>NC_092432.1:3893812-4200062 GCF_036169615.1 Heliangelus exortis
CTGTAGACAGGGAGATGGTAAATGTGCCTTGGAGCCCAACCATTTTAAAAACTGCTGCTTTCTCCTTGGGCGTCTGCAGAAACAGGGATGTTTCTTCACTGCATCTTGGTGCTTGAATTTCTTCTGCTGTGTGTTTTTCGGCGTTGATGTGTGCCTCTCATTTTCAAAAAGATAGGCGCTGTTAAGGGGAAAGAACGGAGAGATGAATTTTCTCCATTTTCAGCGTGAAGGGAAGAAAATCCGTGAGCTGGAAGGGCTTTGCTAAAAGTAGTAGTAGTTTCAGGTTGAAAAGGAAGGGAGGTTCTTTGGATGCACTGACAATGAGGCTAAATACACACACAAAAAAAAAAAAAAAGCGAGCAAGAAGCGCATAGATGGAGTCTGTAATGCACGTTGAGTAATATCGTGTTTCATTAGCCAGTGAATGCCAATTAACTCCTTGCAAATTAAGGCCCGGCTTAGGCTTCTGCTTTACAGCGTCAGGGCCAGCTAGGGCTGGAGAGCTGCAGCCTTCCCCGAGCTGAACTTACTGGCTAGAGCCTTTTTCAAGAGGGAAGATAAAGTTTAAAAACAAAGCCCTCAGTGCCCTTCTTCAGGGAAGGGTTTACAAAGGACTGACTGAGTAGTCTGGAGAAAGAACAGGAGAGAAGGGGGAGGTCTTGTGTATCCTTAAATTGCTGGGATGTACGCTTTTCCCCCCCCCCCTTTTTTTTTTCCCCCCCCTTACCTGTTACAAAATGCCTTCAAATAAAAATACCCAGCTCTGGCAATAAAATAAGGCAAGAACAGTATGTTAGGATTTTAGCTTCCAGTCCTCTCAAGTGTTTGCAGTTGCCACTTGGCTAAAATGACCCAATTAAGAACTTCTTAAATGAAATGTCTTCTAAAGAATACCTGGGCGTTTAAATATGGGAAGATATGATGAAAAAACTTGTTGTAGCTGAATACTGCCTGTAATCGATCACCTTTGTAGTTTACAGCTTTAATAGCCTTTGTTTTCATGAGTTATTGCTGAAAGAATTTTGCTGTTAGGGGGAAAAATATCTCCAGAGCAGATGTTTTGCATCTCTTCATATTCTTCTCTCTCCCCACAATAGTGGAAGGAAGATTAATCTTAATTTTTATTTGTTTTTCATATATACTGTGTCATAGCTAAAAGGCACTTCCATTTTCGGTCAAACAAGCAAGGCATTCCTAAATAGGAATACAAAGGAGTTACAACAGGAGGGGAGAGACCCATCCCTTTAATGCTAAATTATATCAAATCTGTTCATGGTTATATGACAGAAAGCTCTTTAAAATGCAGGTAGCTCCAGTGGGAATCTTCTGATTCAAAAGCAGTCATTAAAAATGCTGAGAATTTCCTGGGATTTTGTTAGAATGGCAGAAAAATAAAAAGACCCTTCATCAGGATAAAGTATGTGCTGGCATGACACTGCATTTGATGTGTAAAGCTACAACTGTTGGAGACTGTTTCATCCTAGGGGTGGGTTTAGGCTGAAGCATAAACTCTGTTTTCTTCCTTTCCTACCTTGTGCATGATGGGGGTTTTGAATTTCACCCCTGTGGACACGTACAAAGGGAATCTCTAGAAAGGAGTGGGTTAAACATTTAGAGTGAAAATAATGGCTTTAGGTCTGGTAATACTTCAGGCTGATAGATATCTTGATGGATCTGCCCATGTTAGCTCTGAGCTTTTGTTTGCCTATCTGGGGTATATTTTATGTTTCTGATGTTACTAAACAGTAGCTCATCCTGGATGTTTAATCTCTCTCCCAGGTTGCTTAGTAAAAACCCTCATGACCTCCTGAGTGCCAGCCTTACACACACCTGGCTGTCACATCAGCATTTTCCTGTGCAGCTCAGTGGGTAGTGAGTGTTGTTACAGGGGAGTTGGTTAAGTCTTTCCCTGCTTGAGGTTGTGACTAGAAAATGCCGAAGTGTTTAAAGAGCTGGTTGTGACTGAGCTCCCCAGCAAGAGGAGAGAGTTTAGGGAGTGATGGTGAGTGGAGTCCATGGGAAGGAGCAGTGAGCCAGGCAGTGCTTGGACTTTTTTGCTTGTGTTAGATTGTCCTTCCAAAGCAAACTGGAGCAAAGGCTTGTGTGACTGACTCAAACTAAAAGGGTTAGGAAATGGTGGTGACTTAGCTAATATCAGGCAAAATGTGTTGGAATGTGAGAAAGCAGAGGAATGGGTGTGGAAAGAAGATGTGTGTTAGAAGTTTCGTTGCTGAAGCAATTTTTGAGAGAAATGCTCCTCTGTATGTGAAGGGAAGGAAATTAAACTTGGTTGTCAAGTATGTTGTGAGAAGTGAGGAAAGGAAGAGGCTGCAGAGAGTGTGAAGACATCAATTAGTTTAACTGAAGTACAACAGAAGGCAGGATTTATTTGCTTTAGTAGGGAAATTGCTCAGATTTGATGAGCTATTGTGTGAATTTTTATGTAAGCTTTTCCTGACCATTTATTCCTTCAACCTAATTCTAGAGTCTTGTTAAAGCACAACTCAAATGACTGGAGCTGTTTTGATCTGGAAATAAACAAAATCTAGTGTTGAGGAATTTCCATGTGATGATTTTTGAATCTGTCTTCATTGATAAATAATTAATTTCTGTCTGTATATGTTACCTTGGGAAAAGTTGTTTCAGATCCTATTTAATTTTCTGCTAAACTGGCATTTACTAAGAAAATCTTGGAGGAGAGTATCTTCTGTGAAGAGATTTTTTTTTTTTTAAGCATCTAACTTTACAAATTAAATTACATTTCAGGGCTTTAACAATTAGCTTTAAAGAAAAAAATTAAATTCATGTTTAACTGAAGCTTTTTTCCTTCTCTGTATTTTTTTTTTTTTTTTAATTTTTACTCTGAGGTAGATTTTACCAGTGATCACTGGAACTATTAACGTGGTGAGACCAGAGGAGGCAGTTTTGTTAAATGATTAATTATATTTGTGTATAATCCATCTGTGCCAATTGTGAGCTACTGCAGACTTCATTGTGGAGAAGTTTGTTTATGGTCCTGAACTTTCAGAGAGAAAGGAAATAATACATGCAGGAAATCTGCTTTTCTCACAGTGGATGTTAACTTCATGTTCCCACACAGAAAACAACTTTGCTAGCTCATTATCTGTAATGGCTCTAAAGTTTATAACTTACAAAATGTACTGAATTAAATTATTCTTATAAAATTCACAGTATTTCTTTAGGTTAGGTGCTGTTAAATCAATAAACTTTTATGAGCATTATTTTACTTTCTTGAAAAGGTGATGACTGAGAAGCAATGTCAACTTTCTAAAAAAGTTCTTTAGTCATTTGCTTATGAAATTAAATATATTGGATTTTAGTGTCAAGTTTTCACATTGCAAGTACTTTGTGATGTTATCAAGTAGCAGCTGTTTTTTTTATTTCTATGTGTGAGTGCACACAGGAATGGTTGAACTGAAGTTGATTATTGAAAACTATTGTGTAAGTTAGTGAATTTTGAAAAAAGCTGCAGTTTGAGTAACTGCCTTGAGATTAGTAGTTTCAGTTTGTTTCAGACAAAATTGAGCTTTTAAGGTTTTCAGGCTTAAGGTGGTAAAGGAACATGCTGCTTTTAAGAGTTCTGTGTTCAGAAAGACTTCAGCAATGCAATGATGTGTTTGAAAGGTAGAAATACTGTTTTACTATTTTGATATATTTGACATGTATAATTTTTCTATCACTGTAAATTGTATAGACAGCTTCTTTGTGTAGTTTAGTTGGAGTAGTTTTTAAGATTTATGAAAGCCACTTAAGAATAGTTTCAAATTTTTTTTATTGTACAAAAGCAGAACTCCACAAACAGTAGTTGATGAAGACACATTTGAGGTTGTTAGCCAGGCTGTCTTATGTGTGGTTTTCTTGGGTTATTTTTTTCCCCTCTTAGCCAAGTCATGACAGGTACAATCTGGACTGGTTTCTGTAGTACTATATTTGTCTTTTTTGTGTCCAGATCTGTCTGAGACAAACTTTAAGGACTGGCAAATCATTAGCAACATACAGTGTTCAATCTTGCATTTCTGTGCTCTGCAAACAGAGCTGTACTACCAACTCCTTTAGTTTCTTCAGGCAGGGCTTGTTTTTTCTAAATAAGTTTGTTGTTAGTTTGGCTTGTTCATTAATTGAGGACATGAATTCTGCCAAACCTGATGCTAGCCTGGTGGTGTTTCTGAAGGTTTAACTTGCATTTATCACTGGAAGTTTTTCTTTTTAACCTTTGCAAATGTTAAATGTGAGCAGTTCCCTTAGGATATCTTTCAAGACACCAATTAACTTCTTCAGTGTTGATCTCCTCAAGAATTTGCTGCTGTGGCACAAGACTATTTAAAATATGCTGAACAGCAAAATTATTATTTACAGATTGATTTGCATATGGCTTGTAAGCTTTAATGTAATGTAATTTTATGTATTTATTAATTTGGAAATATCCAGACTTGTAGCTCTCCTGTTACTCCATTAATTTCTTGGTAAACTTGATGCTATGAGCAGAAATGAGCCTCTGTGTTTTGCTGACTCCCCAATAAGGTTTCTCCAGCAGTCTGTCATCTTTTACCTACCAGGTGAGAAGAAATCTTGCACCCCAATAAAGTACTAAGATGATTATTCCTCTAGAGGAACAAATCCACTTAGTAAATACTTCAGTAGAACAGCAAATGCCTGCTTTTGTAGCAACACAGAGTCATTGTACTAACGACTTGGAGCTGTAATTTATGTTAAGATGATCACTGAGATGCTAACCAGGTTGTGTTTTAAGAACTTGATGCTATGCTGTGGGCTTAAACAAGAAGTGTACATAAAACAACTAAGAAACTTTTAAAGCAGGAAATAGGTGAACTGCACATGTATGTGCATCAGTGTAGGAGCCAAAAAAAAAAAAAAAAAAAAAAGGCATGTGTTCTGCTGTTGTGAATATTTAGTTCATGAAGATGTGTGTTTTGGGCAAGTCCAGTGACCTAATGAGTTTGTTTGCAATGTGTTGCCAGCCAGGCATGTATTATTGAAGCAGTGCTGTGAGCAGGCAGGGTGTTATCTGCAAACCTCTTATTGGTGCCATTACATGCTGTAAAGATAGCTCTGTTTACTTGGAAGTGTGAGCATCAGCTCCGATCAAAACACTTTCTCTTAACTCTTTTTTTGGGAGTTTTTTGCTGAACATCCCTTCTCCCTGTGGAGGGGGAGCAGTGTCAGTCTGTGACATGAGGCAAATGCAAGAATATCAGAGTTAATGACAGAAGTAAACTTTACATGGGTGGGTTTTTTTCTGCTGTTGAGTGGGTGATGAGCTTTTTACTGGTTGTTTCCAAAAGCTTTATAGTTTTCTCCTTCAGTATTAACAGTTAACAAATTAGTACACTACACATATAACTCAGCTACTTATAAAATACTGTTCAAATAGCAATGGGTTTGATATGAAGCAGGAAAGAAGAATTTTTGAAGTTTATAACACATGAAATAAGTACATGTTGAAGTAGTCAAAGATCCCTTGTACTTTATCAGAGAGCAGTCAGCTTGAATGAAAGGCACTGTACCTGCTGTTAAGTTTATAAACTTGGTTTATACAGATTACTTTTTAAATTATTCATGATGCTACATTGCAAGTATATCTGACAGATTTAAAATAAATGGCTTGATGGTAAGAGGGAGCATGCATAAATTAGAGCTGGGATAATGTGCTCTTTGAAGTATCTCTTCCATTTGTTACTACTGGAATACAGTAGGTAGCTGCAGCTGAACGTGTGATTCTCAAGCACAGAGTACATCAGTATCTTCAGACTGTGTTGTAGTGGCAGTTCCTGGGTAAGACAGATGAGATGAAGTGGCAGGGAGGACCAAGGTGTTCACTTTGTGTTTAGCGACATGCACATTTCTGCTGAAATGTGGGGAGTATTTATGGGATGAAACTTGTGCAAGCACAGCAGCTGAAAGGCTCTGCTAGTCCCTGTGTCCTGGGGAGCTTAGGGACAGCATCACGTTGTCTTATTTACTCATTTTTCCTCAGCATTGCTCTGGGTTAGTAAGAATTGTTTTAGCAAGGTGTGGTAGGAGGTTTTCCCTCCAATTTAGTGGGATGCTGTATCTGGTTTACATCTTGGGATTCAGCTTGAAGTCTGGCTGATGATTATGCACAGGAGAACTTTGCAAGAGCTGAACTGTTGTGTTTGGAAAGGGTTATTGGTGAGGAAAGAGAAATCCAGATCTTTTGGATGCAAAAACCAGCTTCCCCAAACACTAATTGACTCAGTGCTGGTTTTCCTGATTTGGTAGACAAGCAACTCATTATATTTGAGAAGCAAGCTCCAGAAGTAGTTTATAGTATAGAAAAAAAACCCTAAAATGATGTGTGATACAGCAGCCCTCAAAACCAAGCTTTTCTGAAAGTGGAAGGTCTTGGAGAGCTGCATGGTTAAACCTTAAGAGTTGCTGAAAGAGGTGCAGTGTTTTGGAGAAAGGTTTGGTGCAGCTGCTCCTCTGAACAGTCTATAACCCAACTTTTAAAAGAGAATTGGCTTGGACTTCAGAAGGGCTTTATCCCTGGATATCACTGGAGTGGTTTCCTCGTTATTTGCATTGGCTTCAGTCTGGAGTCATCCCCGTGTTTTGTCCTTTCACAAATAGTACACTTTGCTTCCCTGCTGCTCTTGTGACATCCCCTTGGGTCCATCTGTGTGAGGGCAGAGTCTACCTTGAAAGGCTTTAAAAGCACATTGCAGGAGGAGCAAAGGCACTGGCACTGCCACTGGAGGGACAAACACCTCTTTGCACTGCTCAGCTGATCCTAGAGCAGCGTTTGGCCGTAGTGTTAAGAGCTGAAATTGCAATGGAAGTACCTTGTTTGTCCTGTCCCCTGTGCTCCTTGCCAGTGCAGAAATCACTTTATTGTGGTTTTGTTGCTTTCTCCTGGGGCTTTGCAGTTAAATTGTTACTGTTGTCTTCTCTAGTCAAATTTCATGTATCCCACTGGGGATTTGGTTTGTTCTCCAAAATAGTGATGGAGTTAAATAGTGTGGATTGTTCTTGTTAAGCTTTCAGGTGGCTCTGCCTTTCTTAACACTGGAAAAAAAAAATTATGAGGATGGTTTAGAATTGACAGACCCATCGGGATGGAGGGGGGAGCCCACTGGAATTGTGGTGGACACTGGCTGCCAAGATGGGATTTTTAGCTGCTGCTTCTCTCCTGTTGTTCTGTATCCCCAGCAGATGGAAGCAGCTTGTGGTTCTGTATTGATTGCAGTTAAGATCTTTCGGTTTAGTGTCTTATTGTGGCTGAGGCTTTTTTTTTTTTTTTTTTTTTTTTTACATGACTATACATTTTATTGGTCCCTTGCATATATCATGTCTCCTGGGAAGTACGGAGGGAGTGAACATCCAGCTGTGTTAAGAGGTCCATATAAGTTGCTGTTACTGTGTGTACTTTGCTCCTCTTCCTCGGGCCTGAAAGGTACCAAGATTGGGGGAAGAAGTGTTGCAAACCTATAGAATGTTTGGTTATCTGTGTGGAGAGGGGAAGGGTCTGTTGATCCTATTGCTCTCATGCACCTTGGATGTGGAGGTTTTGTTTCAGTAAGGTGTGTTGCTATTCCCTTCCAGCTCTTCCAGTGGCTACACCTATGATGGACGTTGAGTCTGTGTGGTTGTCACTGTACAAAAGAGCAAAAATGGGGTTTAAGAAAATCATATTTGGTCAAATCTTCATGCTTGGCTTGGTTTCAGATTGGCTTGAGCCTGCCTGGCTTCTGTCTGGGAGTGACTGAAGGTTTTGATTGCAGTTTCCCTTTTTGTCTGGGCTCTAATAAAATGTTTGGGTTTCTTTTGTCACATTGGATTAGTTTGACTACCTGGACCAATATTTTTATTGATACCGTGTCTCAACAAGAGATGTACTGTGTATTTAATCCTTTAATTGGGTTCTGAGAGTCCCATTTAAACCTCGAGCTTGTCTGTGCTTTGCTGGGTTGTGGTTTTAAAATGTGGCCAGCATCACCAGTGCATGAACAAAAGTCCTTTCAAGTAGATTCAGTTGTTATCCTAGAGAAATAAGGAGAGAAGTGCAATTGAGTGTGTGTGTGTGTCTGCGGTGGTGAATCTGGACTCCAGCAGAAACACATGTGGGATGGACATCTGGTTTTAGGTGGTTTGTGTTTTTTGTGTCTCTTTTGGTAGTTCATTGTTTCAATAAACATCGCTGCATTAGTGGTGAGGCTGTAGTGCCAAATGCCCACTGATGGGATGTGTAAGGGTTTTGTTGTTCCCAAGCCATAGGGAGCAACAACAGCTTTACAATTCAACGCATTTGAGGAAGATTACAAAAAGAATTCGGGGTGGATCGCAATCAGCACTTCAAAAGCAAGAGCTTTGGAGTAACTCTGCTGTAACACAGCACAGCCCATGGAAAAACACTGTCATCTTAACAGATGCAGTGTTATTTTGGAGATTCCACTGTATAAATACATGGGCTGTGGTTAAATTGTGATGGCAACAGATGCGATCTCGGTTCTTGATTCTGTCATCTCTTTAATATTTAAAAATACCCCGTGAAGTAAAAGAAAAGACAAAATATCGAGGCTGAAAAGATGCCTTCTGTAAATTGTTGGGCCTTGTATCATTTCAGATATGTCGTGGCAGATTTGAGTTGGGCGGAGTGAAATACTCATCTCTGTGAGGGAGTCTCTGCAAGTGCTGCTACTCATGGCTTACTGCACAATTTGCACATGAATGGAATTATTCAGCTGTACTTAAGGAATGTCAGCAAGATTGAAGTCAAAGTTGGTTAACCTGGCAAAAAGATATTTCCAGTATTTTTCATGAAAGAAAGTGATAGTGTGAAGACAAGAATTACACATCCCACTGGCTAGACCCACAGTGCCTGAGGATTTTCTTTGTGTTTTTGTAGTTGTTATCAGCGACTTTATTTTTAAAGTTATCCATGAGACATTGCAGTGTTTGAGAGAACTGGAATGCAGGAATCAGATGTTGCATCGTAATGCCACACAGTTGTGTTCACATGTGTTTTTCTTTCCAGATTTGGGTTTGTTTAAATACTGATCTGACAAGTATAAATTGAGAGCCAAGGGTCTCAATTAAATTTTATTGGTTTTAGTGAACAACAAGTAAAGTGTAGTAAGATGTTACCGGTGCATTTACCTCTCTGTTCATGCACCATTTGGGTAGAAAAGCCTGAAGTTAAATACTATGACTGGGTTTTAAAAAGGGACTGGATAATTTTTGTGAGCAACAACATTAGCAGTCATGCATGCTAAAATAGAGAGTGATCACATCTCGTGCTTCAGAAGCTGACAGTATGCAAGGGTTGGGAAGAAATTGTATTCCTCCCCCAGGCATTTGTATTTCTCCCCCCGTTTGTAAAACTCAGAGAAATACTGTTCTTCAGGTGTGGTTAAAGAATGTTGTTTGCAGAACACTGACGTGACTTCAGATGTGGCTGTGTCACCCAGGTGAAGACTCTTTCCCTGAGAAGCTGTGCCTTGTCAGGTGTCTGAAGATTGTACTCTTAGCAGAAGGATAAGGGACGAGGGTGTTGGAATGAGCTGGCTGATAGGGAGATAGAATATTGCACTAAAAATAAACCCCAGATCTTCACTGACAGCTCTTAAGATTACCTGGTGTCACCTGCTGTTAGAATTGAGGTTGTTTGAGTGTGGTTTGGCCTCTCTATGGGGATGGGCTGTGATGTTCCCCATTCCTTCTCTGCCTTCCTGGGCAGCAGCTGCTCACAGACATGTGTGTGGCTGTTCAGTGTTTCTTGTTTACTGCTGTTTCAAAATACTCTTCTGACCTCAGGATGACTGTCAGTGCTCATGGTGTCTCATGCCTTGAGTTCAGCTTCTAACACCCTTGGCAGCTTCCCCCAGATCAGGTGAGATGAGAAGATGTAAATCCTGTTTAACAGGAGGAAGTGGGTGAGGGAAAAGCAAAGAGCAAAGGGACTTGAGGGTATCATTATCATGTCCAGAGATTTTTGCACGGGGAGGGAGGAAGATGTCTGCATACCCTGGTTGGGAATGTCCCCCTCTGTTCTGCCTCTCCATCAATATGCAGCTAATTATCTCAACTTGGTTCCTTGATGCCTTGGTTGAAAAATACATGACTTCAAGGCTGACTTTGTGCCCAGAAAATGATGAACTTAGGCTGTGGGATGCTGCTGGGATGTTCAGAATTTACTTTTCCTTTTAGCTGGTTGAACTTGTGAATTGAACTCTCATGGAAGGGTTCAGTGAGTATCTGAGGGGTTGTGTAGTGGAGAACAAGGAGAAGGACAAGCAAAGCAAGTGGTTGCTTTAGCACAGTTCTCTAAGGAGCAGTTTGCTGTAGGTCCTGTGAGAGGTGGGCTTGGTGACTTTTCTGTGCATCACACAGGACTCTGGGGCTGGCAGCAGAAATTTGCCTTTGGGTCAGGGAGTTTTGGGTACCTGGTTGAGTCTCTGCATCAGCTTCAAGGAGCACCATTGCCCACCCTTTTCTGTCAGGGGCTTCTTCCCAGAATGGCTCTGGATCTGTAGATGAGGATCACTGCATTGTCATCCAGTTGTCTTCTCAAAGCAGCTGAAGTATTTTTATTGAAATATGGGGAGTTTGTTTGTTTAGTGCAGACATGCTTCAGCAGAAGTGGGCTGAGTGCTTGGTGAATGTGTCATAGATTTACAGAATGAAAACCAACACTGATGCCTCCACTGGGCACTGCAGTGCTATGTAGCTTCACAACCTTCTGGTGGAAATGAGACTTTTGGTCCAATTTGCCCTTCAAAATTTATTTCTTCCTTAGTATGAAGGCCTCAGAGCAGTACCAGCGTGTTATAATTTTTTTCTTTTATTGAGGTGGAGTGTGAGTGGCTTTCATAGTGACTTAAAACAGCTTGCACCAAGAGCCTGCTTTAAATAGACAATTTTAATCTCATTTTGCTTATTTTTAGTTGGATTTTTTGTTGGCTGACAGCTGTTGGAACACCTTGATTCACAAATAGAGCCTTTGAAAATACAGGCTTTTTGGCCAGTGAATAGAATTCGCTGTCTCTGCATGTCCATGTAAATAATTAGATGCCTTGGATACCTCAGAGTCCTAATTTTCACATTTTTAAGTGACAAATGGCAAATGATTTCTGGTAGGATACTTCTCATTTGTGTTTTTTGTGCATGTGTTTGGATGGAAAATGGAATTTTAATTGAAACGCAAAAGATGTGCATTTTGAGACTTAATACAAACTTAAAAGAATCATTGACAGGCACGACTGAAAAAAAACCAACCACACCATCAACAGAAGTATTTTGCCATTGTTTCTCAGAAGTTCACAGCTAATAGATCCTCTTAACTGGTGCAGAGGTTTCTATGCACGAGTCCTTTATAATTTGGAATTAATTACTCTTTGAACTGAACCATTTGAGTAAATTGAAATGAGACACTTGCAGAAGTAGCTGTTGAATGTAAAAGATACCTTAGCATTTCAACAAAGGCTGGCTCCAGGAGGGAACTGAACCGTAAATTCACTGGTCCAAACTTTTTTGTGTAAATTATAGGCTTACTATTTTTATTTTATTTAAATTACAGTCGGCATTTGCCCTAATACATGCTGTTATAATTTCATGCTGGATTTGCAATTAAGTTTATTTTTGGAAGAATGCATTTAAGTGGTTTATAGAAAACTATTTTCTATTTTTGTAAATGAAATAATTGGTTTTTATTGACTTATAATTTCATGCAGATTTTTTTTTTTTTTTTTTTTTTTTGGGAGGGGGCTTGGAGGTTATATAAGGAGAAATGTAATGATTTGAGAGTGTTCTCATAAAGAAGATTGATTGTCACTACCTAAGGGCACTGGTGGGCTGGGTTAACTCTTCTTGAGGCATGTTCAAAGTCGAGTGACAGCTGTTAAAGAAATGGTGTCATGAGTGTATTATACAACAAATTTTATTTAGTGAATGTTTTTCCTGGTTAACATAAAGCCAAATTGTCACTGTGTTTGGAGGCTGACAGGGAAACAAGAAAGATGGGTGTGATGTGATTTCTCAGGATGCCTGGAAATGGTACAATCCATGGCAAATCTGATGGACAAGTGAGTGTTAATTGTGTGCCAGCCAGACTTGCTATTTTTAATTGGGCCTTGCTATCATGTCTCTTCACAGATCAATTTGGAGAGCAAGGGGAGTTGAGTGATGAGTCATTATTGAGTTAGTACAATCACAATTGATCTCCATTTCCTGTTGATTCCAAAATTACTGAAGTGTGAAAGCTGAGAGTGACTGATGACTTCTTGGAGGGGAGTTTGAGGGTGGAATGTGGAAGTGACTCTGAAGTAAATCAGTGCTGCCCTGGGTGTTAGGACAGAAATGTTCTAAGTGAGAACAGGTGTGTGTCTGCCATGGAGGCTGTGGAGAGGGTGGGATGGGCTGAGGTACCTGCAGGGATGGGCATCTGGGCACTGAAACAGCCTCCTTGGCAAGGTGAGGGGGGAGAGGTTTTTTGAGTGGTTACTGGTAGGACTTAAAAGATAAATCTTTTCATTAGTCTCCTCAGGACTGGAGATCTCTTTTGCTTGACCCGTGTTTCTCTCACTTGGCTCAGAAGATTTTATCTTGAAATCCTTTTGCTCCCAGGTATTATTTACTGTGAAAGTCTCCCTCTTCTGCAGCGTGAACATCAGACTGCGTGGGGAGGGGATGTAGGGAGAGCAGTGTTGCATGATGGAGAAAGTCTCACCTACCTCTGTTAGTGGTGGTGATTATCTTTTGATGAATTCCTGATCTGGTTACTTTGCAGCTTTGTTCTTTTCTTGTGATAAAATGGGATTAATGCTCTTTTGACAGATAGTTACTGGCAACGTGATAAAGTGGAGGTGAGATTTAAGATGTCTCTGTTTCCCTTCTAGAACTTACAGCTAGCAAAATTTTTTATTTGTTTTTGCTAGGAACTATTAAGTTAATGTTTCTGGGCTCTGCCCACATTGCATATGTGAGAGTAAATTCTGCTGAAAGGGGGTTTGTTGGAAGAAGTTGAAGAGAGGATATATACTGTTCTGAGTTATATTTGGAAACAAGCTATAAAGAAACCTTAAAGTTCAGGAAGAGAAAACTGGGTTTAATTCCCTGGAGGAATAGGAGGAGGTGTGAGCTAAGGCTGTCCCTTTTCCTTTGTTTATTGTGTCCTTCACAAAATTCTGATTTCAAAGATTTTTTTCTGAAGTGGTAATTTGGAAAGCAAAATAACAATCTCTGTTTTGTTTTACGACTGTTCAGATGGCCTTTGAACTGTTGAAACTTGTCACGGATATACACTCAGATATGCTGTGTTGAAACAGGAATAAAGTAGGAGGACAAATAGTTTTTTCCCATTGGAAAGTGTATACAAACTTTTCCCAATGTTACCACAGTCAGGACTGTAGAAAGCTGAGATGAGGGGAGAAAAAGAGATGCTTGATCTTGCTGCCTGAGAATAGTTTGATTTTCAAATTTATAAACAAACTAGGAAAAAAAGTCTTGCAGGCTTCTTGACATGCCAGGTGTGTGTCTTTCACGTTCAGAAAAACAGATTCAGTTGGTCTGGATTTGCAACAACCAGAGAAACAAATTGCAAAGAACTTTCCTTTAGAAAAAGTTGAGCGAACACAGAGCTCCCAGTAGCGTGGTTGAAATTTGGTGATATGTGGAAAGGACACCAGTTTTCTTAGAAGTACCATGTTCCTTCAGTGTGTTGTGAACTCAGAGGTAAGTGTTTTGCCACACTTAAGAGATGGGTCTCAGTTTTGAGGATTCTGGGAGCTTCGGGAGAGCTTTATTAGGAGTGGTGGTGGCAGTTCTCAAAGCTGTCGCTTGCAGGCTCTTCAGATGCTCCAAGCCACTCCTTGCTACCATATACCTTGTCTTGGAGGATCTGTGTTGATGTGTCTCAGTGCAAAAGCACTTTGTTAAACCAATTAAATGCATAATATTTTTATAATACTTGTGTTTTGGAAAAATCAATATGACCAGTTTCCCTTTGAAATGACAAGAAGCCTGTTGTGCTGACAAAGTAGAAGGCGTTAGGAAGTGGTGCTTTGTATCCTCTCAAGAGTAATCTGCTCTTGTTTTTTCTTAATCAGCAGGATGTTCTCCTGGATGTCAGATGTCTAAGTTTGTTTTCTGATCTGTATTGGAGAAGAGTGAGGGGGGGGGGAAAAAAAAGTCAGAGAACCTGAGGAGGTTTAGATGCTTTATAGCATCAGCAAGCCTGCAGCTCTGTTTCTGTGTTTTAGTGAAACAGGTAATTGCCACCTTAGCTCTGGACACTTTGTGTTTATGTTTGTATTTTAAACAATAAATAAAAGAACAACTTGCCCTTCAGAAGAACATAATGGGTACCTGGCTGAAATACTCTGGAGCACAAGAGACATAATTAACCCTTTTCCCTTTAGTTTGGTTATATTTCAGGTGGTAACACAAGATGTCTAAACCACCCAAAATTGCTTATTTGCCAGTTCACTGAAGTAAAGATTTTTCATGTTGATTGCCTGAAAATCAAACCTCTTCTTCCTCTCTTCATTGCCCCCTATTGCATCTTGGTTTCTGCTCTGCAGTTTCCAAATTTGCAGTAGGTCTGGTAGTAATGGCCTTTAAAAAACAAAAACAAATCAACACACAAAACCCTATAAACTTAAAAGCAGCCAGTAAGGAGAAAAGTTTATTGCCTATCAGACTTGCTCAAGGCTATAGAACAGATCTTGGAGGTTTAGGCACTTGTTCAGTCCTTCCAGTGGAATTTTTAAAACACTTTGCTTTTGATTCAGTGAAGGGCAAGGACTTTAAAAGGACTGACAGCAGTATCAGGGTTTGACTTTTAGCACAAACCAATGTGATCCTGAGGTGTTTTGCCTTACTGACCAGGTACTCAGGTACTCAGATCTGTTCTGAACTGTGTCTCAAGATAGTTTAGGTACCACTCTGTGGAAATGGGCTGAAAGGAGACAGAACCTGAAACCTTCCAACTTTTTTTCTTCTCATCTCCTTGAAGAATGTGTATTAGTGTGAGAAAACATCTGTAGCTCCTACTGGGTCAAATAGAGGTTGAGATAAAAATACATATCTCTGTGTGTATTGTAATATTGATCCTCATGTGGTAAATAATTCCTTGGCAGCAGGGTTACCAACTCTGACGTTTTAAACTTCATTTGTAGATTTTGGTGCAGTCTTTCAGCTGGCTCTTGGCTCAGATCTGCTTTTTGTTCTTTGCTGGGTACCTTCTTCTTTACTTCCTTTTTCACCAGCCTTTCCTTTCAGATAAAATGTCATCCTTTGGATTGGTCTGGGTAAATCTGGAGCTCACTGGAGCTGTTAGTTCACTACCTACTCTCCTTTTGTTAGGGTAAGAGTAGGTCTGAAGAAAGGGAAGAGGAAGATGGGGAAAAGTCATCCCATCATCTTTTATTGTTCCCAGAGGACACCAGAGATGACTGTGGTTGTGGTGCTACACAATGTGGTCATTCCTGTCACTGGAGGACTCCTTTCCTTGAGTGGTTGCCTTTCCCAAAGCAGACTAGAAAATTTTCAGTTTAAAGACTCTGTGTGACCTTTCTCCTACAGGGGGTGGTTTGGGAATTCAGGACTTTCTCTTTGTGTTCTAAATTGCTGGTTAACTGTGGAGGAAATAAGGAGGCTAAGTCCTGGTTTCTGAAGTTGAATGAAGCTGGCATGTGGTAAAGCAAAGCACAGCCTGCTCAGATGTGTTTTCTTAACATGGAACCAACCAGCCTTGCACAAATACCGTGGTTTTCTTTCCCAACAGCAGTGAGAGGCCAACAGGGCTGTCAGACAAGGGAGGTGAGGCCAAGGACTGTCCGTCAGCTCAGCTCTCCAGATGCTTTTGCTTTCAAGCTAACTGTTGGAAAAGAGGTTTTTTTTTTGTGTCTTCCTGTTCAGGTGTTTTTTACCGACACTGTTTTTAATTTTTTCTTTAATGTTCTGTTAATTTATGTCTTCCTTTGTCACTCAGACTTTGTTTAAAGCTTTGCAGTGGAGCTGTTTGTAGCTGTGTGTGTGGCACTGTTACCCAATGGAGTTCTGCCACTGAACACCCACCCTGTAGGTGCAGTTTGTGTTGGCAGGAGCTTTTTGGTTTGTGTCACTTCATGTTGCAAATCCTAACTACAAGCAGAAGAACTTTTTTTGGAGTGGCTGTAGTGGCCCATCCTTTGCAGTGGACATTAAGTTCTTCCTTATATTATTATTGACAGCTGATCTTACTGTATATTGGGGAATGCAGGATGCTGTGATCAGTTCTGGGATAATTTTAGAGGGGATGCAGGATGCTGTGATCAGTTCTGGGGTGATTTTAGGGTTTGGTGAAGCCTTTCTTGTGCCCGAAGGAACCAGTCTTGACAAAGCTTTGTTGGATGTAGTCTGGATGCAGAGAGAGATTTTCTGTGATGCAGTCATGTAGCCTAATTTTTTTAAGTCCTGTGAGCAGCTTCTGTCTGTATAACACCTTTCTTCTTGTGAAGAGATGTGCAGAGTGATTTCTGCTGATGGTCCCTCTGTTTGAGAGATGAAGATGAGGTAATGTTTTTTTTGTCTGTCTTGCACAATACAAAATGGCTGTGTTGTTACTCATGATGAAAGAGTTTCAGAATGTAACAAAACTAAGGACTGTATTTAAGAGTATATTGCAGGGTTCATGTATTTTCTCTTCCCTTTTTATGTCTAGCTCCTCTTGTTGCAGTGGATAAAATTTGCTGTTTGAAATAATTTTTAATTTATCTAAGGAAAGATGCCTTATATAGGCATCTTAGTTATATATATATATAGTTATATATATATTAGTTATATAGTAATTTAAATATTTAGGAGCACACACTTGTTAGCAAAGAGCACTTTACTGAAAAAACACTTGCTCAGCAGGTTGTGGTTCTAGGGCTAAACAACTTCTGCCAAGAGTAGCCCACTCCACAAGTATCCAGGGAAGATTCCACTCATGGTGGGTGAGAAGGTCTGTTGCAGTTACGAAAACCCAAATCTATGCCCCCAGCTGCATAGATGAAAAACAACTTTTGCAAGGATTTGTTCTTTAAAGACAATGATCCCTCTAAGAATTGTGCTTTTTAAGAATTGGCTCAGGTTAGACCTAGTAAAGCATGTTTAGTTCTACTTTGCCTAGTGAATGAATAAGTTAACATTAAAAGTGTAAAAATCTTGTTTTGGATATTTCCCTTTGTAGATATCCACTCTAGAAACATGTAAAAAAAAATGCCCCATGTAACAGTCCCTTCTTTCCATCAGATACCTAATTTTGTATTGTTCTTAGTAAATGCAGAGCTGTAGAATTGAATAGAGATGTCAGTACTAAGTAAATACATTACTCATCTTTTGGTTTAGCTTGTGGAAGCTTTTATTTATATTCAGAGAAATGAAAACTTGAGTGCTGGTCGTTGATTCTGCCTAAAAGGGAGGACTCCTTTTCTGTGCTTCTTAACCCTGTTTCTCTGCTTGTTTCTCACCTGTGTGCATGCTTGGTTTGTGGGAAGTGTTCTTTACAGAAGTGTTCTTTTGTTTTCCTGGGTATCCTCTGAGACAATACCCCGTGGGAATGCTGCTGTTCTAGTCTAGAGGAAAATTTCCTTGGCTGGGCCATGTTTGTGATACCAGAAGTGAATCCAAAGCATGCAGTTGGCCCAAAAAGTGAGGCCACATAAGAATCCCTACTGGTATAGCCCACTTTGGTTTTTATTTGCTTGAAATTGTGCGCTGGTGCAACTGCTTTTGGCTGATAAGACCTGAAGGGCTGTTCACCTTGTGTCTGGTGCCAACCTACCTTGTTTTACCTTGTATTAGGTGAAAAAGGTTCTTTTTTTCAGTCTCGTTAGCTCATGACTGGAAAGCCCCACAGCACCTGCATATATATAATGCAATACCTTTAAAACCCTTCTTGGGGATTGCAAGTTGGTCATATTTTAACTGCTCTGAAAAAGCAGGTTCCAGCATGACTTTTGTGATCTTCAGCTGAATGGCTGCCATGTGAAGGGAGAGGTGGGAGAGCTCCCTATTCTGTTAAATGAAGTTGGATGCCACTGTCTTTTCCTTTGGTGCAATTAGATTTTATTTTATTTTACACTGTCTTAAATCTCTTTAGAGGTGAAAATAATGGATTAATTGAAATCTTAGTACAGTTTGTTAAAAATGTAGGATTTCTGTGTTTCATCAGAAGAGAGAGAGCACAGGACAGTAGGGCTGTGTGTTGCCTATTGTTGAGGGTAATTGCATCAGACTTTCTAATTTTTCTGTGGATTTAAGTACAACTTCCTGATGTCCCTTTCTTAATTCCTTTCCTGACCATTATGGGTGCAATTATATGTTATCATACTGGTTTGTCAACTTGCTTCTAATGAAGCCTGACTGATCTGGCTTGGTTGGCCAGACATTTAAAAAACAAAACAAAACAAACCAGAACCAAAAAAACACAACCCAACCAAAAATTAGAAAACAAATAAACAAAGAAAAACAGGAAAAAACAAGCAAGCAAACAAACAAAACATCAAAAACAACAAAGAAAAAAACCCAGACCTTCAAAATAAACTTTAAAGAGAGACAGGTTTCCTAGATTACTGGAGGATGGCAGCTCAGCAGGCAGCTAAAAGCATAGTAAAGTCACTCGAAATGTGAGTTGCTGCACCCAGCCACATGATGAATTTTCATTCTGGAAGAATTGGCTGATTATCCAGGCTACTGAAGTGTATGTCCCATAGGTTTCTGACAGCCAGTTGCTGAGTCACTTGGATGTGTGGACAATTTATTTTAAAAATAAATAAATAAAAGCATGCACACAACTACACAACTTTTTTTTTTTTTCCTTTTTGAAAGGTGGAGAACGACAGTCCCCAGGAGACACAATTTCTGCTAAGCTCTATTGTCATCACAGATTGTGAAACATAAATTCAGTGTTATAAACAGCTTGTAATTTCAGTCTTCCATTTTTGCTTTAGCAGGCATTAGACTGAAGCTACTGGGATAGGGCTGAAACATTAGGACAGTCAAAAAAAAGTTTAACTCTCATGGTTATTGGTGGTAAGGTGCCACCTACTTGCTTCTGTCTTAATGTAGGGTGTATGGAATGGAATGCTCTGATTTTGTGGTGCTGTCAGAAAAGGGATAATGCAGGGTAATTCCTTATTTCTTCTGCAGTTCTGCTTGTTGGACTTCAGCAATTTTCTCATAAACTGGTAAACTTGGCCATTCTGGGACTCCTGAAGTGTTGCAGTGTAGCTTATGGGTGAATTCAGTTGATGTTTCAGGCAGCTTTCCCTTCCTGCAAATATCCTGAAATCTCCTGGAGGTTCGACTGTTCAGATCCAACTGGTGCTCAAATAATGGCTTTTGGTGTTCGACATCAGTGGGGGAGGAGTTAATTGTAGGTTTGGTCTTCTGTTACCTTTTTGTCTTTTCTTTTTTTTCTTCTTCTTTGGTTGAGTGGCAGAGAATCATTCAGGCATTGTCCATAACCTGAATGCTACAAATCAGAGTTAAGTTTGGTGCTGCTTTTTCTTGATGTGGTATCCAAGGGTTCTGGGGTGATCATGCAACCTCAGCCACTTGAATATTACCAGCTTTCCAACACCTTCCTCCATTTTTACCCTGGATACCCATGAGGATGACCAGAAGGCCATGCCAGCTGAGCCACCCGCTCATGTGAGGCTGTTTGAGTGGTAGGGAGATAACAGATGTGGCTTCAGAGGAGCCCCTGAGGGATGTGCTGGGTCAGTGCAGCCTTGGTGAGAGAGGATTAATTTGAGGATGACTTTGTCATGAGGATGCTTTCACGTGAGCTGGGCTAAATTTAGACCCACTTGCTCTGGTGAGCTCTGTAGGGAAAGCATCAATCAATATTATTAAAAGGATTCAGTTCATTTTGCTGGCTCCATTTTTGCTAAGCTGCTGTTCCTGTTGACATTCGAAGTAAAATGTTGGCAGAGAGAAAGCAAGTGAGGTGAGGGACTGAAATGTGATTTATTCTGAGTTTTTTTTTTGTGTGTGTGTAAACTTAAGGGGAGGTTGGAAGAAGTTCATGGAAAGCAGCAATGCCAGAGTTATCTTTAGCCAATGACAGCTGAAATTGCAAGAGCAAAAAGGCAGAGCCAGTTTGAGTTTGTGATGTGGGTTGTAGCCTTTCTGTGTGTTATTTTTGTGAATGTTTTGTACTGGTCAGCTTGGTTACACAGTGGACCTTGGTTTGGGAATATATAGTTAGTAGAGTGGTGGAAGAGAAAATTAAAGTAGGATGTGTGTATTTTGTGGAGTGCTGTGGGAGACAAGGAGAACATGTGTGGAGAAAGGGAATCCGGTCACTTTTTAGGGTATTTGAGCCAAATTTGATTGTCCTCTTGTGACACCCCTTTTTCCTTCCAAATCTGGGAGAGAAGTGTTCTCTAAAAGGCAGCTTGCAGTGACACAAGGTAAATTAGTGATAGTAGACTGCATTTCTCAGAAATTAGAATCTACATTGCAATATAATCCCCAGTCCCATGAGAGTTTAGAAGATCATTGTGGTCTAGCTTTGTCCTCCAAAGCTTAACTTTTAATTAAGTGAAGAAAAACCCCAAGCTCTTTTCCCTGGGCTTTCAGTGTGTAAACATAAAGGTTCTCAACGCTGTACTCAAATGGAAACAGTTGTTTTTTGTTTGGGTTTTGAGTATTCGCTTTCATGTCTTGCAAACCAAAGATGGCAGTGTTTTGCTAGTGCTGGAAATACAGAAGTTAAAATGTAATTATGGATTTGCTTAGCAAGAGCTAAAATGGTTGATGTTTTCTGGATTGTGGGGTGCCTTTTATCTGTCCCTTCCCTCCTCATGCAGAAGGAGGTAACTTGATAAAATGTTGGTAAATGTAAAGCAGTTGATGTAGTGTATTCAATGAGGAGGAATAGCTCAGTGGTTAGGGAGAGAGCTTGAATCATGTGCTGTAGATTTAGTTCCCTCTTTGTTACTGGTTCTGACATCCCAGGAGGTAATACAGAAGCTGACTTCCCTGGGAAGAGATCTAGTGATTGATGTGACACATACAGGATAGGTGAGCTTAGAGAGTACAGAAATTTTGTGGGAGGTTGTGTAAGTACATTAAAGACACTAAAATATATATTTCATTCATAGTGTCACTACGAAGGCAAAACCAAGAGCTCAGTGGGTGGTGGAATCCTGTGTTAATGTAAAGTGTCATAAGCAATCTCTCCAACCACTGATTTCTGTGAACTCCACATTTAATTTCTTCTTTGCATAGCATGCAATTAAAGAATCCTTAGGCTTCTGCAGTAATTTCCCCCCCTGTGTCTGCAGATGGTGAAGCTGTGCTGAAACTTTCCAAGCACTCAAAGGGAAATTGCAGTTGTTAATCTGTTCCTTCTCAGTCTTTTTTACCTTCGCCTTCCAAGTCTTGGAGTAAAACTAAGGAAACAAACTCAGTTTAAGACCAGGCCATGGTCTGCAGGACCTCTCTGTTCGCTGATGACTCAATAAGAACTCCTGGATGATTTTTCTTCTTCAGGGCTGTCTGACAGTCCTGATGGTTTTCTTAAAACAAGCATAATACTTAGCAGTAAGGATGAAGAGAGAGGTGAAGGTCATGTTTTACCTTTCCTTGTTTATCATCTCTATGAGTGGAACATTTTCAGACTATTCCCTCTCTGTTTCCACTGATGTGTCCTTCTGCTTCTCTTCCAAGCAATTGCAGCTGTGTAGAAAAGAGGCTCCTTTTAAATCTGCCAGTGGGGCTTTATCATATGTTTAGTTCCTTTTTCTTAACCTGATCCAAACCAATTTTTCAACTTACATTAGTTGAGATTAGGATGCTGTCATCAGCCAGAATTCTTCTTTAACCTCCAGGTGTGTTCAGGGGATTTTCTTTATTTTTATTTTTTTGCCATTTGATTTTCTCCAGCATGCTCTGAGTTGATCCAGTATATAGTAAATGTGTCAATATGCAGACCATTCTATAGACCATTCTATATTATGCAGATTTAAATCCACCCAGTGCAATAAGTGAGTTCTTTGTTGCTCTGAGGGAGGGATGGTAACTCTGGAGATGCTTGTCTTAAAAAGGATGCTGCATGCTGTGGATCTGGGAGCAGGGCTGCTGGACTGCAGCCACGTGCAGTAGCTGTTTTGGCCCCTTTTTTAAAATAAAGGACCTGCCATAGATTAAAACTAAAAAACACATGATGAAAAGGAAGTGGCTCTGTTGGGAATAAATAACAACACTGGGCAGAAGATGTGCTGATCTCCCAGAAAGACCCACAGCTCTGAAGTGACATTGCTGAAGGATGACGTGGTCAAGCCTCTTTCATTAGAGGAGTTTGGGAGGGAGCAATATTGATGTGTTCAGTAACAGCAGCTCTTAGCTGACCCGAGGAGCAGTAGCTGTCTGGGAAAGCAGATTTCTTCTTGGAGTGTGCTGAGAAAAAGGCACTACTGGCAAAGTGAGATTTTTCTGGTGGTGGTGGTTGTGTGAGCAAGCTACTCTGCTAAAAGTAGAACTAGCCACAATTGTTTTTTTGTATTAGGGCTTGTAGTTCCTTCTTTGTGTAGGAAATGATCCAGTGCTGATGGTAACATACTGTACTTGTTACCACTGTACAGAATTTCAGGGTGGATGAGAAGTTGAGCAACCTTATGCCTTCCCTTTAAAAATAAAACCCAGACTTTTGAACCCTTTTGTGGATCACAGACTTCGTTGTCACAAGGGGTGTTACAGCTCCTGGGCAGGAAGATAATAGGGCATCAGAAAAGTTTCTGTACCTTCAGGTACTTCCTTTCAGCAACCAGTGTAAGAAACTTTTTTTTTTTTTTTTTTTTTTTAATGGAAAAGCTGAAGGTGTCTGGGCTCATCATTTATGTTATGGCTTTGCATCTGGACTCTGAAGTAAACAATTTTCACATAAGGGAAGTCAAAAGAAGAAAATCAAAGGAAAATCAAACCTTGCTTTAGGAACAAGCCATGAGTGTACAAAACAGGAGAAGGGTGAATGGGAGTTGATTTCAACTTGGTAGTTAGGTGCAAATGACAAGCACTTGATCCTGATTCTCATTTCAGAAATATAAATTGTTCAGCACAGGCTGAACGAGTTTGTTGCTAGGGAAAGCCTGACCCAGCTGGAGCAGACGGTGGTTGAGAAGAGCTCAGGGTTGTGAAAGGCTTGTGCTGGGATGGCTCTGTGACTCAGATCTGCCTTGGTGCTGCTTTGTTGAAGACTTCTTGCATTGTTGGGAGAGTCAGGTAATGATGATTGCTCCGTGTTGAATTTCTGGCTACTTGACCACTCAGTGTAGTACAGCCTTTTAACTTTACCCAAAAAAGTAAAGGACCAAAGGCAAGGCTTAAAAGAAGGTGATGTGTACTTTTATTTTTATTTTTTAAAGGCAAACCAAAGCACAGTTGTGCTTTGTTGCAAGTTCTAAATGGAACACTGGGAAGAATACGAAATCTGAAAGCAAGAGCTACAGCTCATTGTAGTGGTTTCTTGCAGGAGGTGAATTCTGTTACTAAAAGCAGTGAATGTGTGAAGTGTCAGTCCTGCCCTCTAATACTTCAGTATTGATAACAAATGAACTGCTCTGAATGCAGCTGGGACAGATGCTGCAGCAATAAGGAGTTGCATTGCAGGCTGAGTTCCTAGCCTGCTGGTCTGCAGAAAGAATGGTTCCTTCAAAAACTGAAGGGCAACAGGCAGATCCTTTCAGGAGGAGTAGCAAGTGACCTGAAATAACTACTGGATACATAAAAAAAGAAGAAAGACCTGCAGCATAAAGTAAATGATTATGTGATGATAGATGATGATTAAATAGCAGGTGTTTCTCAAGGTGGCAAGGTTCTTCTGCATGGCAGAATGTTTTTTATGATCAAGATAAGCATTAGTAAATCCGTAGTTAAGGTGGAGAAGAAACCACAGGATTTCTGTACATGGAGCTCTGTGTGTCACACGCTGCTCTGCTGTGGCTGTTCCCATCTGGGTACACCCAGCTCTGTGCCCAGCACTGCACATGGTTCTTCACAGCCTGGAGCAGCTCCTAGAAAGGAGACTTGCCAGGAGATTCTGCCAGATTAAGGAATAGGCTGCAGTAATTATTCTCATGGTAGGAACCTGTGATGTCCAATCATTGCTGCTGTGGTGGTTCCATGACCCCATCTCAGTTTACATGGTCAGACCTGTCCTCTGACTGGTGATGGGCTGCAGCCTGGAGTGGCTTTTTCTGGTACCTTGGGAAGTTCACATGTCCTGCAGGTTGGCCCTGGGATGCTCCCAGGAAGGGGAAAAAAAAAATCACAAGTGGTCTTCTTGTTGGTGAAACTCAATGCATTGCTTCTCCTTGGTAGTTCACTGTACTGGGGAGTTATCTTTTAAGTAAATAAACACGTTATTTTCTTTAAAGAACTAATTTCTCACTCAGAATTAGGTGCTTAGTTTAGAGTAAGTCTGAGAAATAGGAAAGGTTTGGAAATCTGCAAGCAGCTGAATGAAAACAGCCTGAATGTGATAACTGGTCCTTATCCTGAGTGTTCCTAATCTACCCAAGACCCAGAAAGGTTGGGACAGGGTGATAAACAGATGTCACATTTTTATGTTCCAGTAGTGACCAAAATAAATACTTAGTAGTTAATTTCCAGTTCTGAATTGAACATGAAACTAAGACATACTGGTTATCTTAAAAAAGCTCCATAAGCTGGAATATCAAATGCTGTTAAATGGAATATAAATGCTCTAAAGACCATTTTATGTGTACTTCATTCTGTCTGACAGAGGAGTTTATATTGCAAGTCTGTATATGCTTTCTCTAAAATGGGATCCAAAGGAAACACAGCACAGCCAAATAGAAATTGTAGTTGACTTTGAGCTCTGATTAATTTGTTTTTCATGTAATCCTTTTCAGGGCAGTGAGAAAAATGTGAGAAAAAGATGGTGCATTGTAGTGTAGTTAACCTTCCATGAACAAAGTGAACTTTGAGAGAAATTTCTTTTCTTTAAGAAAATTAATAAGCCATCTGCTTTAATTGTAACTGTTTTTTTCCAAACATCAGTGTGGACCAAAATGCTTATTACCCTATTTCATGTTTGGGTCTCTGCAGTTCTCTTCATGTGCATGAAGTTCTGCAAAAGGTAACTCACTGGATAAACTAATAAGTTCTTGTATCAAGACCATCAACAGTGTGCTTATCAGTTCCTAACATCAGAGCCCACTGAACTTTATCTTTTTATGTACTTAAGGGAATGATGTTTCATAATTGAGGCAAGTGAGTGCATACTTTTGCCATAAACTTCTAGAAATCTCATTGATTTATAAATGCATTACACATCTAAAATTAAGTAACTTTCAAGCTGAAACAAGCATAAAGCTAAAAGCAATATGACTTTTAAAACCCAGCCTCAGAAAAGATGCATGAATGAATCTATAATGCTTTAGTTAACGCTTGTTGCCATTTCTCTTTATAAATTGTTCTTTAGGGTATTGTAACTCAGCTGTTTTTAAACCCATCACTCTGGAACCTTGCCTACAAAATGTCAGCACAAGTGCAACTTTTATTCCTTTAACAAAATAAAGGGCTTGGAGCAGTTAGGCTTTCTAAAATTTTATGGCAGTTAAATAAATTCTGCTACTTTGGCTTTACCATAACAGGAACCACACCATTCACCTTCCCCTGCCAGCAGGTAGAGACAGAAACCAAAACAGCTGAATTGGGTAAACAATGTCTCAACCTGCCTTTTCTTCAAAAAAACCCAAAGAACAGAGAAGCTCGATGTCAAAGTGTAAATACACACTCATGTTATTGTTGGGCTGTGCCTTGGGCAGAGGGTACTATCCCTTGAGGGTGGAAGGAGGCATGATTGCTTGAGAAGAAATCTGAGAAGTTGAAAGCAAGATTTGAGTTGCCCACATATTAAAGGAATTTAATTAGGGTTGAGATTCTTTCCTACAGATTCAAGAGAGAAGTCCACACTTCTGCTGCATCACTTGGCCAGTACATCTCTTACAGATGTTCTATCTGGGAGTTGATTCCCCCTTTCCCATCTGGCTTTTAGAGCTGTGTAATGTCAACTTATTCACCTTTTTTAATGATTTCCTGAAGTTAAAGCCTTGACACATATTCCAGGCAGTAGTGTGCAATTGTTCTGTAGTCAGTATAAACAAAAATGGGAATTTTCCATCTTGGTGGTCACGATGGCCAAGTTTTACTGTGTGTACCTTACTCTTGGCATGGGGGAGTTGTTTTGTTTTTTCTTTTTAAAGGTTTGGGGAAGGAACTTTCTTGCATATTGCTGCTACTAGTGCAGCAAATCACATTTTAATACTGTCTGCTTTCAGCTTGGACCTTTGCAGAAGGAAGATTAGGTAATAGTTTGTGTGGAAAACATCTGTTTCTTAAGGAAGATTTCACCCTGTTGTTTTTTTTGGTTGTCTCTCTAAGAAGAAAGTCCCTTAGTCCTTTAAAGACTTAAAAGTCTTTAAGTCATTGCAGGTTATTAGAGTTGCTGTGGTTTTAGCATGCTCATGTTCTGGATCCTGTGTTAGCTTAAGTTATTAGCCTTAGATAAGTGTTGTGGGATGGAAGGACTGCTTTCTATTGTCAGTGCAGTTTCTGAATCTCTGGACAATTTGTCTGGGTTAGAAGTTTTTTGGCTCCAGTGTTTGTTTGGACCTTTTTCTTGTCTGAGGAAAAGATGTTGTTAAAATAATTAAGCCTAGCATGCATGAAAAGAGAACCTTTCCACAAAATTGAATTGCTTGGGGTTTATTTAAGTTTTGGTTGCGTAAATAAATTGGCCTTTTACTTTGTTTGGTTACAAGCAACTTACTATCTATTCTGAGGCATCTTTTTTCCATGCTTTCTGCAGAAGAAAGTCTGAGGGTTTCTAACAACAACACCTCTCTGCACTCCATAGTTCTTTGTTTTACATCAAAGTGCATTTCATGTGTCTATTACATTATTAGTACACTTTTCTTTCAGCCCCTCTTAATTTTTTATTGTGGTAAATGTCTAATATGAAAAGACCTAATAGAGATTCATTAGTGAATAATCCTTATGGTCATTGTTTTTTTTCTTCAGAGTGCATTGAGTTCAACCTGCTGTTTCCAAGGGAAATTCCTCACTGTGATGCTGTGTGATCTTGTAAATAAATTTATCCTGTGTTTGTTAGTACTCAAGAAACTTTTTTGTATCTTGATGCCAAAGTTGGTGCAACTCGCGATGTGAATTCAGTGCGTGGGCCAAGCACTTTTCTTCCCCGGCACAGTGCATGAAGTGCTGAGCAGCTTTTCATGGATTTTGTGTTGCTGATCTATTGCCAGACAACCATTCAAGGATTAGGGATAGATTGGCTTGTGACCCTGGGAAGAGTGATTCGAGAAATAAGTTGTAATTTTCAGGAAAGTGTTCCCTCTTAAGTCCATGGATCTTTAGGGGGGTAAATTGGTAATGCACTGACCAGTTGGTCACTCTCTGTGTTACCTGACTTGTTTGGAGTCATGTGGCTGAACCCCTGATCTGGTCACACATGTCATGATGTAATTTGAAGCAGGGTGTGTGGATGCATTTGGTTTATCTTTGTGTTCCTCAACCTAATGTTGCTCTTTTCAACAGCAATAATAGAACAACGTCTGCTGCGGGCTGTGTAGAGCTTGAATCTCTGTGCTGGTCCTGGTAGTGTTTGTAGTGATAGGTTAAATGAGATGAATGTTTGATGGAGGTGTAAATCAAGTACTCATGTCCTATTTTAACACTGCCATCTAACCAAGAAGTTAGAAATTCCATGATCATCTGAATATCCAATGTGACTAATAATAGGACAAGGAGCAGTGGTTACACACTGGACCATGGGCAGTTCCTTATAAATATTAGGAAGAATTTTTCACTGTGAGGGTGACAGACCACTGGAACAGACTGCCCAGGGAAGTTGTGAAGTCTCCTTCCCTGGAGACATTCAAACCCCACCTGGACATGTTCCTGTGTGTCCTGCTATAGATGACCCTGCCCTTGCAAGGGGGGTTGGACTCGACAATCCTTGAAGGTCCCTTCTAACCCTTAATTTTCTACAATTCTATGATCCTAATTGCAGTTCAGTTTCAATAGGCATAAAAATGCCTTGTTTCCTAACTTCACTTTCTCTTGTTTTCCCATTTTCAGTTTGTGGGCCAAACGTTGACATTCGCAATGACATCCATGAGCTGAAACGCCTGGAGAACTGTACGGTCATCGAGGGTTTCCTTCGGATCCTGCTCATCTCCAAAGCAGAGGATTACCGCAACTTCCGCTTCCCAAAGCTCACAGTCATCACTGACTACCTGCTGCTCTTCCGAGTGGCAGGCTTGGAAAGCCTCAGTGATCTCTTCCCCAACCTCACAGTCATTCGTGGGAGAAACCTCTTCTACAACTATGCCTTGGTTATCTTTGAAATGACAAATCTGAAAGAGATTGGGCTTTACAACTTGAGGAACATAACACGCGGAGCCATTCGGATTGAGAAGAACTCTGACCTGTGTTACCTCTCCACAGTGGACTGGTCTCTCATCCTAGATGCTGTGTCCAATAACTACATCGTTGGGAATAAACCCCCAAAGGAATGTGGGGACTTGTGTCCAGGAACGATGGAGGAGAAGCCGCTGTGTGAGAAGACCTCGATTAACAATGAGTACAACTACCGCTGCTGGACCACCAACCACTGCCAGAAAAGTAAGATTTTAGTAGATTGTTTCTTTTCCTTTTACCTCTTTCTGAAGGAAATGTTTAGTTTTGTGGCTTTATTTTCAGCTCTTTAGCAACTTAAGCTTTTCTTGTAGTCATGTGTACTGCACATAATGAGCTGTCCCGTTCCCACACAAATAGTTTCCTCCCCAACCTGTGCAGGATCATCTCCCTTGATTAAAAGAAAACAAAAACAACAAAAAGCCCAGCAACAAAACCTCACAAACTTTCTGGAATACTGCTTCATGGAGGAGATGTGCAGTAAGTGTAGAATTAAAGCCATTATAGCAATGCTGGAACCAGTTTTACCTCACCTGAGGGCTTTGGCAGGTGGCTGTTGAGTGACATCTCCTTCTCCTTGCTGAAGTGATTGTTTTCCAGGGTCATTGCTGTAGCTGGACTTACTTTGATTTTGACATTGTTAACTGGACTTGCTTTGACTTTGTTCTTTGCCTCCCTCAGCATACAACTTTAGAAATTCCTGTAATGGTAAATTCTGTATGTGAGAACTTTTTTCCTGCAGTCAGTTTTTTACAGTACAGTTGGTAGGGTCAAAGAGTTCTATCTTGACTCTCGGTGAAATTACCCATTCTGTTCTTATCTGGCATTATGGAGTTTATGTCTTTCTGATAGCAAGTATTAGCAAAAACAAAACCTGATCTCAGTTTTTAAAAATAGAGTAAACAAATACATAGTTTACTCAGATAACTTGATTAACTGGCAGGCTTTTTGAGTTCATCCTGTAACTTTATGAAAGCTGAGCCCTGCAGTATCAGTAGGGTTTATTTACAAGCAGCCCTCACTGGGACCAACAGTTCCTAAATTCCACTTGCAGTCCTGACCAAAGCTGCTACATTGATAGGAAATGTGAGAGAAAATAGGAACAGGGCTAATGTTCAGGTTCCTTTCATTTGGGGATGTTTTTTTTCTAAAGTGGCTCATGGGTTGCTTGTGAAATCCTCACATTCCATGAGAACTGAAGTTCAAGTACCTTGGAGGGCAGTTTCAGTCAACACATGCCAAAAATATCTCGGAAGAAAAGGAATCTGAAGGGCTATGCTTTTATCAGCAATTCTTACAGGAAATAAAGTTTGTTTTTAAACAAAGAAAACAAAACCCTTCAGCCTGTTACTGGAAGATGTGATTTGTTCAAGGTGAGGGGATTGGTGTTTCTTTCTTACCATGTGGTTCTAGGAGTCCTTAGGGTTCTGCTGGCCAAATTTATGTCTTCATTAAGAGTGTAACTCCTCTGTCTACAGAGGGTGACCCAGGTGATTCCCATGCAGCCTCATTGCCTGTAGTGGTTTGAATGGATGTAACTAGAGTGTATTTAATGAGAGATAATGACTCACTTGCTTTCTGTTGTGTGCTTTGGCTATTTGGAGTAGACAAAAATAATGTGCAAGAAAAGCCTGTTGAATTCAAGGGGAATAATAAAATAATTTGGATCCCAAATGCACATGAGAAGACATCTGTTTAAATAAGATGAGGTCATAGTTACACTTTGATGGCAGCCCTCTTAAGGCAAGGGTGTAGGTAGTGTTTTTCTTACATGCTTTCATCTTCTTTTCATGGGAGATTGTGAAGAAAGAAAGTGTTGGAAAAGAGCCTTGAAAAGCTTCTTTAGTGCATTACACTGTGGAAAAACAATGTAGGTTTAGAGTATCTTAGGATGCAAAGCATATAAAAAAAATGATCAAGTTCTAATCAATAAAAGGAGTGAAGAGGTTGGAATTCTTCGTCTGCTTGTTGTGATAAGCCACTGACTTCAAGGGAGATCTTAAATTTGCAGCCATTCATCTAGCCAGCCATTCATCAAAAAAAAACCCACCACCAAACCCCAAAGTACTCCCATTCTGAAGGAAAACAAGGGAGGTGTAAATCTGCAGCTGTTCCTAAGACAGCTTTTTTGTCTGTCCTGCTGGATTGCTTGGACGCTTTGGCAGTGAACTCCTGATCTGGAGAGGACTCTTGCAGTACAAAATTACACAAGACGTGAATAGAAGCAAGAACTTTTAAGTTGCTGGGTGTTTAAATCTGCATTTTCCTACCAGTAGAGATACGACACCTATGTTATTTCCCAGGGAATGTTTTTCTAGTGTGGTATCTAATTTAACCCTGACCTTCTCCTCGTGCGTCACACGAACGTTAAACTGAAAATGCTGTCTATCACTCAGGGTTCCTTTGTGCCTTTTTATTTTTCTTTGCTCTGGATCTGTGGAGGAGTGTATATTAAATCATTTGTCCTTGTTTAGGCTTTGCAGTGAAAGATTTTAAGTTGGTGGGTAAATGTTTTGCAGGAACATTAAGTGCTTTAAGTAGCCTGGCTTCTGTTTCATTTTGCTGTTGAGTGGAAGTTGTTTTTTTCCTTCTTTTTCTTGCTCACAAACAAAGGAAGAACCCTGTGCTTCCTTCAATATAACTTGTGCAGGAACAACATTGAGGGTGGAGGGAGGAGAGAGGGAAGGATATGCTGTGTTTGTCTTAGAATAGTCCATTGACATTTCTATATTAGAACAAGCTACAAAGGAGCTGTAACTGCTGAATTTTTTAAGAAGATTTTTTTTTTAAAGTTCAACATAAAGCATCAGTGTGGCTTCTCTGCCAGTGTTGTTGCCTGGGTTTCTGTGTAGTATACATTCCTTTACCTTCGAGTGCCCCAAGGCAGCAGCCTTAGTAGTTGGCTGGCTTTGGAGCTGTGGCATGCTGTGTTGGGTTTGGCATGCTCTCATCTCTCTGACTTGCACCTACTTTTCTTTTTGGCATAGCAAATGCCAGCTGTGCTTCACTCAGGTTGCAGGTCCACGTAGAAAACTTCCTCAAGATAAAAGGAGAGTACTGAAGTTGTTTGCATTGGTGTTTGTGCTTTGGGGCACGGGTGGAGGTGGAAAAGATAAAAACTGAGCATCCAGACATACGAGTAAGATTATGGCCTTTCTGGGTTTTTTTCCTCTGGCAGTTGTGGCTGCTGGAATTGTTTATAGAAGGTGCTTGCATCTTACTTGTGATGTGAATGCTTACCTGATGTGAGGACCAGAAAAATGCTTCATGTTTGTATCCCTTGAAGGAGCAGCCTCTGACACTTTTGCTTTGTTTGTTCATTGGTCTACTGTAAAGAAAATGCTGTTTTCTGTATGGCTTTTGCTGATGACTCAGGTTTGAGGTCTGCTGCTTTAGTCACTAGGCCTTCATGTGCCTGCAGAAACCAAATCTAAATTGCAGCTTTTAAAGCCTGCCTGGAAGTTTAGGATCCCTTGGCTGCCATAACCATCGTGTTGTTTTCTGAGCATGTCCACCTAAGGCTTCCTAAGACATTTCTGCATTTTCTGAGGCCATAAGAAATGAACTAAGCAAGCTGTTTGTGTGGGCAAGTACCAGCAAAACTAGCAGTGATCCATATATAAGATCTAGGATGTGTAGGGAGGGCTTTTCCTCTTTTTTATTTCATCTTAACCATTAGTTTGCTCTCCACCCACCCCCCAGTTAGAGATGCTCTGTTAGGTGTCAGCTGAAACCCATTCCTACCTGGATGAAAAAAAAAGATCATGGCTCTGGCTGTGGAAAACAAGCTGTTAATACTTGCTGAGAAGGTGGAATGGCTTCAACAGCAGCTTGGAGGTGAGAGGATAAGAGCACAGAGTCTGGAAGTCTGAGTCCTCCCTTAAGGAGAGCCAGCTCCATTGTCACACAGTTGTGCTGCCCATAAAAACAATGAAGGTGAGTATCTGAAGGGACCTTTCAGAGTAGGTTTGCCACTGACATAGAAAAAGTAGTCTTGAATTGGCATCGTGGAGAAAACATGAATTAGGGCTGTAAGCATTAAGCACTTGTTTCAAAAGAGGCAAAACTGACATGAAAAACAATAGCTCACATAGACTGCACCTCACAATACAACACAAAAAGCCTCAGCTTCTGAATGTGTGAAACTGAAGACCATGGAAAAGGCATGTGAGGATTTGGAAGCTGATAAAGAAGCAGATGGCAGCTAAGCACAAAATGTTTTTAATGAAAATGTATCCTTATTCTTTTTTGAATTGGTTTGACAGTAGTCTGAAAAGCTACTGCTGTATGTGGGGAATGAGGAACAGGAGGGAAAGAATGACAGTGAGTGGGATGAGTAGTCCATATGTACCTTCTACTAAAATGTTTAAACATATGGAGACAGTAACATGATGTATTCTCACAAATATTCAGAATCTGCTCCTGTTTGTTTACACGGAGCTCAGAAGATAATGCAGCTGAGTGGTATCGTTTGACACAGCTTCATTGACTTGTGCAGTGCTTACCAGTGGGTGCCATCTGGGAATCTGCTCCCTGTTGATTCACTAGAGTAGTGGTGGAAACCATGTGCTGGGATTTGATTTCTTCCCCCTTTTCTCCTTGTTTTCACCCCTCTGAGAAGTATTCATTGTATTCCCTGTCCTTTAGGAATACTGAACAAAGTGTAGACTTGAAGGGAGAGAGGAAGAAGTTGGGAGCCACAGGTGCCAGATCAAATTGCACTTATTTTGCTTTAAATTACATCTGCATACTTTTTTTTGTTTGCTGCTTCATTTAAAGATTTTTTTTGGGGGGGTGATTTTTCTTAAAAGACCGAAGTAGAAAATGTGTACATTATCAGAGGAGGACAGACTTGAAGAGTTTTACTTTTGTTGGATTAAAAAAAAAGTGTCTTATAAACCCAAACATAAATGGACACTTTGTTTATCCATTGGTTGGTATTCAGACTCTCTATCAAGCAAACATCATCTGAATGGAATAAATGGAAGAGTAGACAAAAAAAGAAAAGAAAAATCGTAAAAGGCGCAATTGGTGTCACTCTGCTAGAAAAATCTGGAGTATGTTAAAAAAAAATTGTTAGTGTTTTCATTCTGAATGAAGTTTTTTTCCTGACTTTCACTCCCCTCCTGAGAAGCCTGCTCTTCAGCCAGAGGTTTCCCAGAATTTTTATTATGGCTGTGAGAGCGTATTTAATTAGTAAGCTGGAATGGCCGCAGAGCAGTTTAGGGCAATCTGCAGTTAATTACTGTAGCAGTGGTTTATATTCTGAGAAAAGGGCTAAAATTAAACAAATGTATACTTGCCATTTTTCTTTGTTCTCTTGCAAAATGCCATAACCTGGGAAGAATATCTTGAATCTTGCAGCCTGCTCTAGTCATCAAGTACCAAGTGCTAATGTTGAATGTTCATCTTGGCTTCCTGGTTTGTTTTGGCACAAAGATGTGTGGTGTTTTTGAGAGGACTTCAAAGTTTTGTTTTCCAGTATTAAAAGACTCTATACAGCTAACTGGGTCCCTCAATGACATTTTGCCATGAGTTAAAAAAACCCAACTTAATTATTATTAAAATACTAGACCAACATAATTATTATTAAAGTATTAGACCTTTTCCTCACTTTCTGGAATAAAGAATAAAAACAGTTACCTTGTGTCTTTTTTACTCACATGTACACACACACACACAATTTCTTCTTACAGAACACCATATTTTACTCTTTTTTGGCTTTCTTTACCTTTGTTAGTCCAGAGGTATGTTAATGTTTGCCAGGTGATGTGTAGCCATATCCTACTGACCCTCTTTGCTAATGTAGAAAATTTATTTCTTTTAATATATTTTCTGATCATGGGGAGGAATAATCCATATGTTGCAGAATGAGACAGTAGATGTTGCCATGATTTCAGTGGAAGTACAGGACCTTTAAAGTTATAGGGTGGTTAAATGTATATGCCCATTTATTCTGGTTACTATAAACTCTTGTTTTGTATAGAGACCATTGTGATTTAAGAAAAACGAGAATTAGCCATTCTGAAGTTAACTTGCTCAAGTTAGGAAGTGGAGGGAGAGCTTTTCTGTTCTTTATGTAAATGCATCCTATACTTGCAATGAAACAAGAATGTGCTGTGATTTAAACCTGGCTAGACAGAAAGTCTGCCCAGATCCACACTGTGCCTGTCTTTCGTGGCTTCAGATTTTATGAAACTCTGAAATCTGAGTACTCTTTATTTCTACTGTGATACGGATTTATTTGAATTATCTCGTGCCCAGCACTGTTTCACTGTCAGAAAAACAACTATAAAAATACAGAGATGATTTAAAGGAAATAGTAATTCCCTGGTTTGGTGGGTTGCATGTGTGTTAATTCCTCAGTTCATTTTTGCTGATGCTCTGTGATAAAGGATTGGGAAGAAAAGCAATGCCAGTCCTTACAGGAGCCTGGGACAGGCAAAAGGGCTTTTGGTTGCACTTGCAATACTTCTGCTGTTCTTAGCACCTTGCTTTCATCCTAGAGGAGACCGAGGGTGATGGTTAGATAATTATTTTTTTGTTTTACCTTATGGTGCAGCAGTACCCTGAAATTATCTAATTTAAGAAATTAAATAAGCATCTAGACTTAAACTTTGATTAAACTGCTTAACATGGACTTCCAGTCCTCATTGATACCTATTAGAAAAATGTTTGTTAATGCAGGGGTTGCATTGGGTAGTTAATTAGATGTAATGTAAGACTTTAATTTTTATGATGCATTTGCAAAACAACTGGGAGATGGGAATAGCTAGCAGCATTATAGGGAAAATGTCAGGGAAATGTTAAGTGTAAAGCCAGAAGAAAGCTGTGTTCTTGCAGCATTCTTGGAAATGTCGCAGGGACAGCAAACTCAGCCTGGCTTTGCATTTTTCACAATTCTTTATGACTCTTATCCTCACTAGGAATGCAGCTTCTAGTGAGTTTTGGTGGCTTTCCTGGGGATTTCTGTTTTGGCAGTTTATGCTTTTATGGAGGTCTAACATGGGGTGAGCTAAGATCTGTCCCTCACCCAGCTGTCCACTTGAATGGAATGTATAGAAGTGAAGTGTTGGTGAGGAATGGTCTGCAGTGGAATTTGGCTGAAATGGGCTAAAGGGGGGTTTGGAGGTGGGCAGGTGGACAAACTCACTAAACTTGTTGCCCTACTTCTTTGTAAGAAGTTAAGGTAAAACGTAGATTCAGCCTGGGTAGGAATCATGCCCTCTAAAAAATATGGAATAGTGGGTGCCATTTGCCTTTTTGCCTTCCTCAAACACACATGAGTGTAGGAATGAATTGTCCTTATGCATTTTCATGAATTGTTTTCATGTGGCAAACAAATTTTTCAATGTTAAACAGTGATGAAACAGCTTTTGTTTAGCCTTCCTTCCCACTAATAGTGTGATTTCCTTCTCAAGTCTGTTTATGGCTCTGAGAATTAACTTGTAATAAAAAGATGCTTGGATAATAGACTGTTAATACAGATCGTTGAATTGCCTTTTTTTTTTTTTTTTTTTTTTTTTTTCCTGAGGTGAACTCAGCCTGGTTCAGTTGTCAATTGTCTTTTACTCCCCTTCCCAGCACAGTTTTCAACATTTGGAATGGAATGTGCATGTGCTGTCAGCCCAGTGCTAAAAATGATTTGGCTCAAGTAGTTTGCCCACCATGAAGTGGTAAGGGGCTGAGCTGCCCATAACCTGTTTTTTTTTTTCAAGCTACAAACAGTTTGCTGTGTGCTTTCAGTTTTTGTTTGTTTACTGTTTCTTGCTGGGCAAAACCAACTTGTAGTTACCTGCCCAGAGCCTGGTTCTGGATGCCCTGGCTAAGGCATTGTAATGAATGCATTTGATAGTGTAGGCGAGGATGGATTCAGCACCTGACTTGAGGATCCCTCCGGGACAGGCTGGTGTTTTTTTGGAATTTGGTTGCTGATTTGCATGTTGGGAGGAATTCAAGAAGCAGCTCAGAAGTTCTCATTGTTGCTGCTTCAAGTTCAGCTTCCCCTCTTAGGAGGACCAGAGCTCCGGTTAGGTGAACCACTGTGACCTTCCCTCTCTGTTTTTTTTTTTTTCCCTCCTTCTTGCAACATATTTGGTTTATAGGCACTTAACTGTTCCCTCCTTATTGAACAGACTTTCCCCAGCGTGCCCATCACCCCTCCCCGAATGGCTTTGCTGCCTTTTCACTGTCCTAACTCAGTTAAGGACTCAGTTTCTTCTATTTTGTTGTTTTGATTTCTTCTTTTCCCCCTGGTTGATGTGCGAGGGATGCATCCAGCTGCCCGAAGCTCATGGTTTAGGGAAATGATGCCATTTAGGAAGCATGTTTGAAGCAGTTGAGAGTCTTTTATATCAATGCAAGCCTCTGGAGGAGGAGGAGGAGGAGATGTTTTTCTATGTATAGAAACTTCCCGTATAGGATGGCGAGAGAGAGGAGGGGAAGGGGGGGGGGGGTTGCCTGTCTCTTTAAGTGGGTTTATAATTGGCTAGGAATTTTTGTCAGCTTAGTCACTGCAGCATTCAGCGGATGAAGAGGGGGGGGGGGAAAAACCCACAGGCCCCAACCGTTATGGGCCGTGGATGGGCTCTGTCATCCCAAAGGAATGCGTGTGAACAAAACACTCTGTGCGGTGCAACCGTTGGCCCAAACAGTCTCGCATTCTTACAGCAGCTCTGAGTCACATGGAGCAGATGGATTGTTTCACTAAAATGGAAGTTATGTATCACCGAGCTGCCCCGGGCTCAGCTTTTTTGCAGTGGGCTTCGAATACCATAGGCGAGGGTGGTGAAAGGGGTGGAAAGATTTAAAAAAAACAAAAAAAAAAACCAACCGACAACCAACCGAACAAAAAAACCCAACCCGAAACGAAACGACCCCAAAAAAGAACACCCCCACCCCCCAAACAAAAATACCCTGACCCCGTGCCTTTTTTTGTGGCTGAAATAGTTTCTGTGGCATTCAAAAGGCAGGAGGCTTTCGTTTTCCTAATTACTGGGCTGGCACATGGGTCTAAAGATTTCGGTCTAGATTGCAGACAAGTGTAGCCTTAATTCTGAGGCACTTTATATTCATCCAGGAAGCTTCATGCTACCCAAAAAATAAGAAGAAACCCCTGTTTTGTAAGTGGAGTGGGGAAAAAACTCCAAACCTATTGGCTCTTCTCACAATGAAACCAGCTGCTCAGCTCTTCTTCCCCTACCCTGATCAGCCTTTTGCCTCCAGAATCTATCCTCAACCCATTCTCTCTGGTGTGCACAGTAAATTGATTAGGGAGAGAGCAGCTCTGTCTCTGTGGGTGGTGTTACCCTCTATTTGGCTTTATCTCTTCCCTTTAAAGGATTTGAGAGGATCTGATAGGAGCCTTGCCAGTTTGCAGCCATCAAAGCATGCAGAGGAGGAGCTGTGACTTCTGGACAAACAAATTGAGATCTGTCAAGTCATTTTAATTTTTTAACTTCCCCCTCCTGTTTTGTGGGGAATCCTCTGTTGTAAAGCGTGGTCTGTGATTTCACAGAAAGCCTGGCCTCTAGTTGGTCAATATTGACAAGTGCTGTCTTTTGGCAGGCTGTTGTTATTCAGAGTGGAGCAAGTTTGGAGGTCTTAATCTGGTTATCACCAAGGCAGGTGTTTCAGAATTAGTGCCTCCACATGTAGTATTAATCGAATCTTAAATCATTAAAACACAAAGGGGAAACATTGACTAAATTCTCTTCCATCTCTGGAGCTTTCCTCATGAAGTCAGCACATGAATAGGAACTCTCTTTTAGAGAAGATGCTTTACTTTTTAAGTGCCTGCTGAAGGCTGCTTGGCAGAATCAGAATTGACTGGTCCACGTGAAACTCTACATGCAGAACCAAAATTGCAGTGAGTCACTGTCTGCTCTTGTCTTTTGTGATCTGAGAGTCTGGGATAAAATACTGCAGTGGGTGTTACAGATAAAACCCAGTATGCAAATCCTTAATTCAGAGATGAAGCTTACTTCCCTTTCTACTCACTGCAGTTGTTTGTGTGCATCCATTTCTCTTCTGTAGAAGAGAAATTAAAATAATCAGTTGTACCTTGCTCCAGGAAATGGAGAGGGGTGGTAGGGAAAACAAATACCCCTTCCAGCAAACCAGCTGTACAGTTTGTTAAATTCAAAGGCTGGTTTAAGATAAAGTTGTTTATAGGAGAATATATTTTAGAGATGGAAAAATTAATGTTCTTCCTAGCCAACTTTTTTTCTTCTTTATTACACTTAGGAAGCTTCTTCGTACAGTTAGAAATGTCTGCATGTGGCAGATGGTTTATTTTGGGGGGGAGGGACAAAAATGAAATACAACTAAGAGGGGCATTTTTGGAGTGGGGAACCCAATAGAAATCTTTCAGTCTGGCAGTGCCTGGTGAAAGCGATAGGTCACTGAAAGCTGTGGTGATTTCAGGTCCCAGCCTTTAGCTTCTTGTGACTTGAGAACTGGGCTGCCTGGTCCTAAAAGGAGTCTTTTGCTCTGTGAGCTGGGGTTGCTGTAATGTGGGACTGTTTTGATGGCACTGGGATCTGTCTGCTGTGCCTGTGGTGTGCTGGGAGGGCTCTGGGCACAGCATCCCTGTGCTTCCCTGTTAGATAAATTCCACATCATGCATGGAGTACCTGAGGCTTCAAGCTGTGAAGCTTTCTTGCTTTTATTGTTTGTATATTAAATATTCATTCAATTTTTAGCTGGCTTGGGATGAGGGAGGAGGGGGAAACTATTGAACAACTTGGCCCTGCCAGTCCCCAGAAATGGTGCAGAGCTCTGTGCAGATCCTCCAAGAGATGTACTTTGTTTACATTAAGCATGCTTAATGAACAATACCTCTAATAAGTTTGCCTCAATGAAGTTGTGTAGCAAGAAGGGGAAAAAAGTTTGCTGTTGTGTCTGTGCTGAGTGGGCTGCATGATCTGACCTGTGTGCGAGGGTGCTGCCTGGACAAAGAATGTCATGAGCAAGTGGGCAGCTATTTTGCAATGTTATCCTACTCATTCTGCAATGTTATCCTACTCATTCTTCTAGTATCCAGGAGACACGGGGATTGGTGTGAATAACTCTGTGCCGTGCCTGGTTAAATACAATGCCTTCAAGCAAGAAAAAGAAAAAAAAAAGATGACACCCCTACCCCCAAATCTTCCTAGTAAAGGCTGAATGGAGAGCTTGTGTTCCTAAAACAGCACCAAGAGTGGCAGTAACTTGCCTGGGTTCCCCCAAGCCCGTGCTTCTCCTTTCTTCCTTTAAAGAATTGCCTTCCAATTCACATTTAAGGAACTGGGAGCCTCCCCTTTGCTCATGGTCCTTATCCCTGTTCTCTGCTGCAGCAGCACCCAAATGATGTGCCTGTCGATTTCATTCCTCTGCTGCTTGGTAAAGTAAGGAGCAGAGGCACTGCAGCTGCCAGGAGGAATTCCTTTCCAGCAGTTTTGCGAGAAAAGTCAGCAGGATTAGGGCCTGGTTAAAACTTGATGTTTCAGCAAATCTGCTATGCAAACCATTTGGGTGAGGGAGAGAGCAACCAGAGTGGCAACCAACTTTGCTTGAGGCAGAAACAAACTGTGGGAACAAGGAGGAGGCTGTCCTGTTCTCTGTGAGCCATGGTGCTGCTCAGAGCATTCAGTGTGCTTGTGTACATATGTATTGTTCACATATATATGTGAAATACATGTGCTTTTCTGCAACAACACCCCAAGTTACTGTTTGTCCTGGCTTAGAGGAAACTATTATTTCAAAAGTCTTAATAGCTTTCTTAACAGCCTTTTGAGCTGCTCTGATGTTTGCTGCTTGTGCCAGATCATGCTCTGGATCTCACTGCTCTGGAGCACCTATTTAGTTATCTGTCTAGGCAGGGAGCATTGGGGCACCTCCCAAGTATTTAAAAATAGAAATAAACATCTCATGCTCGCTCTTCCTTCCTTGATTAAATTTACAGGGTTTGTGTTGGGCTTGTTTTGGTTTGTGTGGGTGAGTGGGTGTGTCTGGTGGATTAAAAAGTAGTGGCAGGAGAGTTGGAGTCAAAGGAATATGTTTTTAAATTAGTTTGGAAGCCATGAAGGCTTTGGTAATTTTACTTTCTGGGGTCAGTTTACATGAAAGTTCTGCTTTCTAACTTCTTTTTCTTTTTTAACTTTTTTCTGTTTTTTCACTTGGTGCCCAGTGACTGTCTACCCAAAAGCAGCTGCTGTGGGAAGCTGCAGTCACAGCCATGGGGGGTGCAATCTCCTGGGTAGTTTGGGCCATTGCCCTGAAGCATTGGAACTATCAGGAGAGAGACCTTGAGTGGTGTTCCCTAGGGAAGCAGGTACTGGAGGTGGATCTCATCATTCTGCTGCTGGGAAGAGAGTCTGCAGTGATTACTGTAGAAGTGGAGTGATTGCAGTAACCAGTAGAGGAATAGTGTGCAGATGTGTTTATAGTGATGTTCTTGAGTAAAATTAGGTGAAGCAGGTATTGAACTCTTGATTTTCTTTAGGGCTTTATTCTGCCAGTAGTTGTTTTTTTCGTTCTGTTTGTGTGAAGCAGGTGTGGTTTAACCTACCTGTATGCTGCAGTAATGAATACTTAAACTGTTGTAAGTAATAGGTGAAAAATAAGATTAGCAGAAATAATAAAAACACAGTGTTCGTGCTGCAGCAGATGTCAGAACTAATGGGACACCCAGAGGCAAATGATGAACCAGTTGAACAGGGACCAGGCACTCTGGTTTAGCAAGCCCTTCTATTCTAAACACAAGCAATGGATACAACAAGTTAGACAGTGATTGCAGACTTGTTTGTTTGACTTTGCCTCAGTGCTTCCTGAGCCAAGCAGCCTTAATTATATGAGGGAATTGCTTCTCAAAATCACTTCCAGATAAAATATTATCTGGCCTCGAATGACTCTTGTATGTGTAGCAGTCCTGTTTCCACGTGAGGAAGGTGTTCCTCAGGGTCTGTTCTGTGTGCATTTGCTTTGGAAGACCTCTGTTGACATGTCTTAGTCTCTTTTCTCAGTAACCATTGTGTAGGACCAGACAGAAAAACAGTAATTGTGGAGAAAAAGATTCTGGGCCAGCTGGTCTGTTTTGTAGCATGCATTGTGGAGCTGTTGGATTTGTTTTCAGTGCCGTGTTTTGTGAATTGGAGATGGGAGAAATGCCCCGGAGTAGAGTAATGGTTCAAAACTGTTGAGTTCTGTAGTGAGAGGTAAATTTTAAACAATCCATCACTCTGACAAACTTGTTGCATCCTGTGAAAGGAATTGCTGGACACTGGTTAGCTGGTGTGAAAGGCCTTTGCAGATATTCATAAAACAAGAGGAGAGCAAGTGATCTTCACAAAGATTCCCTCTGTGGACAACTGCCATGACAAAGAAGCAGTCTTTCCTACTTTTTATTCTGCATAAATTTTTTCTTGCATCCCTTACTGCCAGTTTGGGCTGTGCCTTGGGTGGACAAACTCTGGTAGCTTGAGTCACACTGGGGCAGGAATCAGCAGCTTCAGGTTTGGTGCAGATTGAGCTGTGTTTGTAGAGGTCTGTCCTCCTCAAGTGAACTTCCCCTGCTCATGGCATGTTATTATTATCTGGATGTTCTGCCAAAACCAGTTTGCAAACCAGGGTTTCTACTGAGATTTTTTTTTTCTGTGGATGCATCATGTTGCACCTAGGACAGTACTGATAAAATAAAAGGCATCCTCCAATCTATAGTGTAGATTTTTGTCATTGAAAGAACTCTGCTGCAGCTTTGCCTCTGATTTCTTGTTTCCTACTCTTTGGCTTGTCAGTATGGTGTGGGTTTTTCTTAACCGTTTATGTTCATAATGAACATATTCTGGGAGAGAGGCTCAGCTCTTTCTGCATATAGTAATGAAAACAGGTGAAATTTGGGGTTTTCTCTGATTTACCCTGATGGTATTTGTCTTAAGAAGTGTTCTTGTCCACAGCTTCCTAATGGGGAATGTCACAGCTGAAACATAAGATGCCTGAAACCAGGACTACTTAACCAGTAGTTCTGTTTGAAAATCTAGGCCAGAGAATCTTGCCAAGTATCAACATTGTCTCTTGGTGAGAAAAACAACCAAATAATTTTAGTTCGTTAATGTAATTTACTTGAAGACAGTCAGTGCCCTTGACATGACTGTTTATACCCAGGCTTTTATGCCACTCGTATATCTGATTGATTTTTAAATTGGTTGGTGTAGAGCAGGCCAACCAGAAGTGGCTTATTTAATCTATAGTAGTAATTCCTAGATTGTCCAATTACACTGGATTTATTTATTTAAGCAGCCACCTTAAAAGTAATCTTTGTGTTGACTTTCTAACAGGAGTTTCATTGGGCCTTTCCATTCCTTTTTTTATTTTAGCTTTTTTTTTAAGCTTGGAAGGCATAGAGCCTTTGGCTATTGCAGTTATTTCTGCAGATAGCTGGGGAAAAAAAAAAGCCCAAACAGTTTAAGGGTGGAATTGGGTTCCATTCAACTCCCATTGGAAGCAGCCATGGGTATGTGCTGTGATTTCCCTGTTTCAGGGTGGAAGCTCCAAAATCAGCACCTGCATCTCAGTGCTGTGGAAGCAGAAGGAGATGGGAAGGATGCTTCACTCACGTCCTGGTGTGGAACCATCACTGCTTCTGCCTGCTCAGAAGTGTTTCTTTCCAGAGGTGCTCCCCCTCCAGCAGCCAAAGAAACTCAGTTTTGGGGAAAAGCAGGCATTAGTAGTTAGTACATCCCAGTACATCCCAGTGCATCCCATCTCCTCTGCCCTTGCCTTTTCTTCCACCTTCCACAGCTACCTGGTTAGAGTCAGCAGCACCTGAGCAGGGTCTGGCTTGGGCACTTCATCACAAATAGGTGATGAAAACAGAGCTGTTGCAAGCTCTCTTCCTGTCTGTAAATTCCCCTCTAATTCTGTGGGCTTGAGAGCAGTTTCAGGCTCTGCGTGGCTCACGTGGCTGTAATTGGGGTTATGGAACCTCCCCAGTCCTCTGTGTTCCCCAGGGTTTGTTGTTGTCAGACCTCATTTTACCCCCCACACCCTTCTTCCTCTTTTGTTAATCCGTGAATTTTGGGAATGTTTGAATAGTGTTTATTGCTTTTATTGTTTGGGTGGGAAAATGGCCATGGAGCTTTGATTGTTTTATGGCAGGAGAAAGGCCTTGTGGAACCCCAGGCATTTTTCTTTTTAACCCCAACAAGGAGTGCAGAAAAGTAACCAGTAATTGAATTCTAAGTGAAGAATCTCTTGCTGTTTATAGCCTAAGGATGTGTTTTATTTGAGTCCAAAAATCAACCAGAAAATAAATCTAATTACTTTCTAATATATCTTGTTAAAGCATGGATCAGTCCGTACTGCAAATGAGTTCTGGAGATACTGGTGAGAGAGAACACAGACTTCCAAGTTTTGATGGTAGATTAAATGTTGCATGTCAGCACTTTCTCTGATAACAATGCTGAGGAGAAGTGCACTGGCACAACAGATTCCTCTGCATGCCTCTAGCTTGCCGGGGAAGTTAACTCAGGGCTTCAGCTTGTTTTGTCATGCCTTGTCTGGAAAGTTTGGATTTGGGAAGGGGGGAAATAATGCTGCCTGCTTTTAAAACCAAAAAGCACAGAAAGCTGGAGTGGTTAAGTGTGAAGATTGTGAAAGCAAGCCTGATGTATTTTTCTTCAAAGGATAAATGAGTTTTATCTTGTTATCTTTCAAAAGCTTGATCATTAGATCGTTGGTGTCATGAAAAAATCAACAGACATAAATGATGGTGTAGTCTTGCTGTGCTATATTTTTGGCTGGATTTTTCTTTTCCCCTTTGTTTTATTTGTTTGTGTGTTTTTGTTTATTTTTTTGTTTTGGGTTTTGTTTGTTTTTTCCTAAAGATAAAGTGTTTTCTGCAAGATAAAGTGTTTTGTCCCAGCACATTTGATATGTATTAAATGTATTGGTTTTAGAAAGATGCTGAGCAATGCTCCTTACACTCTATATTGTTGCATTTTTTCCTGTGGGTAAGGAGAAAAAAAAAAAAAGCATAGTAATTTACTGTGCTCAGGACAGTTCTAAAGTAAATGTTTGTAGACACTTTGTGTCTGTGTAAGTTTATATGCTAAACACTGCTGATAATGATTTAAAACATATCAGCTTGCTTGATGTTTCAGATTTACATAGTGAGGGATTTAAAACTGACTATCCCTGCTAGGAGAAGAAAGATGATTTATTACTGTTGTTCTCTACATAAAATACTTGGAGTAATCCCCAAATTAATTTCTTTCCTTTTCCAGTATTTTAATTCTATTGCATTATTTGGATTAATCTGGAATTTTTTTTACGTGTGTCTGAATTTTGAAGTTCCTTCACCTAGTTTCTAGATGTGTTTGTGTCTGCTCTGTATCTTTCCCTGTGTGGGCAGCTTTTAAAATGCTCTTGCACTTTGGGATATTAGACTGGGCTCAGTTTATATCTGTCCTGTTCTTGCTTCATGGGGAAGTCATTTAAGTTGTAATGTCCCATCTGTCCAATAAGGAAGATAATCTTATTTAACATGAGCTTTGTGGTGCACCAGTTCATGTTTGTAAGTGGTTGTAGGTGCCTTTTAAATACAAAATAAAGAATTAATGAGCATCTTGCTTGGATGTTTGTTGTTAGATGCATTTTTATTACTATATAACCCTGTTTTTTTACAGTGTATTGGACCAGTGATGTGCAGGAGTATGTTACAGTCATGCAGCTTGCTGCATCTGGAAAATAAATCTGTCTGGGTGGGTGTGCTAGAGTTCTTTTGGAAGCACATGTAAAGCACATTAAGCAAAAGAGACTTAGATTCATCACTTGAGTATGAAGATTCAACAGAGGACTGCCTGCAGATTTTTTTTCCTGCATGTTTTTAAAAAAAGTGGAGGTGTTGTAGAGGAAGGAAATACACATGAGAAAGCAGAGAAGCAGGTATTCTGTTTTTTTTTAATTCCCTATTTTCTTTCATGTATCTATTAATGCACTTAAGGCAAGAACAGAATACCTCAATTTTTTTTTGAGGAAGGGAACACAAGTAACCTTTTTAGATAGTACTCTGATTACCTTAATATTTCTCATATAAATACATGTTGCCCTGGCACTGCTGGTGGGGATGTACCTAATGTGAGCTGACTCTGCTCTGGAAAGGCTGAGTTTTTAAACTCAGCAAGAGATGGTGGTGTTACCTGTTAGCAGCTTGAATGAAACCCTATGAATCAAACTCTAGCTCTTCCACAAGGCTGGAAATAACTGAAGCATCTCACTTAATAATTCATTCATGATCCAGCTCTGTTAGGAAATGATCTGTTACTTAATGCTCTCTGCATTAAAAACGAGACACATTTCAGACCCTTCTTTCATCTCCAACCTAGTTAGGCACAAAAAGTGTGTAAGAAATGTGAATCTGGAACTGAACGATGAAGGTGAATGGGAAGGTGAAATGATCTGATAAAATGTTGGGTCTTTGGGAACTTGGACTGCTGGTCTGATATTTGCTAAGGAGCTGCAATGTGAATGCATCCAGACTCCACTTTTTCCCCATTGTGGGGAGGAGCAGGTGTTTAAAAAACACTCCCATGACCCCCCCTAAAATCCCCACAAATGACCTCTCTTCTTTCTTGAGCTTGTGGTTGAAATGTTTCCAGTTTTTTAGTTCAGTAATGGTGTAAAGGCTGTTAAGTCTCCTTTTAGTATCTTTATCAAACTGAGTTCAGTTATAAAGGCATAATGTATATTTGGCCTAGGAAAATAGGTCAGTTCTGTAGTTTGTTTTCTTGAGTAGTAGTTAGTGAGTAGCCTGCAGAAAGGAAGTGTGACTTTTTTTTTAAATTTCATAAACATGTCAGCCATGCCACAGTCCTGCAGCATCTGACTTGCTGTCTGATCTGCCTTTGGTCAACAGGAAACCACTCAGTATAGTGCAGAAAAGACTTCATTTCACAACAATTGAGAAATTTGCTTAGATTAATGTGGTCCAAGTACCAATATATATTTGGGAATATATAAGGGTTTTTGTGTGTATTTATTTTCATTTTAAAGAAGGAAAACAATTCTGTTATATGAGCTTTTTATTGTCAGCTCTAGTCATCTGGTAGCTAGGAGCATCCTTTTGTATTCTTCTAGGAGCATGACTACTCCAGAGTGTAGAAGACTTGGGAGAAATTTTCTTGCAATAAAATAAGCCTTTAACAAGTAAAAAATAGACAAAAATTGACAGAGAAGGGATTTTTTTTTTTTTCCCCCAAATAGAACACTTTCCCTCGGGAATAACTGGTTTGTGGGTAGCAAATACAGAAATTTGGATGTTGTGGTAGAAGAATGTTGGAAAGACACATGTTTATGTGCAACTTCTGAACCAAAGTTCTTCCTGTAAGATCCTTTCTCAGAAAAGACAATATGGCTTGAAAAGGTAAAAATAGTCAACTAGAATGCATAGAGGCCAAGATGGAGTCATCAGGGAAGCCTAAGAAGCATTTGGCTGGGATAATGCCATTGGAGGGACAGGAGGAAATTTATGCTCATGTATGGGGAAAATGAGATACAGAATACTTAAGTGCCTTGATCAGATTCACATGCCTAAGACAGTGAGAGTGGAAGGAGAATCCCAGACTGCTTGTCTGGTAATCCAGCCTGGAGGTTGTACTTTGCCAGCTTAGTAACAATGACAAGGACGTGGCCCTTCTGTGAGAATTCCTGCTGTCACTTTGCTATACCTGTGAATTTTGAAACAAAAAAACCCCAACCCATTGCTGTGCATCTGTTTATGTGCATCTACAGCCTATCATGAGGAGGTGGCATGGCTTTGTTTTTCCTGCTCCTTTATTCACCTGCTAGAACTGGGGATTTACTGAAGTGTGAGTGGATAGTGAGATTTACTTTTTTGAAACTCAAAGATGCAGTAAAATCTAATTTTCAAGATGCTTCAGTCTTTCAAATAAATCCTGCAGAGAGTCCTCTCTGTGTACTGCATCGATTGAGGAAGATTGACTTGGTCAGGTCCTGTTTGTAGAAACAAACATGTTTTCCAAGACCCTACTTATAATTCATAATGCCTTGTTTATAAAGGCTCTTTTCCCTGTGAGTTGGCTGGAGCTCTGTAAGTGGTCTCTTTGCTCTGTTTGGGTTCCCTGGAGCTGGGTTTGTACAGCTGGAAAGCACATCCCTTTTCTATGGCTCATAATCCAGTGTCTGAGCATCCTCCTTCCGTGTCCTCACAAAGGGAGCCTATGGGAGCTGTGCAGCAGATGAGTTCAGCCAGCAACGTTTTTATCAATGCAAAGAGAATGAATCCAAACAAGCAGAGAAACAATGAGCTGGTTTTTGTTTTGGTTTGGTTTTTTTCCCTACAGCTCAGGTGGCAAGCAAGTTCTCTGTTTTGCTGTGGCTTGCAGATGAGGCATCAGGGTTGCTGCTCCTGTCGTTGGAGCTTGGGATTTTCTTCTCATCTGACACACATGGGCTGAACTCCTTGGTCCAACGTGGCTGCTCTGCCAAAGCCCAGGGCTGGGCAGTTTTAAACTGTGACATGTAGAAGTTTGCTTGGTGATCTTCCTTGGCCCTGTTTTACATGGAAGACTGTTCCTGAAGAGCCTAAGGAAAAAAAAAAGAGTTGGAGGTAGCTGGTTGTTGAAAGCAGCGAAAGTTTAGTAAAACTGGGCCAACTGGAGAGTTACTGACACAGTTCTGTGAATTTATTCATTTCATTTGGCTTGTTTCGCTTTTTGGATGTGTCTTAGATGAAAGGAATACTCTGGATAGCAGGGAGGAAACTGTTTTACTATTTTAGTTGCTCCTCCTTCCTCTGAATTGAGTAGAGCAGTGTTACCATTGCCATGCACCAGCAACGTGAAGGTCGCAAAACTTCTTCAGGCAGTGCTTGGATACAGGTCTGCAAATATTACAAATACTACTGAATTCCCTTCATCTTCCTGCCCCAAATAATAAACCTTGAAAAACATGCAAAGCATTCTGAAGCTTGTGTGCTGAGCTAGGAAGTTTCTGGACTTGAGGAGTGATGTTCTGGGGGTGGGTTTGTGTTGCTGTGCTGCTGGGGTACCAACCACCTTGGGCTGCCTTGGTAGAGCTGGGGAAAGGAGGGTCAGACCTGGGCAGTACTGGAAGGGAGAGCTTCAAAGAAAGCTTAAATGTTGGAAGGACTGATTGAAATCAGTATTCTCTTTTTAATTACTGATGCTGCAGCTTAGTACTGGAGGCATTGTATTCCAAATGGTGTCTTTTTGACTGAGTGTTTAGTGGAGATTTTCACTGCTTGAGTCAGCACTTACCAAAGGTTCTTTTTCTCTAGAATTATACAAGCTAAGTATAAGTAGTTCAGGGTATGCAACTATTTGATGTTTTCCTTGCTTTTTCAATTTAATACTTGTCATCAGGGCTTTGCAGACTTAACTGTGATGCACTATTAATCAGTTTCAGAGCAGCTGCTATGTTGCTCCCAAGAAGTGAGTGAAAACAGTGATACTGTTTGCAAAGCATGTTGGGATGTTTGGAAATGCAAAGCACTTAATAAACATCATTTAGATCAGACAATCTTTTTATTAAGTCTTTGAGCCCTGTGCTACAGGCTGATGTTCTGAGGCATCAGAATAATAGCTTGGCAGGAGGGGGGGGGAAGTATTTAATCCACATCACATAAAACCCAATAATTTAATGTTGGAGGCTACTTACACGTGAGGATCATCTTAAAATTCTGCTAGAGATTACCTTTGCCTATTTCTTATTCTGAAACTCTGAAATGCTTGAAGTTATAGCTGTGAAGTGTTTTTTGTTTTTTCTTTTTTAAAGTCAGCTCAAATCAAGCAAGTAAAAAGAAAAATAAAAAAGCCATGCTTATATATGCATGTAAGTAGAAGGTGTGTGAAGAATTTGGATTTCAGATTTGCACAGAAACAATACATTCTTTCAAACAATTAAATATTTTACAAATTAGTCATACTTAACCTGGTAATTTTTTGAAGTAACCATAAAAGCATTTATTGAGCTAAAAGAGTCTTTTGTTACTTCAACCCTAATCCACATTACTTCTTATGATTCATCTACCTACCCGGAGTTGCCTTTAAAATTCTCTCGAGCTTCAAAATGCTCGAGTAAATTTCATCCTTAGAGTTGGGAGCAATTTTATTTAAAAAAAGAAAAAATTTTTTAAAAAAGGCAGCGTTGTTTTTTTCAACTTTGCCACACCCACCACAAGATAAATTCCTTAATTTTGTGCTGGGTTGCAGGGTAATCACAGGAAGCGTGCTCCAGCAGCTGCCTGCATTCAGTTGCTGTTTGTGACCACACCTACGTAAATCAGGGTTGAATGTGAATTTTTGGGATTGTGTTGGAAGTAACAATACTGCATCTGGGCATTATCTGTGTTTCTGACATTGTGAATACTGAAAACCTCTCTTGCTCCATTCAAATGTAGTTTTAAGCACCAGCGCAGTGAGGTACAAGCTTAGAAATATTAAAAAAATAAGGCAAAGCACTTGAAGTGTGTAAGAGTAAAGGCATGTGAAGTGTTAGGTCTCTATTTGAAGAATCATGACCTTAAGCTTATTTATAAGTATCAAATGAAATGGAAAATATGCTTTCCTTGTGTGTGCTACATCAACACCTCCAAAAAATATTATACTTTTCTTTAAAACAAGGCAATCTCTACAAACAATGCTGATTGGAGGCACTCTGTGGATTTAGGGTCTCAACTGACATGTTTGCCTACTTGTATAAATTTGAAAATGTTTTATGCCTGTGACTGCTTGAATTTGGTATCAAAAAGGCATCCACACTTGCATCATAACCTGGTTGATGCTGATGCTTCTCCCTATAGTTGGGTAGGAGGATGTGAGCTGATGGTTCCCAGCATAGGGCTGGGATCAGTTTCTCATCTGTTGTCCAGAGTCAGGCTGACATACCAAAAATCCTTTAGCTGTGAAGAAAACCTTAGAAAGAAAAGAGGCAGTGGGGAAACTAAAACCTGTGGACTCAGAAAAAGTCTTTGATATGTAGGTGGGGGTTTTTTGGTGGTTGTATGTGGGGTTTTTTGGGGTGTGTGTGTGTGTTCAGGTTTTCTTCCTTGCATCCGAATTTGAATTCTAGGGTTCTTAAGTGGAGCCACAGTTGTTCATGGGGAAGGAGAGTGAATGTTCAGAGGGCTGTAGGGTTGGTAGAACATCTGATGAATCCCTGGTAGGATCTGGGAATTGTGTGAGAGTTACTGCAGTGGCAATGAAACTGATAGTTCATGGGCTCTAAAGAAAGATACCTCAAAGTTGCTAATCATCAGTCCCAAGCACTGCTGTACAGAAATAGCTATGAGGTTTTTTTATATTTTTCTATATTCCCACTCTGCAGCATGGCTGACTTTAATGCTTCCTCACCCTGTACCAACCTCTCTTCTGGTGCAATTGTTATGGGCTCGAGCAGTGATTGGGAGCAGAGAACTCCCATCTGGGTTAAAAATAGCTTGGTCCCAAAAAATAAACTGTATTTTTAACCTGGGTCAAGTTTCCTGAACCAGAACACTGTGCAGCCCTGCAATCACTTGCAGCAGCACGAGTGTGAAGGTGCTGCAGGGCTCTTTGGGTGCTGCTGAGGCAGCTTTTGGCCAGGTTTTATTTTATACCCCAAATGCAGCAGGCTTGGCAAGCAGGCTTGGCAAGTGATTTCTGCTGTTTCTGAACTCTGCAGTGGAGGGACATGTTTTGTGGGTGTTTGCAGCCTTCTCAAATGCTAGGTATTATGGTAGCAAAATAGCCTTGTCATTTAACCAACTTTTCCAGCCATAATAAATCCTGTCTCTTTTAATACTGAAATATTTTAGTGTCATGACTCGGGGAGCATCTGGTGAGCAGCGGGAGAGAGAAATGGTAAAATCAGAAGGCTGCCCCAGTGCAGTTCTGCATGCTGTGTTCTCCTTCAGTACTTGGTGGGTTTCAGCTGAAAAGGTAGGGTGGTTTTCAAGGCCTCTCAAGTGGGGACAGAATACCATACCTTTTAGAGATGTAGAAGGACTGGCAGTAATCTGTGTGTCACTCAGTGGAGACCTTTGGTGTAAGTGCGTGTCATCCACTTGATGGGATGTGCCAGTTCATGAGCTGTCTGTCTATTGTCTGCTGTCACCCACCCTAGGTGGCCTCTTTCTCACATGTCTTCCACTCCCTGGGGGAAAAAAAAAAAAAAAGTACTGAGCCATCTTCTGTCCCCAGCAGTGTCACAGAAACAACCCAGGAATGTTGGACTCAATTTTAGCAGGTAAAAATCGGAATCTTTATGAAGCAAAATGCCTCGTTTTCAGTTCTAACAAAAAGAGAAATCCTGCTTACCTCTCAGTTGGGGAAAAAAAATATGTTCTAACAGTTGCTAAGTAATGAGCCACATCCTACCTTTCCTGTGTAAGTTCTTTTAGAGGACTCAGTCTTCTTCTGAATGTCAGTTTTCATTTCAGGCTCTCTGTGGTACAGCCTCTTTCAGGGTGTAGGGAGGAGGGTGGAGGTGCCATGGCATGGGCCAGGGGGATTTTGTTCTGGTGCTCTCGAAAGTGCAGCAGTTTGAGACAACTGAGCCTTCCTTGCCTCAGTTTTCTGCCCTCTTAAGGCTTCACTTCTTCCTGAACATTGGAATGGAGGGCTGAAAGGTGGGAGTTAGGATCATCTCATAACCTAGCCTGCAGCATTTTGGAAACAACAAGTCCATTTATGATGTAGAGCTGGGGTTTTTTGGGGAGGAGTTAGTGTACGGAGGGACTTTTTTAGTATTATTATTTTTTTTCCATTTATTTTATTTTGATGGAGTTTTGTTTTATTCGTTCGTTTATTTGAAATATCAATTGGAAGGGTTAGAAATGGAAAGTGGGGTGAAGCTGCTCCTTTTTTTCTTCCTTCACAGAACTCTGGCAGCATGGTAAATGTGGTTTCAGTTCAGCTGGGGACCTAGCAGTGGTTCTGCCTGGGTTCCTAATATGGCAGACACTACATCTGCTTCCTCTGTGTTATCAGACGAGTTTTTAGGGCTGGGCTGTAATCTGCAAAGCTCTTGTGGAACCAGCCCTGGTTATTTTAGAGGCTGTTTCAGCCTGTGATCTGGAATAACACAGTAATCAGGAACTCCAAGTGGACAGGGCTTAGCACGATGCTATCTGGGGGTGATGAGGAGGTTTCTTGGCAGCTCTTAGCCTGGAATCCTGTTTTGCACAGTATGAGCCCGAGCCTGGATTTTAGTGTTTTAGGGTGGAACATGAGAAGGTTGGTTTTGCAGAAGGTTTATCTGCAGTCTTTGGTAGAGTGCTCCAAGTGAAGGGACTTCCAGAGGAGAGTTCCTCAATGCCAGGACCTGAATTTGCAAAGTAATCTGATTCCTCAGGGGGTTAATTTTTATTTTTACATAATTACCATGGGTTTTGTGTCTCTCTCTCTTTTTTTTTTTTTTCATTTTCACCTTGTTAAGAAATACCTTAATCCTTTTTTTGGCCTAGTCAACAAATTTCTGTTTTCTTGGTTATGTTTATGAGCATCAGTTTAATCAGCTGGAAGAAGTTCTTCCTATCTTCTAGCTTGGTGGCTGTACCATTTCAGTGTCATGCTCACCTCTGTTTTTTTAGGTAAGGACAAATAAATCCCAATTCCTGAAAATTCTCAGGGATGAAAATCCAAACTATTCGTGGATGCCTGCTACTGAAAGAAAATCTGTGTTCAATGTTGGACAAGAAAATGTTTGACAAAAAACTTCAGAGTGGCAAGAGCGGAGGAGGTGGGGAGAATAATGTTTGTTTGAAGAGCAGTGCACCCTGGAGAAGAAATTTATTATGATAGTATCAGAGTAAATAAAGTCCTCCTTTTGTGGAGTTTTGTTTGTCTCTTTCTAATTAGCATGGTTCCTTGGGGGCTAGTTTCTGCTGCAGATTGACTTGTATGGGTTTATAATAAGGGTGCACCAGACTCTTTCTTATTTTATTGTAAGCAGGTGTGGTTTCTTGTTTTTCTTTCCAGCTGATGTATGTGGCAATTTGGTTACCAGTAACAAAGAAGAGAATTCCTTCTTAATCATTCTGTTCCTGGTGTGGGAGATTTATTCTGGATTTAGTGTTTCATTTGCAATTAGTTTAAATTCTGGTTTTGTTCGGTTGGTTTGTTGGCTTTTCTTGGGTTTTGCTTTTTTTCTTAAATTTGACCTTAGTTTAATGGGCAAGCATTAAATTAAGAGTTGAGTTTAGTAAATGAAGAGTTTAACTAAGTCTGTAGCAGAAGGAAGAAGACTCCTTGAGCTGTGCTCTTTTTTTTTCATGGTCAGGCTTGCAACCTGTTTCAGAACACTGAGCTGTTGTAAACATGTGAGCTGGTGAGGTGCATTATTAGGGCCATCTATGTAATTTCAAAATGCTGATTTCAAAATATGTAGTTTTTTTTTTCGTTTTATGTGCACACTAGATTGATTCCTTCAATACTTAGGAGAAAGAGGTTAGAAAAATAGTTCTCAGTCTTTTGATCCTTTTTTTTTAGACCTCAGCCATAATTTATTTGCCTGACCAAATGAAGCAATATGTGAGAAGTATTCAACTGAGGAACTTTTGTGTGCTGACAATGATGTGTTGGGCTGTATAAGCATCTTAACATGTAAAGTATCAGGTTTTGGGTATGGGCCAGAGGAGGAAGTAATAGCAAGCATCAGATTGGCTTTGATGGAGTGATAGGATGAAAGTTTTAATGGGATGCATAAAGGAGGCCATGGTAGCAGTTCAGAAGAAACCATTGAGTTTGGACCATGGCTTCAGAGTGAAAGCTGTAGGAATAGTTAGGAAGGCACAGTCACTGTTTTCTGTCTGAATTCCTGACTGGCTGCTTTCTCTCTGGTCTTTCCCAGCAACAGCCTTACAGTCTTTAGAGACTAAACTCAGATTTTGGTAGCCCTTTAGGGATTGTGCTTCGTGTGGCATTCACATTTAGTGCTGGTCTGACCTGAGCCAGAGCTGAAAAGATGGAGCAGTGAAAATGTTGGCTTGGCATAACCTCAGTCTGTGCTTCCCAAGCTTTCCTTGTGCCTTTCCTCAGTTCCCCCCCTGCATCCTGCAGAGTGGATGAGTTGTCCCACATCTCACTGGCCAAACTGGAACAGAACTGGTATTAGTCAGAAGTATTTGAGCTACTCTGGGCACCTCCAGTACAGAATGGGCAGAACAGTTTGGGGGTAGCTTCACAGCTTGGGCAGCTCACAGATGGGACAGGCAAACTCTGCAAATAGCTGTGATTAAATCTGAAAGTTAGAATTTGCCTCCCACTTGCTCTCCCAAAGGCCAGCTTGGGAATTGAGCATATAATCAGCATTGCAGATGGAAGGCACAGCACCCTGATAAATGCTTATTTTTACTTATAAGATGAATAAAGCCAGAATCTCTGAAGTTTTGGGATGTTTTAAGAGCTTAACCTGTTCAGAAATGTGTGTCACTTTGTTTTGTGCAGCAGTTTCTTCAACTTGGCTGGCTGCAGCTGGTGACCATCACCTTCCCTTGTTCTACCTGATCTCCCCTGGAGTCACCCAGGGCTCAGAAGCTTCTTTGCCAAAGCCAGCAATGCCTGCCCAAGTCTCTGAGCTGCTCTTTTGCACCCTTACAGACACAGGGGACAGGGAACATTGCTCCTGGGAGCAGCCTGAGCTCCCTGCATTGCAAGCAAGGAAGGTGGGAGTCCATCAGCAAGGCTTTGCCTGCTGTGCTCAGTGCCTGCCACCCTGCAAGCCAGGAGATAAACCTTGCTGCCTGTCCTTCCCAGCCTCCATTTATAGCATTAAGACTGTGCTCCAATGAAATTAATCTACTGATGTGTTTTTATGAAGAATTGAACCAAATTGCTTTCCCACCCGTGCATTTACAGATAGAGGTGTAGTTTTTCACATAATTCCATGAATTATTGATTACTCTGGGCTTCCTTTCCATCTCAGCTCCTGCTGCTTTCATTGAGTGCAGAGTTAAGAGCTGTTCCTGCTCTGCAGCATCACCGAGGTCTCTGTGGCAGGGAGGGGGGGGTGTTCTGTGGAGCCCATTGAGTTCAGTGTTGCAGTGAACAGTGTAGGTAGCAAATGCCCTCATGGACATAGTGGTAGTTTAGCACTGATAATCACAATTTAAAAAAACCAGTTATTTGGTTAGCAGCAGATACGCAGTAACTCCAGGTCACTGTGCCATTTTTTTTAACCTTGAAGAAAGCAGTGAGGTTAGAGAGCTGTGTAGCATAAATGTGTCTTTTCATGTCCCCATCCCTATGGTGTCGGGCTAGAAGAGACTTAGATTGCAATAAGGAAAGTTATCTAAAGCTTCCAGTATTTTTGCTGATTATGTATTTTTACTGATAATGAAGGGATGGGGAAAAAAAAATCGGAGAGTATTGGTATTATGTACTGTGCTCAGAAAATAGCATGCTGCATTTTACCTAGGCAGCAGGATTTAGAGGAGAGACACATGGAATTTTCTGTCCTGGGATAGCTGTTGAGCTTGTCTGGTGTGCTGCTCTCAGCTCCAAACAATAAGTTTAATTTTTTTATTTTCTGTGAACTGAGTGTGTGTATTTTTTATCTCACTTACAAGAACAGACCACTGCTTTCTTGCACGACTCCCATGGCTGCAGCTGACATTGCAGTGGTTCTTTTCATGGTTCTCTCTTGGACAGAAATCCTCTCCTGCTGCATAGCATGTGCCATGCTCCTGTGTGGCTGCATTTCAGGGACCATGCAAATCCCTGAGTGTCTCTCTTGTCAGAAGGGCTGTAAAAACACCCGTGGTGTTGCTGCTGCCCTAATCCTGGCCTTGAAAGCAAGAATGTTGATGGAATCTTGGGTCTTATTCTTTAGGCCTTGCATTCCTTAGTAAATAACAGTATTTGACTGCAAAGTACCATTTGGGGTTTGAGTCAGGGAATGCATGAGAGGCCCAGATGCAGGGATGAGGATGCTGGTGTTCTGTGGCCTGTAGAGCAATTGGGTCAGACTGCTGTGCAGGAAGAATGGGCTCTGAGGTTGTGCTTCAGCTTTTTGTTGTATATGGAGTGCTTGAAATGTACACTGCCTTTACTCCTCCCTCTGGAGAAGAAACACCCCTCTGACCTGACTCTTGAAGAATAAAAGGAAGCAAACCTGGGTTTTTACCACCTGGAGGAGATGCTGGGTGTTCTGCAGCACTGTGCTCTGTGGACCAACAAAATGCTGAAGCTGATCCCTTCTCCTCTCTGACAGTAATGAGGGGGGTTGACTTGAGGCAGGAAGCATCTTCCCATCCTTCTCTGATAATCTGGTCAGCTTGGAAAAGCTTAATCACTGTGGCCTGGTTAAAAGTGTTTACTGTGTTGGGGCAGGGAAGAGCTGCAGCACTTATCACCCCTCCTTTTTTTCCTGTCTATAGAGGCTTAAAACTGTCACTCCTCAGGAATTCCCCAGGATTCCTGCAGATCCCCATTTTTCTTGTGTGCTTGTTTCCTAAATGACCCCTATCTGTAGTGACAGGGCTTTAGTGACCAGTTGATCTGGATCTGGGTGGCCGCTCTTATCTTGCCACGTGTACTTTATTTTGAGAGCAAATTCTGCTGGTCAGAAATGGAAATTACTGCAGAGAGTTCTTGCTGACTCTCTGGCTGTTAGAATCCTTCTTTAGAAGCCGGATGACAAGTTTTAGATAACGACCCTTAAAAAAAAAGGAGTTGGAGATTTTAGACTATGTGCCTTTCTGGTGGTTGAACATGGAAGCAGTAAACATCTCTGCCATTACCATTAATGTAAATTCAAGCATATACAGTATCCTGTAGTGATGGAGCTTATATAAATCATACCAGTGCAGAGGACACAGTGAACTGATGCTGGTGTGATTCAGACAATTACCTCTTGATGGCTTTGTTCACCAGCCCCCCCTTTAATCACATAAAATCACAGCACACTTAATTTCTGTTTTAGAAGCTCCACTTTTTTTTTTTTTTTTTTTTTTTTTTTTTTTTTTTTTTTTAAATTGATTGATTTAATAGAACAGGTAGAACTCATGTTGCAGATGTCCAGCCTGTTAGGTCAGGCACCCAGGCTGTGTCCTGTGGCTGGCTTTTGTGATTGTCCCTGTCACTTACTGGGGAATGAATAAGAGGTGGTGTCAAGTTGGTTTTGCAAATCCACCAGCAAAGAGCTCAGTCTGCTCTCCGACGTATCCCCCAACCTTCTGGGGAGGGAAAGGGAAAAGAGAACACACCGGTGGGGTTTTTTTGTTGGAAAATGTCTCTGTGTGAAGGCTCCAATTGCACAAGCTCAAAAGGGAGAGGGAGGCTTTGCCAGCAACTCTTTGTCCCTGTGGATCTTAAGATTTTTGAACAATCAGTCGTGCGTCAGTGTGAAGCACGTTTGAAATCTCTCCAAGGCTTGGAGCTTACGTTGAAGTCCACGTCAGTAGTTTGCTGTGTTAGAAAGGAACCTTCTGATTCAAACTAGCTGCATATGTAAGGACAATCCAGTTTACAATAGTCACCTGTGCCTGCCAGGCTGCTGGGGTCAAATAGGTAGCAGGAAGCCCTGGTTTTCCATGCCCATCAGGCTAATTTTTAACCCAGTGGGAGCCAGAGCTGTGGTCTTCTCTTTCCAGCTCAGCATGGACAATACAGGATGTGTTCAGAGCACTGAGACTTCCCTCACTTCTTGGATGACTTTAAAAGGCCCTTCTCTAGGTGTTTTTTGGTATTATAAGACGTGTGGCTATAGGTTGTATCCATTTATATAAGCAGTACACCACCCAAACTTAAAAGCTTTATACCTTGGTGCTCAGGATACACAGTTACTCCATAAATGCCTTTGCAGGCTGTACAGAGTAGCTCAGGACCCTCTTTAGTGTGTTGCTGTGTTGTCTTACCAGAACAACAATCTCCTTGAGCAGTCCAGTAGATGCAGTAAGTAGTTGCAGATAGGAAACCTACATATAACTGAGGAGAATGTTACTGGCTTTTGCAGGGACCTCAGTGATATAATTTTTCTCTATCTTAATGAAGCATTAAAGTTAGTTTACATAGTGATAAATATAATAATTATTGCAGCAATGGCTGTGTGCCCAAGATGCCTAGAAAGCTGAACATGAAATCTTTTTAATGGCATCATAATGGTCTTTGTAAGTGTTACAGATTTCCTAGTGTTATGTATAATAAATAATGCACATTATTTTCCAGTGGACTTGTATAATTCGACAGTGAGTACACACAGCAAAGACTTTATCTTTCATGCCTTGAGAAACTACAGTGACAACTTTCTCTGGTTAGACAGTGTTGAGCAGTGGAAATGCACTGGCAGATGAGCTTATTACAGTAGGGTTGCTGGGGAGCAATTTTGCTTCTGTGGAAATGGGGGAGATGAGATGAAAAACACATATTAGGCTTCAGAGAGTAAGTTGGGTGCCTTTCACTCTTCACTAATAGATTTTTGTGCATTAATTCCTGTTTTATAAATAATACATTTCACAAGAACATGCAGACTCCCCACAGTATGGCTTCCTTCCTTCTGCCTCTTAAATCTCTCAAAAGGAAACAATCTGCAGGCAGTGTGAGATGCTTGCTTGTGGATTCTGCTTCACTTGGCAAACTATGACTCTTTTCACTTTGGGTCCCATTCCTGGCAAGGGTCAAACATTTAACTACAGAAATCAGCAGGAAGCTGTTGGACCAAGATGCATCAGGCAAGAGAAAAGCTGTTTGTATTTTTTTTCTGTGCTTCTTCCGGCAGATTTGAATTAAAAATATGTGGAGAAGTGTTAGGCCTTTGCATTTTTAATATTAAAGCATACTCCTTCCTCATGTTTAAAATTCTACACCAGGACTATCTGTGCCACAACAGTTTTTAGAAGAAGAACCATGAATTAGGGCTGAATCCTGTGTTGTCTCACCTTCCCTCACACTTAGGGATAAGGCTTTCCAGTAGCTTCATGCTTTTAGGACGCATGGGTCAAGTAAGAGTTAACAGTCAAACTGTTAGCATCTGAGTAGAACAAAATGCTGCATCCATAGCAACTACAGATGAGACAATACTAAAATCACTGATTTAAAAAAATATTTCTTATGCCTTATTTTTAGTGTTTTGTGAAAAACAAAAGGGAAATAAGTAAGAAGAGAAAATATTTTCAGTCCGGTGACCTCTACAGCCATGATTTCTTTATTACTTTGACCAGTCTCAATAATTTGGATTATTACTTGTAAAGAGCTCTGTATCTCAAAAGCATTTGGTGTGGTGGTATTGTACAGGTGACTGTTTGATGAAGCTCAGTATTAGGGACTTATTTCTCCTGTGATTTTGATGCTTTTTCTTTTAGGAACACAACATGCACGGTCTGTCTATTGAAAGTTTTTAAAGTCTACATTCTCATGAGTCCAAGCAGAAATAAGAAGGGCCTTGTAAAAATCTGGTTTTATTATGAATCTTGCCCAGCAGAACCTTTCCAGCATATCTGAGTGTTTGCTTGCCTGTCTTGGTTTATTATTGCAGTACTCCCTTCAGACAGGAGCTTCAAGGTGTCTCCCCTGTTGCATCTGTAGCAGTACTCACCTGAGAGCCATGCAGGGAAGAAGGATGTTGTCAGGCAAGGAGAAGCTGGTGTCTGTTTTAATGCATAGATTTCTTTTTGTAGGCCCAGTGCTACCTGCTAAGTGTGAAGAATTTTGACATACCTTGTGGAGCTCACCACAAACTCTTCTATTCATCTTCTTGGGTTATTCTGTGTAAGGGAAGCATGTGTAATATTGACAAGCACCTTCAATTTGTGTATTTGGAAAGAAATAGATACATAATGTGCTGGCAAACTTAAATGTTTTTACATAAATGAAAGTTGATGTATTCATGAATCTTTGGTATTTTAATTATTCCAAACTACCAACTTACAGGGTTGTGTAGTACCAAGGTAGCAGTCATTGATCACATCTGATGTTACACTCTTTTAGTTGTTGCTTATACTTCTGGTCTTAACCAGAGACTTGTCTGGTCAGCCCACAGTGCCCAGATGCCACTTGGTTGCAGTGGTCAATATGCTGAAGTTCTGTGGTGGATGGGGAGGTCTCTTGTCTTTTCCAAGGTGGCTGGAAATGTTGGTGGCAATCAGACACCAAGTGCAGCTCTGGACTGGGAGCTTTTCATACAAGAAATAAATGGTTTCACTTTTTCCCTCTGGACTTCTGCTGCAAGCTCACGTGCTTGCCAATACGTCTTTTTCCTAATTGTTAAAAAAAAATAAAATTCCATAAAATCTGCTTGCTTGATGGAAACTCCCAGTGAGTTCCCTCCAGCCATGTTAAGAGGCTCACTGATGCTCCCTCCTTTCTCTCCTCTGGCTGCTGGTGGAACAGGAAGGCTGATGCCTTAGGCTGGTCCATGGTGAAGATTTCTGCTTTAAGAAGGAGAAACCAAGTCTCAGGGGCTGTGGAAAGCCCATTAGTGTGGGGCTGCACAGTGTCAGGGCTGTGCAGGGTGTGTTGAGGGTCTGTGCGTCCCTGTGGCTCTGCCTCAGGGCATTCCAAGGAGTAGGAACAGCCACAGCCACTGCCCCTAAATCTGCTGTGCCAGAAATTCCGAGGCAGGTATGCAGCAGTATTGATTTTGTTGAGAAAGGAAACAGGGAAAGAGATGTCTGGGTGCTACAGTAGCCTGCAAAAAGCCCCAGTGGTCTCTTGGTTCAGGCTCAGGGCTGGAGGATAACGTGCCCGAGGCTCAAATTCAGGATAGAAAATACACTTCCTGTGACCTCAAGTCAATCACTTAATCTGAGTAATCTTTGTGGTTTGCCTCCCTGTTTAGGGTAGGAGTGATAGTGTTAGCTGCTGCTGTCTCTCTCAGGTGTGCTAGGATTAGTGGGTTAAATTTAGTTAAGATGTGTCAGGCAGAAGTAGGAGATAAGTGTAGTAAAAATGCTGCTGTTACTGAAATACCAGCTAGGAGTAATCTGCTTGCTGACACTTCCCCAGCACAATTCTGCTTTACAGAGGGGATTTCAAATTTAGAGCTGTTTAAGGTAGCTATTGGAAGCTTCTAAGTCGTACTGAGGTTTGATATTGTCCTGTTGTCTCATAATCAGTAAACAGGCTCCTTGGTGAACAAATCACTTATGTATATCAAATGCAGCTGTCACTTTAAGGCTTCCTGCAACATTTAAAAATAATGATTATATTGGGGGGGTCAAGTAGGTGCATTAGTAAAAAGGATGACAGGTTGCAGCTGAGCTGGAGGAAATTCAAGTTGTCTCAGCTTCAGCCCAGAGATCTCCCTAATAGAGGTTGTAGAGCCAGCTTGGGTTACTTCCCTGCTACTCCTGCTGTCTGGCACAGATATTGTTTCCCTCCAAACAGTGTGGAAGTGAGGGTTAACTATCAGTGGAAATTTCAACTCCCTAAATTGGCTACTTCTGACTTTACTAAGCAGGATAATGAGTTAGCTCTCCCTCATGTAATAGCTTATGGGTTTTTTAAAGGCTTTTAAATAAATTCTTGTTAGTATTATGGAGGGAGTTGCCAAATCTTGTTTTGTTTTGTTTTGGCTTTTTTGGTTTCTTTTTTCCTTGGATATACTCTAAACCTGCCTTGAGGTTTGGAAGAGGGGATTTTTGGGGCAGGAGGGGAGGAGGTGCAGAAGGGGGAGGTGGTTCAGTGTTTTGCTTCTCCCTTGCTTGGAACACTTGAGATTGAGTAACCAGGGTATGGTCTGGCATATCCGAGGCCAGTGCTAAAGCTTACAAAAGAGCTTAAGTCATTTCAGTAAATGAATTTAGCTGTTGTCCATCTACATCCTGTGCTTGTTGTGACTTTGCTGATTCCCAGCTGTTTTCTATTGCTCCTGTGCCAGCAGTTGCTCCACCTCCTCTCAAGAGCTGGTGGAATAATTCCGAGTGCTGACTTCCTCCAGGCCAAGGCAGTCAGGTTTGCCTGAACCTTGGAAGTGGTGGGAAGAGTGGGGCTGGCTCAGGCTTCTGCAGGAGGTTGGGAGCATCCCTGCAGTTCCTCCCTCATCTCTACACCTTCAGGAGGAGAAAAGTGGCAGTGGCTTCTGTAGTTTCCATTGACTGCATTTAAGGGAGTGATTTTGGTATCCTTGGGAGCCTTTATCCTTTGTATACACTTATATGCACTGGTTCTACTGCTGTAGTAGAGGAGGAGGGAAAGAGTAGGAATGCTTTCTAAAATTGCTCAGATTTCCTGGAGGCACTAAGGGACAAGAATGTCATGGTAATGTTTAAATCTGTGTGAAACAGGGCCTTTGCGTGTCGTCGGAGGAAGACTGTCCTTAGTGAAAGAGTAAATTACACAGCTATTTATCCCAAAGGGTGTGAATTTCCAGAAAAGACTCAAGATTAGTTGAGGTTTCTGTTCCTTGCTTCAGTGTTCCAGCTGTACTGCCCACGTTAAGGTTCTCTGCCCCATTGGATCTGTACAGGAGGAGGGTTTGGGCTTTGCAGAGATCAGTGTGTGATCTCAGTGGTGACTTCTATATTCAGATCAGTCCTATAGGACTGGTATGCTACAGAATTTATTAACATTTCTTTCCAAAGAACAAGGAAGATGATCTGCGTGTCCCACAAATTATTAGTCATGGACTGAAAAGCCAGTTTTTCTTTGTCAGTTTTTTGTCTCTCTGATTCAGTAACCATCTTCCAGTGGAGTCTTTTTGAAGACAGAATATCTTTATTAATTTGGAGGTACTCATTGTACAGGACAAAATCCCTAGAAAGTTCTTTCAGTGCTCTGGTTTTCAACAAGCACAGCCTGGGAAACTAAAAGTATTTAGGGGATTATGTTGTGATTTGCTTTGAAGCACAAGGAATTGAGAGGCAGGGCTGAAACCTGGTCTGTGGCTCTGAATGTTTGGAGGTCTTAAGCTGTTTGTATGTGACCTTTTTGCCTGGAGTGGAGGGAAGCCTCTAAGTCTGCATTCAGTCAGCACTGGCTGGGTGATGGGGAATTGGCATCCTGTCCTAGCAAAAGAATTGTGAAGTAAAAAGAAAAACTTAGCATTATTACAATTTTTCTGTTGTATTTCTGCATTTCCTTTTGAAATACAGATGAGGAATGTGCTTTTTACTGCATATATACAGGGGTGAGCTTCTGGTAAATAAATTTTTGTTACTCAAACTTTTATGAGTGTTCATGCATTAGATAATTCAGCTTGAATATCAACACCTGCAAAAAGTGGCAGACAGAGCATGCTGTTTTGTTTTATCTAAACAACAAAAATCTGTAGGTATTTGAGGTACATGGATTACATTTGATCTGATTGTCACTGGGAGCCTGGAAATGCTTTAAAATGAAGAAAGTGTTACTGAAATGCAGCCATCCTTAGAGCATCTCTCTATCCATCAGTCTGTGTTAGTGATGATTTTGGTTCTGCTGGGCTGAGACTAGGCAGAAGTATTAGTGAGAAATCTCTTAGAATACTGGAGAGGGTTTTTTGAGTCCTGGAGGAAAGCTAGAGAAGAGTTTGAATTTTTAATACCCTCACCCTCTCCAAAGAAATCTTCCTCCCCAGTCAGCTATAATTTTAGTAACAGAGGTTAGGGCTGGTGACATTGATTTCAGAGTAGCTTCTGCCACTCTGTGGACAGAGGAGCTTGCAGTGTGTGGTCTGTTTTCCTCATCTCTCCCCTCTTTTTCTCTCTGCTCCTGCTTGGGCTGTAATATGGAGATTCTGCAATTTTTCAGTTGTAGTAGCTGCTCAGTGGGAGTGTGAAAACTTCTGATGTAGAGCTCAGCTCTCACTTTGGAATTTTTTAGTAATTGATACAGGGAAATAGACCATTGCTGTACTGCACCAATGGTGGTACTCACTGGTTAGGCAATGGCATGTGGTTACAGAACTCTTCAAAATAAGAAGAAAATTCTGAGCAGCATCACTTTCTTGCTTTTGATAGCCTTGAGGCACCTCTCAGCTCTATAAATGCTCTTTGTAAATTAAAAAAATCCAGAATAGTTTTATTAAGCTTTGACTAAGTTGGGGAGAACATCAACAAAACATAACCAGGACGTATTGCAAAAAACCTGTTTAAAGTAAAAAGTTGTTTAAATAATTTTTATGGATTAATAGGTTTGATTAGTTTAATATGAACTGCCTGTCTAAAATGAGATGCTGCTTTTTGCATTGGTTTATGTTCTGGCACACATTTTGTTCTCTGTTATGGATGTTACATTTTCTGAGGAGGGTTTAGGATCATGGAACAAGTTATGGATACTTAACATGGCAAATGAGTCCAAACACACCTTATCTACCTTTTGGGAGATTTGCTAGGAGTGAGGTGATATACAAAAAAGAAAGGAAGATGTAGAACTTCTGAGGAAATCAGAAGCTTTGTTAAGAGCTTCCTATGATTGAGCTGCTATTGACACTTGTTACCAGCAGTACTATAGAAATAATCAAATCTAAAAGGGTATGAAGAGGCTGATGAGGATGGCAGGGTGTTTTCTCGGTGTCAGGTGAGCAATTGTTGTTTTCACATGCATTATGAAAGCTAAATTTTATTTTTCTCATTGGCTGAGATTTATTTATTTAAAGCTTTTCTGGGGCTTAGTGATGCAAGTTTTCCAGATGCAAACAAAAGGTGTTGCTTGTGGAGGTGTGACCTTTCTACCTGATAGCAAGAGCTGAAGTAGAGATGTTGACAAAACCTATACGGTTAATGTTCTGGTTCAGGGAATAATCTAGTGGGTTTTATCCAAGGCCTCTGTTTTTTCCAAGTTTCTCAGAGATGTGTGGTTTTTGTTTGTGGTTTTTATTTTTTTTTTTTTTTTTCTGAAAGCTGTTGGTGTCACTTTGGGGATAATGAAGGGGGAAGAGGATTTGGGATTAAAATTACTTGCTGCCTGGTATGTGCTATAGATAGCTGTGAAATAGTGCAGTTTGTTCAGGGACAGCTTTGCTACCTGGAAATAGAAAATAATCCTGGAGGGAAGCTGTGTGCTGCCACGCGAATTTTGTAAATAAAGGATCCTTGCTGGAATGACAGATGAATCTGTGCAGATACAGGGCAACCTTCTCCTGCTCTACATTGTCAGGGGCCTGTATTCACAGCCCTTCAAGACTTCACTTCTGTGGCTAAAAACCCCCCAATAATTAAAATTGTGGATTGATCCGAGAGGTCAAATGAAATTCCATGTTGGATAAAACAATCTGTATTTGTCTCTAATAATTTGATGGCTCTGATCCACATAGCATAAAGGGGCTGAAAGAAATCCTTCTGAGACTGAAGTACCTTTCTGTAGAACAGCAGTGACGTTCTGTGGTTGACTGGGATGCTGAATAATATTTTTCCTTCACTGAAACCTACTGTTTGTTTTTGAGCTTATGTATGTTCTTTTTCTGGAAGAACTATGTTTGCTTAGCCTCGTGTTACTGATAAAGACGTGGAGCTCAACCCAGAATAGCTTATTTAAATTTATTTTTGTAATGAAATATTAATTTAGCTCTACAGGGGTCAGTTGGCCAGAATCGAAACGTTGAACTGGCACAGGACTGTAAAGCAGTTGAAGTTCTGTTGTTATAATAGGGTCACTGTAAGTGAAGTTTTAGCCCTACATTTAAGTCCTGTTTACTTGAAAAGTAAGAAAAGAAACAAGGCAGTGGAACGGCCTGATAAGAATAAAAAAAGTTTTCTATTTTAATAAAAAAGTTCTGGTTTCTGTCCTCATCCATGGAGAGATCAGGCTCAGCCCAGCAGCACTGATCTGGAATGCTTTTGCAACTGAAAAGTGAAACTGAGAAGTGTGACTTTTTGGGGTGGGGGATGGGGAAGGTTTAACTTCACTGAGAACCAGGAGGAAAAAATGAATGGTGAAGAAAAGGCATGAAATGCACCTCAAGTCGATTTCAGTTGTAATGATGAATAATTACAAACAACTCCAGCACTCAGGAATTCAGTATTTTAACGAGCCTTGCCTATTTTCATTCTGCTAGCATAATTTGAGCTATGAAAAAAAATATTAATCCAGTACTTGATACTCCTTCAGAATCACCCCTTGCTTTTGAAAAGATAATCTACAATTTCTAAGCATCACAACTCCTTGGGCTTTGAAGTCTGTGCCTTAACGCCCAGTGAAGTGACTTGTGAAGGTCACAGTCCTTGGCATGGCTGGAAATAGAAGTCTGATGCCAGGCTTGCTGTCCTCTGACATAACAACCAGACAAGCTTTCCCCAAGTGCATTCTAAGGCTGTGATGAGTACTCCTAACTTGAGAACATGAGAAAGCTGCGGGGAGAAGTAACCAGGGAGGTTTCAACACAGGCAGCTTGCAGCCAGGTGAAGGTATAGGAATTAAGTCTGTGGAGAACATGGTTCATGTTAAAGAGTGAAGATGAGGAATTTCAGTTTTCTCAAAGTGAGTCAGTTTTTTTAATGTAATACAGCAGGGTTTTTTTTTCCTTTTTTCTTTTCTTTTTTTTTTTTTTTAAAAAGAGACTGAATACAAAGTGAATGTAAACAGTTAAATGTTTCTGTTATCAGTTTACTTGAATTTTGATCTGTCAAGCAGGTATTCTTCAAATTTTTTCTGCTCCTGATGAATTACCTAAACAAACAGAGACTATATCAAGGATTTGTTTTGGTATCTGGTTGTCTGCAGTCTGCCTGCTGGTTTTTCTCATTGGGATCTTGCAAGCCTTTTTGCCTCTTCGGTTGGCTAGAAGTAAAATTTTTAATTACTGAAAAAAAATTGCAAAGTTTGAATAGAAGAGATGAAAGACTTGCAACTCCTAGTATGTTTTCCACTGACTCTTAAATCAGCCTTAAATAGCCTTTAAATCATTAAGGATGCTGCTACTAAGATTTTTTTTATGTTGCTAGGAGTTAAGAAGAAAGGCTAAGTTTTTGTTATATGGACAGCTTGTAAAAGGGCTCATGGAAAGCTAATGCATGAGATGAATATGAAACTTGTTTCTTCCCTCCCCCTTAGATTTGCAGATTGTTCAGGATGAAGTACAGTGATAGGAAAGGAGTAGGAGAGATTTGGCTACCATTTTAGAGGATCATAAAAATGCTTGTGCTTTGGGCAGTTTGGGGACCCAGTGGAGTGGTGGAAAGTGCTGTGTGTTGGGTTGTGTGGATGGCACAGCTTCCTGAGGAGTTTTTTTCCACCTGGAGTTTTTTCCTTTAGAATTGTAGTTTGCATTGTGGCTATATGAGAAGCAGAGCCTGTACCATGTTTATCCAGCAATCTAATAATCTTAGTACTTGTCTCCCAGGCTTGTTTATTGCTGATGTATACTAATTTTGATATGCTGTCCTTTAGATGTAAAATTCTTTCAAATCCCAACCCAGCAAGCAGCAATATAATGTATTACGATGCAACTTTATTGACAGGGTAAACCAAAAATGGGTGATTTAAAAAAATGTTGTGTCATTTCTTTTTTTCATAGATCTATTGCAAAAGTCTTGCTTGGTATGTGTGCATGTATAGTGGGGGTTTTATGTGGCTGTTATCTGGTGTAGGGATTTTGTTTTATTATGACTAATCAGCTGTCTCTTAAATATGTTCTTGATGGGTTTTGTTCCTATGGTGATTTCACTTTAAGCTCTTGAAGGGAACAATGAGAGAATGGTTTGTTTGTTTGTTTGTTCTCCTGAATAACTCACAGTTGCAAGGAGTAGATCCTGAGCTGTGCATCCTTACCATCCTTTCTTCAGTTTCTGGACTTCTAGAATCCCTCAATATTTTGAAAAGCCTCCTGGAACACCCCAGCAGGATGTGAATCAAAACCTCTTCACATCTCTCCAAGTTTCCAAATTTATTAATGAATCAGTGATGTGCCTCTACACACCAGTAGGACATAATACTGAAATCAGACTTGGATGTTATAAATATACAGTTGTTCTTTCAGTTACTACAGTGTTTTTTAGGTTTGGAGAGCTGTGTTGCAGGTTCTTTTGTCTCCAAAAAGCTGCTGAGACCATCCACGTGCCTGCTGTGCCTTGTTCATTGGTGTCTTGATTCCACTTGAAAATGTGCGAGTAGCAGGGTTGGTTTGTCTGATTTCCAGAGCTGTCTGAATGTGTCAGATGGCATTTCACTTTGCCAGAGCAACAGTTGGTAAGGACTGGAAACATACCTGATGGCTTCAGTCATCTGAACATTGCATTTTTGTCAGCAGTGCTGAAGAGCTGAGCAGAGGATCTGGATGGCTCACAAGCCATGCAGCACCTGAACACTGGTTTTGGATTTCCCTGAAGGCAAGAGCAGAAACCCATACAACAGAAAATACTAAAGTTCTGTGCCCTCTGTTGAAAGTTTTTGCAATCAGCAATGTCTCCTGTTTATAAGAGAGGTGGAAACAGCCTGTAAATGTGTTTTCTTTCTCTTTTTGTCCTTTCTCCTCCTTTATTTCTTCTCAAGTGTAATTCCTTTGTATGCTGGGCTAAGAATCTTGTCTGTAACCAGTGGCAGGTTTTTGCACTTGGCCAAATCAGCCAGTTGAGAGAGAACAGAGTACATCCCACATGGTAAAGCCTCTGCATTGCTCCCTGGAGTGAAGGAGCCTTCAGATCTGCCACCTGTACCCTGCCCCCTCCCTCCTTAGCTCTGGCTTGGCTGCTGGATCTCTCCTGGCAACCATGGCTGGCTTGGGAAGCCTTTCATTGCTTCCTGGAGTACTTCCTGAAAAGTCTTCAGGGGCTCAGTGTGATAAACCTGCTTATTTCCTCTACGGTTTCCTGATGACTGCTCTACGCTACAACTTTTCCTGTTTTTAAGAGCCAGGGGAGGGAGTTTCTCTTCTCCATCCACTTGACTGGCCAGTCACACTTATGGGGTGGTGATTCACCCATCCTTTTGCTGTAGCTCTGTTTTATGTTTCTTCTGGTAGTTCTATTCATGTTGCTCATCCAGACAGTGTGAAATGAAGCATTTAAATTTTGAGAAACCTCTGATGGCCATGGGACTGTTGACTGCTTCAAAGTGAGGTCAAACACTGAATGGGTCCTTCCCTTCCATTGCAAAGCAGCGACTTCCCTCTTTTGGATCCCTCTCACTCCTACTACAGCAGTTGGCATTTTTACACCCTTTAACCCCAGCACTTTTCTAATTGTTGAGGCTACTGAATTCTCTGTTACATTTGGTAGATTCACTGATAATGTGTGATCAGGTCTTTCCCCTAAGTGGAGTGAAAATAACCCCATCTTTGACAGTTCCATTGCTGCCCTTTGTGTGTTGTTCATCAGTTCAAAATACAGGGTACTCAAATGTATTAATTTGATTTGCAGATTGAATATATACTGCTACTTTGAAATATATATATGTATGTTTGCAAGAATAAGAATATGAGCTTTGTTTTGGGTGGCAGAAGAGCCAAAGCTGAATAGAAGTTAACTTGGAGTGGTGGCTCAAGTCGTAAGGAAGGTCTAAGAAACTGGAAGTACTATTAACTGCATTGTATTTCAGGCTTCTGAATTTCCACTGCTTTGAAGGACAGTGAAGTGTAGCATGTGGAAAAAAAAAATTAGGACAGCCAAACTATTATTTGTTAATGAATCTTGTTTGTAAAAATTAAAAAAATTATTTTCCCAGCTGGCAGCAGTCTAGATGGTTGTTCAAGAATTGGCCATCTCCCTGGCTCCCACACCTCACCACTTGAGGAAATGCAGACAGTGAGCTGCATCTTTTGCCTAATTGGTTGCAGGAAATAATCTTAAAGATTTAACTGTCTTTTTCCTTTGAATAAGAGTTAAAAGTCCCCAAGGAAGCCATTTAACATTAGCAGTCACTTACTGAAAAGTCTTGATGGCTCTTGTGTTTAGAGTAATTGTTTTATGGCGGGTTTTGTTTTCATTGTGCAATTAGAAGTAACAAAATACATTGCACAGATTTCCGGTTTTTAAATTTCAGTTCTGAGCTCTGTTCCAAACACCTGAACTTGCTGACTTAAACAGTCTGCCCTTAGTTTGGGTAGCAACAGGTGACTGAGGTGTGTTGAATGCTCCCCTTCTTACAGAAGGGCTATGTAATGTGTAGTGTGTATCTGCTACTTATCTGTTCAGCTTGGAAGTGAGATTTAGGGCTTGGAAAACTGATGAAATGGGGACTTGTGGGTTTTGGTTATGTATTTTTTTTTTCTTCTCCACTGTAAGTCTTGTGTGCTTATGTAAGTGCCTCCATTATCATTTTGTGGAGTTGTTGTGACTCGTTTTTTCTCATCTATGTTTTTAAATTTGGGGAACATCTCTAAGGACTTGAAGGCTTTCATGGCTGAGCTGCTTTGTTTTCAGTCACTGAGGAAGGTTTTTGCTCACCACTGCATGAGCCTGAGTTAGGAATTCCATCTTCCCACAGGGGTCAGTGCTCTCATTTATCCTTTTAATTTAACTTAGGGGGTTGGTTGGTGGTACACAAGCAACCTGTATTCTGCTGCATATAAAACCACACACGGGCAATGTCTGTGTGATCAGATTGCAGTGCTGGTATTTTGGGTATAGGATCAATGTGCTTTTCCTACCAGTTGGGTGAGTTCCTGATTCCTGTCTCTTGTACACAGAAGCTCCTTTGAAAGGCTGAGACCTGAGCTCTGGACGCCTGTGGTGGCTTTTGAAAAGCTTGAGCTCGAACACGTGGCTGGACATTTTGGAGCCACCAGTTGCTTAAAACCTGTGTTGCTCTGTATTAGTTCCTTTTTCCATGAACGTGTTCTTTCTGTAGCTGAAATGAGCAGGTAGCCTGATATTTTATATTATCTGGTGATGACACCATTTTTCGTAGCTTTCAGTACTCCATACAAGTTCTTACTGGTAGGAACTTGTGTCAGGAAAGGAGGGGAAGAGGAGGACAGTAGATGGCAGCTTGTCAGTTAAATGAGTATTTGTTTTTTCTAGTAGTATTGTATTCATTTAGGGGGGGGCAGGAGGGAACTGAAACTGCTTTTCATAATCTCAGCATCACTGAGTAGCAGGAAGCACAACAGCTGCAAGCCCCTGCGCAGCAGGGATCTGCTGCTGCCAGAAATGGAGCTGATAATGATGAGCAGCTCAGTAGTGTAACTAAGGTCATATTAACTTCAGCTCCTCCTACCTTAAACACAAAAATCCAGGGAAGTCATCGTGCAGGAGAGCAGTTCAGAAGTGGGTCCTGTTAGGTTGAGAGCTCTGATTCCTTGTGTTGGAAAACCAAGGGAAGTTGAGAAGAATCTCAGTTGATTGTGGATGAATGGTTGAGACAAACATTCTGTGGTTTCAGGACATCTTTTAGGTCACATTGCTTGAAGAGAATTCTTCAGCAACCTTTCCACAGCACACACAACTCTCTGGAGGATTCCTAAGAGTAGCTGGGAAGGTTTCATTGCTTCTGAAGCTGGAGGGAGGTGGTGTGGAAGCTATTGTCTACCTGGTGCTGTGCTGGGGAGAGTGGGTGTGCAAGGCTTAGAGATCCAAGAGGTTCCTTACAGCTTTGGTGGTTTTTTTTCCTGAATTTGAGATGCAATTTATGAAAAATATCTGGAAAATCATGTCAGTCAATTCTGTTAGCATTAACATTCAAAGGAAATAAAGCTCTGTTCAAAATGAGGGAGTTGTTTGAGGAATGCAGAAGTGATTGAAGTTTTGGTAGCAAAACATCTTTGGAGGAGCTATTGTCTTTTAATCTACTTCTTCAGATGTCACATATGGTTACTCTTTGGCATTGAGTTCAGGACCTGTAAAACAATCATAATTTTAAGCTGTTGCAAAAGCTTCTCTTATACTTGATATGAGTTGCATGACAGATCTTGAAAGATTTTTAGTTGAAAATACTTAGGGGATAAGAATTTAGAGCAACTTAAAACCCAAAGGAAGTCTCGTGAAGCTAAGCAATAAACTTATTAAAATAGGGCTCGTAATGCAAATTGTAATCATAACAGGATTACTGGTGGTTTTTACCCTGAAATAGAGTTTTGGAAAATGTGTTTGTTGGTAACAGGCAAATAGATTAAGTTGAACCTCCACCCCCCTCCATTCCCCCCTGAAATCAGCTGATTTCCCTGCTATTCTGCTTTGGCTGGAAGGCCTTAACCACATTTAAAAGTTTGGAAGCAAATCCTTAAGATGGTGCACTGGTGGTAACGTGCAACCTTGTGCTGCTGAAATAAATTACTTATTGTGGCTTGGGAGCTCAGTATCTGACCCAATGGATGCTTTATTGTAGCCTGACCCAGCGTTACATTGTCCTGCAAGGGCAAAATGAGGAGTTTCTCTATGCAAATCTTTCTTGTGTAACCCCTGAGCAGGGGCCTGTGCTGTTTACCCTTCTCTATGCAGTGATCTAAGTGTAGCTGTAAGGAGTAGCAGGGCATTTTTCAGTGTTAAAAATCCAGTTATTAAAATCCAAGAATCTGTTGGAATGAGTAGCCAAGTGAAGTGGAAATGGATTTGCACCCCATACAGAAGTAATGCACTTGCTGTGAGTGCTTTAAAGCATTGCAAAGTCAAAAGTGGTAGGGAAAAGGAAGTTCCTAGCAACTTTCCAGAAGTGTAGAAGTAGTGACTGTCGAATAAGTTTTCATCATTCCATTTTGTAAATAAGGCCCTGTCCTGAGATGGTCAGTTCCAAAGCTCAGGGAATGCTCAGCTGCACCCAGGAGCAAGTCCGGTGAGACCGGGGCATTGAGGCTTTGTGAGGTACTTCTGAGTCTGATCAATAATTAAAGAAAAACCTGGAAATCTTGTTCTTGCACTTTGGTCAGGGTTTAATGCATGGGGTTAGAGTGAGGAGACAAAGTCTGCAGGAGCTGCTCCTCACTCCTGCTTGTTTCGATGGCTGGAAACGGCGCGGGACCACCTCATATCTGTGTTTCCACTTCTCCCTGTTCTGAAATGAAAAGTGGCCATCTTGGGAGTGTTTTGAAATCTTGAACACAGAAAACACTTTCATATCCTCTGAAAAAAAAAAAAAGAAGAAAAAAAAAAAAGCCTGTTTTGTGCTTTATTTGCTGTCTTGATTACTTAGAAAGGAAAGTAAGTATGTTGTTGACTGAAAGTCTGTTTAATGCTTTAGAAAAGCATAAATGTGACTGTATTTGCTGTATGATTTTTTTTTTCTTGCACTTCTGAGACATTAGAGTTTCTTTGGCATAAAGAAGGCTTGTAATACCTGTAGTATCTCCCAAAGTTGCCACTTCATGCACACCCAGGGAGGGTTCTTGCTCCACCTCACTGGGGAGCTGCAGGTGTGATTTCTGCTCCAGGTGACCCACTGAGAAGTGGGGTTCCCCATGCTGCAGCTCCCTGAGCAGAGGTGGTGTTTTCCCCATACCAGAGGATGTTTATGTGCCAAGGATGTGTTTTGCAAAGAAATGCATGTAAATCAGTCTGTGTGCATGAATCTTTTTGATTTCAGGGTGTGGTTGTAGCGAGCCGGCTCTTTCTTCTGCTTGAAGTCTCGAAAACAAACAGCAACCCCAAAAGGGGTGAAGCAAAGGAAGTGCTGAGGAGATGGGGAGTGTGTGCTTTTAAAAGTGGTGATTAGGGAGGGTAACTCGGTGCCTCTTTCCCCGCCTTTGCGAGGCCCTGTGTCTGTTTTAAGCTGCTCCAGGCACTGCAACCTCAGTCTCAGCAAGCGTGTCAGCGTGAGGCACCTCGAAAGGGGGGGAAGGAAAGAGTGGCCTGTTCCTGCCCTTTGTGTGTGTGGGAAGAGGAATGACATGGAGTTTGGCTTTCCACACAGCTTTTTAAACCCGTAGCCTCCCCAAGCTTGAACTGAGGATGCTTGTTTGCCATTAGACCAGAGGTTTTTGTTGTTGCTTGTATCCCAGAAAGAGCGTTTCTCCTGGCTCTATTCATGCTGTTTGAGCTGGCTGTGATTGGGAGGAAGGAGGGAGGCAATGAATGTTGTGCCCTCTTGTTTTTCTCTTGTACAGGGAGAAAAAAGCCGAGGAGCCTGTCCTCCTCCTCTGAGTCAGCTGTGGTTACGGTCTGCTGAGTAGGCGTGCATGTTTGGAACTGAAAAGCAGCTTCAAATTGTCAGCTAAATACTGCACCCAGATAAGTTTGGGGAAGTTCTTCTCCCACCTTGGACATACACTTGCTAGAGCTGACAGTTTGGGGTAAAACTGATTTATGATAATTACTGAAATTATTGTATGTAATTCTTGAGCTAAAATAGGAATACAGTCAGTGCTTTGAGTTTTCCATTTTGATAGCTGTTTACTACAGCAGGCTGAGGTACTGAGCTGCAGTGTGGAAGTAGGACACACTATTAACACCAGTACTGTGACCTTCCTTCTGTAGGTACATCCAGATCTTGGTAGTGTAGCAAGGGTGAGCTACCCACATGTGCACTGTGAACGTTACTTTGGGTGAATTGTGGTCAACGTGAAAAAAGAGGGGTGTGAAAGAGGACTGTGAAATGAAAAGATGACTGGAAAGGCAGAAATTAGCATCTTCCATGTGGTGGAATAGAAGAAAAAAGGATGCCCAAGGAGTTCCTGTAGGAATCTGAGAGCACAAAAAAGAAATCTGAATGTTGATAGGTGAGTGTAATAATACCATGAAGCAGCTGTCTAGAAGTATTAGAAAATGACACTTAGAGAGAAACCTAATTTTCCCACTGTTGTGTTTGGCTTGTCACTGTCATACACAGCAAAATCCCTTAACTGAGGACTTTAATTAAAAAACAAACTGACACGTGAATATTTGTCTTCAACAAATGTTTTCAGAATGTACACTTTAAATTTTTAATAATGTGGTTGATAGCAGCTGAGTACTCCAGGTAAGCAAGAACTAACTTTAGTTGTCACCCGTTCATTGTACCTGAAAACAAACGTGTGCTCTGTGAGGTGTCCTGCTTCTCTTTTCCCCTGTCAGCTCTGGAAAGTCCGGGACATTTCAGTGGATTTTTAATAGAGTCACACATAGATGCTCTTAGATGAAGTGGTGATGCCTGCAGCCTCAATTATCAGTGTAGCTTTGAAATATTAGCTATGGGTGATGAGGAGTGGACTGACAAGTGAGTGAAAAGAGTGGAAAGAATATCACAGTGTGCACACAGCAGTAAAATGGGTGGCCTGTTGCTGAGATAAAATGGAGGTGAGGTCAGTAAAGTTCCTGTTCCCACTGTGACTCAAGGGCTCTGCTTTGGGGTTCAGTGTTAGGACACAGGAAGCAGCTGACACTGGCTTAATTTTTGTGTGTAATCTCTCCAGTGTTTTTCAGAGAAGCTTGGCTCCTACACATACACCTCCTGATGCTGCTACTGGTTGTTGCTAGTATGCCAGGAAATGTTAATTCCTTACTTTTATTTTTTTGTTGCTGTATCTTTGCTAACAGAAATAGACTGTTCTTATTTTGTGGCGGAGATGGAAACTCATTTGTTCTGCTTTTTTGTCTTATCTTTTATTTTCTTTCCTGCCAAAATGAATATAATGTGATTTGTAGGGGTTATGTTTTCGACAAAGTGATCTGAAGTGAATGATACAGTGTATTTTGCCAGAACAACTGGAGTTCTAAGTGTACATCCTGTTTGTCTTTTTTTTTTTCTTTTTTCTTTTTTTTTTTCTGTTTTGTGACACCTTTGATTGTGGTAAAGTTGCAAAAAAGTACATAATGATATTTAAGTGGAAGAGGAATACACAAAAGTTGTTTTAATAGTCAGAAGCCTCTGCTCAACCTCTATGAGAAACTTTGAGCTGACATCCCCAGGAAAAAAGATAGAAAAATACGTGGGCTTTCTGGCTGAATACAGAATGAGTATTTTTGATGAGTGCTGAAGACTAAGCTGTATCCTTTTAGAGTTTCTGGTTCAAGGTGAATGAGTTATTTCCATCACTAAGTGTTTTCTTGGATCTTTGTAGATTGCTGAGATTTGAGAACAGGTTTCCTCTTGTGATACATAATCACTGCTACTTACAGTTTGTGGCTTTTGGTTTTTGTCATAAAGCTCCGAGTTATCTATAGGGTGTTGTGGAGTGTTTGTGGCTCATGATGTTTAGGTGCATGATAAAGATATTCTTGGGACCTTTCAGGACAAAAATCATAACTCTGTGGTGCTTGAGGTTGCAGATGATTGAGATTAAGACAGAAAATGATTTTTTTTTATTGTCGTATTTTCCATTCTGAAAAAATCTGATTCATAAAGTAGAGGAAGAACTTTGATTTCTAGGCTAAAAAACCCAGATGTGTTGTTTGCCCGAGAAGTTTGATCTGCTTTTGGTACTGAAGAGCAGGGGTCCAGAGCACTGAGGGATACCAAAGGTTTTGTTGGCTTTTTTTGTAACCTGAATGGGCTATTTTACTTAGATCTGAGGCTGTCCAGAGACTTTCTCTCATCACATAATACCTCTGCCAAAGGACGTATTTTGGAGGCAGATGCACAATGTCTAAGGAAAATCAAACAATTTCTTTCTTACTATGTTGTTTCAAAAAATGTTGTGCTATGCAGCAGTGATCAGAGGTTTATTCTACAAAGAAGCATCAAGCCACTGCTGCAAAAAAGCTGATCATTGTAGCTTTTCTCATTAAATTGGTTCTTTGTAAGCTGTGATACAGCTTTCTTAATTGAAGCAGTGCTAATATGCAGGAATATTATTTATATGTAATGTATGTAATCACATATATAAATATAAAGAAAAACATAATAACTAACTATAGTTGGTACTTATAAAAAAAATGTGACCAGTGCACAATGTATGTGGCCTTGTGCATTGAGAAAGTCTAACACTTCAGTGTCTTGGCCAGACAAAAAATGTAATCTAGGTCAATCAGGCCAAACAAGCAGCTCAATGAGTGCTACCCCACAATTTATCTCTTATTCTGTTTAAAAATAACAATATAGGAATGTGTTCTGCTTTGCAAATTATGGATGGGGTGATTTTTTTTTTTTCCCTTCTTGCTGTTGAAGTGCCCTGTCCTGCAGGAGACACAGATTATGTACACAAGAGTTTGGTATTACAGTTCTGCTCCAAGAATTCTCTGTCCTCACTGGTGCTGTTGTAATTAAAACAGGTTCCACAAATGAAAATGGAAACCATGTCTGTAGAAAATTGGTGCTGGAGTGTTCATCAAGAAATGTTCTGCAGAGCTCATGGGTTCGACCATTTCCTATAAAGTCTTTGGTTATCACACCTGTGGGAAACAAGAGTTGTGAATGGTTTTCATCAAATGCCAGTGGGAATTCCTCCCCAGGAGTATGCTTTAGGCTTATATAGGCAACTCTCAAAATATTTTACAACGAGTTTTTATGGGGGGGGATGCCAGCTGTGGTTTATTGTCTTTGGATCTGATACCAGTATGCCTGCTCTTTAGAGGGTATGACTATGGGTAAAAAATTGTCTTCATGGTTTCTCAGATGTGAGGGGGCACCTCCTGCATTTTTTGAGTTCCTCTTTTGTGAATCGGAGCTGATGCACACATGGAGTGAGCAGTCATGTCTTAGGAGTTCTACTGCCCCTTTTTGGTAACTGAATACATCCAGGAGGGTCAGATGTGGTAAGGGCTGTCTGGTTGGGTGTTTGGAAACCCTGTTTTCTTTCAAAATGCCTGTGGATCACTGCTAGAGGATCTTCCACCCTCTCATGGTATTATGAAGGGATTCATATGTTACGTTGTCACTGAAATATCTGCACCTCCTGATTAAACATTTCAACTTCTTTTTAATCAAGTCCTTTAATATTTTTTTTTTTCTGATCTGGAGAGAAAATTGTTTAGGTGATGAAGATGTAACTGGGATCTTGTGTTAGTTCTGCAATACCTATGGGTAATTTTTCCCCTAGTGTAAATATGATCCTTGCTTTCTTCTTACAGTGTAAAATGAACAAATCAGTAGGGCAGGACTTCTTTTTCTGCCTCTGAGTTGGTCAAATGCCTGCTCTCACTTGCATGGTATTTGGGCTGGGGGCCCCTCTGGAGGTTTAGCAAAACAGAAGAGAGGTGTTATTTGTCGTGCTTTATGTTGTCAAATTACTTTAATTTTGGAATAAGGAGCTGCTTTCTTAAAGGAGTTACTTATCTTCTTGGAAAGTTGGCTGTAAAAATAAGTCTGTTATTAAATGGCTTTGTAGGAAGTGGATTAAAACTTCCTGATGTATTGTTTAGCAGGAGAATTGTTCATTGTTCAGCAGGAATTTAGATTTGTTTAGCAGGAGAATCAGAAATGAGTAACTCATACTGATTGTGACAGTTTCAATAAGTTAATTTCTTTTCTGGTTAATAAAACAAGGTCTTTGGTCAGGCCTTGGCCCCCTTTACCATCTGTCATTAGGTACTCAGGTTTTGAGCAATGCTTTTTAATGTTTTACTTGTCATTTTTACATGTGTGCAAGTCCTGAGCATAACGAGTGGGTTGTTCATGCATCTTCCTCACTCCTATGCACATTTGCTATTTCGTTTTTTTTTTTTTTTCTTCTTCTTTTTTTTAACATTCTGGAAATTCCCCTTTGTTAACTACAAACAGTAGGCTGTATTGCACATGATTTATTAGTACTGATTATTGTTATGGCACGTTTGGATCTGGTTCTGCCTAATTAAAATGTTCTGAAGGAATTCTGAGCTGCCAACAACATAAAGACAAACGTAAGGAGCAATGGCATTACCTATACCTGCATGTAAGCCAGGGCTGCCTAGCAAGGCTTGTTTGGGGCTTTTGAGCTAGCAAAACTAGAGGTACTGATTTCTCTTTCAAATCCTTTCTTACTTGTTTGTTTCTTTATATATATTCATCTATTTATTCTTCTCTTAGCAACCCCCTACATGGAGTGAGGATAAAAGCAGCTTTGAGAAGCCAGGCTGGCAGGAGAGGTGCTTTGTGAACCCCAAGCCTTGCCTGCTTGAGTTTCTTTTTTCTGAGGAGCAGGAACCTCCATCTCCTTGTCTGAGGGGCAGGAACCTCCATCTCCTTGTCTGAGGGGCAGGAACCTCCATCTCCTCTTGTCCTTGATATGGCTCATGTCAGGGGAAGCATCAACTCGGTTTGAGGCACAGGGAAGGTTGGATGAAGGAGGACTGAGCTGATGCTGAGCTCCCCCTCCTTCCAGCTACTCTAGGTAGCCCATTATTTTCAGCACTTCAGACCCCTTTGTTGTGACTGAATTGAGGCTGGGTGACAATGGCACCCTTGCTTCCTATTCACAGCAAAATGAAGAGACAGGCCATTGTCCTGAGCATAATTGAGCTTCTTTCAAAACAAAAACACAAAGAGATGGGCAACTCAGTTAAAGCTGCTTGTTTGAGCTGTAACAGTGGAGGTTGTTTAGGACTGGAAACCTAATTACCACCAGTAAGCTTTTTAAAGCCAGTGCAGCATCCCTTTTTAGTTTAAGGCATGTGTAAGTTAAACATTTTTTAGATACTGGATGTTATTTACAAGTAGTGGTATCACTGGTGACACCTCACAAACAATGTACTCCCCAAATTTAATAATCTCCACAAGTGATGGAGAGTTCCAGCATCAAGAATATCTCCTCAGTTTAGACAGCTGAGCCAGTATTTTCATCAAATATTTAAGCAGCATGTGCTTGGTCAAGCTTATCTTGTCTTGTTTCAGTACTGCAGTTTTCATTTGCCCCAGTGAAGCTCTGGTGTTATCTGTTTTCTTTCTATCTTTTGAAGTCTTAAAACATAATCAGTCCTTATCCACTTTTACTCCATAAAGCACAGCATTTTTCTGCAACCAGTCTCCTAGCATCTGCTATGAAGTGGCCAAGAAAACCCCCCAGATTAAGTTCATTTTCCTAGCCTGGATGAGCAGCTTTACAAGTCACTGGTGCTGCAGTGCTCATTTGGGCCATAGGAGAGGAAAAGTGTTTGTTCCAGTTCGTGGCAAGTTGATGCTGCTGCTCCTCATCCTCCAGATAACAGCCCAGTCCCTTTTCTGATCATCCTCAAGGTACTGCACACTGTGTTGAAACATAAAAAAAACGCCTTTTGTTGTTATTTCCAAATAAGTTGAGATTTTGATCATCTGCGCACGTGCAAGGATTCAATCCAATTAACCCTTTGCTAAGGAAATGGTAATTCCCTAGGAGATACTGAAAGTGTGTATATTCTGGTGTGCCTAATGTATGTAAGGGGGCAGATTTTCCAATAGGAAAAATGTCAGTAAAGATTTGGGATCTCCAAGCTGGTTTGTGACTTTGGAGGGATTCTTAAAGCTTATTTAGCCGGATATGGGAACCTGATGAAAAGGTTGAGAAGTATGGTGAGGGAAACTAATTTCCTGGGGTTTTTTTATGTGATCCTTTGAGCACTTTATTTAGTGGGAATGAACCCTTGTGTGTAGGTTCATTTTGCTTTTTTCCTGTAAATATTATGGTTATGAAATAGTTCTTAAACTGCGTAGGCATTTCACGTTTTGGATGGCTGTTACTGTGGAGCCAGGGGAGGGGGGGAACCACGAGCATTTGTCTGCACAGGGGGGGTTGAGCTGAGCATCCCTCCTCAGACCAACATCTGGCCAGACCAGTTTGTACTCTGGTGATAGCAAAGTAAGCAGTGATCAACTTCTAATGATAAAAAAAGCAGGTAATCTGGGTCCCTAAAATCTGTATCCTCCTTTTTTAGTGTTGGAGTTAAGGGCCTCTTTGTGACTCATATCAAGTGATGTAGACACAGGTTTCTGTCTGAAGAAAAGCCTTAAGGGATGAGTAAGCTGAGATGACTTGAGAGGTTTGTGGGCTCTGAAAGGCTGGCTAATAGTGACTGGAATGAGGCTTCAAGTTGCTACAAAGAATGTCTGCAGATTATGTGAGGGTTTTGATGATGAGCAATACACAAAATAATGGAATATAGTGCAAAAAGAAATTTCTATGTAAAGAATTAAGTACTTGGGGCATAGTGCAGGCATAGGATTTGATAAGCTTGCACCTTCAAGATCCAACAGAGGAAAAAGCTTTTGAGCAGTAGAATCAGCAAAGTCTTGGCTACTCTTCCACCTCAGCCTGTATGTGGACTATTGTCATTTTTTTTTCCTGAGGGTCAACCAGATCAGCACTTTGTTTCCATGTCAGTGTAGGCTGCAGATGTGTTCGATGTGATCCCACCAAAGTGGTGCACAGACATCTACAAAATCCTGCTCTAAATATTTCAGGGAGTTCTTTGGGGGCCAGTTTTTATTTAAGTTTTCTGTAAATAAGGGAGATACAGGGATGTTTTGGATTTCTTTTAAAAAACCTTCTCCATTTGTCCCTCTGCAGTTCTGCATCACTTATGTTGTCAGGATACTCAACCAAGCACATGCTGCTTAAATATTTGTGAGTACTTTTGGCTTATCAGGCTTAGTTCTGGAGATACCCTTGATGCTGGAACTTGTGATCTCTTGTGGACTTGGCTCAGAAAAAAACACAGTTTGGGAGGTAGATGGTTTCTGAGTTGTCGTCAGTGATATCACTACTTGTAAATTCTTGCCTAGCTATTTTTAATATTTGGAAATGTGCAAAGCCTGTCAGTATGCCAGTTTTGTAAAAGCTGTTGAAGAAAATGTAGGAAAGAGCTCATCTTGCACCACATAAGTGAGCTTTTCCTGTCGAGGTTAAGTAAGAGGACTCTGAACTCCACCGATCAAAGGCAGGCACACTTAGCCAAGGAGTAACTTTAGAGGTTTAGCTCCAGGCAGTGTTCAGTGGTTGCCCTCCAATTCTGAGCCCTCTGCTAATAAAACTCCTTTCTCCTTCTCCTTCTCTGAGATTTACCTAGGGACTAGGATTTGGGAAGGGAAGTGGGGAGGGATGTGTTTGTGGCTTTGCAGTTTCAGACATGTTCTTTGGGGGTTTTATAAGCTTATTTAGTAAAACTGAGCTGAAACAAAGAAGGAAAATACCTCTTAGTTTCCTCATATTAATATATTATTAAACAAACAAACCCATAACAATTGTCAGTTATTTTTGTTATGTGGAAAATACATTATTTTATTTTGTGGTTATCTTTTCTTGAACGTAGTCGTTTGTTGCCAATGGTAGACTAAATGAAGACTGAAAAAAGATAGGGGAAATCCCAGATTTACTAATCTCTGTATCTAGGATGAGTTAAGCCTCTATTCTGTGCTTGTTCAGTTGATTTCCATTGGAGCAGCTTGAATATAATAAAATCAAAGATTCAGAACAAGCCCATGGGGTAAACCAGTGGACTCTTCTCATTCTTCAGAGAGTAACCATGTGGAAGGGACCAAGGCTGGCTGCATGCAGAGTTCTGTGTAGGTACAAGGAACTGTGACCTTGCAGGTTAAAACTGCACCAACTACTGAGGAAACAGGACTTAGTCTGGATCCAGTTTCCAATTCACACTTTTCAGAAGAAACTCCATCCCCGTGCATCTTGACTGCATCTGGGTTTAAAATACCCCCGTGATCTCCACCTGAATTCTTTTTCCTGTAACTTGCACACTGACTGCAATGCTTCCAGACCAGTTTGGTGTTTTGAACATCAGGAACATGTTATCTGCATCTCCACGTCTCACTGATTTCTTTCACTGCAGAGCTTTTTTTTTTTTTTTTTTTTTTTTTAATATGACGTAAATTTTGCCCTCACTTAGTTATGTCTGGGGCAGAAATTTTTTATCTGTGGTTCAGCAGCAATGGGCTGATAATAAGGTGGTACTGTGCCATACTTCTACAGATTGCTCTGGGGTTTAGTTGATTCTTAACTACTGCAGGAATCTTGTAATTGCTGCTGACTTGAGCATTCCTTTTAACAAAATTTAAAAAAAAACAAACAACCCACAACCAAAACCCACCACCAAAGCAAAACATGGCCCTTCTGGTTTTTTTGTGCTGGAATCTTTGCCTTGGAAGTAATTAAAATGGAACTGTTCTCCTTAATGGGATTTCTGCACAGCTGTAGTTTTTTACCAGCATGTGAGGGTGCAGCTGGTTGAGCAGAAAAATAATAAACACAAGAAATGGCTGGCATTGTAACCAGAGCTGTTTAACTGTGTGCATATATGTATTTAAAGGCAGATCCTCTACTTGAATTAATACCAAGTAGCCTAGAAGGGGTTCTGAAGTAACCTTGGAAAGGGCAAGTGTTCAGCTGGGGAGGTGCTGGCTTGGCTTGTCATGGGGAGTTCCTCTTTGTTCTCTGCTCATATGGACTTGCAGACCATGTTGTGGGTGGAGTTGGGTGTTACTGCTTAAAAGAGTTTTGGGTTGTTTGTTTGTTTGGTTTGGTTTATTTTTTTAGACTACTGTAACTTGTCTGTGCCCCTATGTTCTCCACAAATAAAAAGATGAGCTTGGATGTGGGTCAGAACTGTAGCTGTTTACTTTTGGGGGGTGAGTTGCTTTGGTTAAAATGAGCCCTGTCTATGATAACCTTGCAGTTTGTCCTTCTGCAGTCGTCATAACTGTGTGGCGGGGACTTGATGTCTCATGGCCAGGGATGAGTCTTTTATCATCATTTGAGCACCCTGACTTCACCGAAAGATTAAGCAGGCTCATGGGAAGGGCAGTAAAAATGCCTTGGCAGCCTTGGATTGGACAGTTTACATAGTTTTTTAGTACTGTTTAGGTATTTGCTCCTGTACCATGGTATTGAAGGAGTCCTGTTTAGAAATAAATTGATTTTGTTTTCAGGAAAAATTTATGGCAGTTTTGTCTCCCCTGTATGTCTCCTTTCTCCATAATCCAAACACAGGCAACTCACATCCAGCAGCTTTGCTGTGTGTGTGCTGGCATCCTTGTCATGGGGGTGCAAAATATCTTCATTTCTGCTCTACAGGTAGAGGTTCAGACCTGTTCCATTTTTCTTACTCTAGTCCTGGAATATACTGATGCTGGGATCAAGATGTGCTCTTTTTTTTGCTTTTGCTCCCCCCTGTTTTTCAGGGCAGCTCCTACTGTGGCCCCAGCCCTTGGGGGCCCAGGAATGGAGATTGTGGGTGCTTGTTGTGACCATCTGACCTGTTCCTTTGAGTGGACTGAGACAGATGGGTTAAGCTGCTGTTTTCTTCAGAAATGCTTCTCCCAGAGCAGTGAGACAGGTGATGTAAAGAAAAATTCAGGGTTGCCAACCTTTATCATAGTGGCAGTGCATTGGCTATGAAAGCCTTGACTTGAAGCTTGGGAAATTGCTGCAAAGCAAGAAGGTGATGGTTGTGTTGATAGCAGGGAAGGTTGTGGACCAGGGGTATTTTGATTGCTTGGCAAGACTGGGGGAGTGATGCTGTTCTCAGGAAACACAGAGCTCTGAAGTACAGCCTTGGGAGAAAGAAAACACCACCACAACACAAAACCAAAACAGCAACCAAAACACAAAAGAAAACGCAACAAAATCCCTTAACCAACCAACCAAGCAGCCTCACCACAGAAATAAAGCTCAACATTGGAGGTTTGTGAGCATTATGTTAATACTTCAGGTGTCTGTTGCTGAAGGCATAGTTTTGTTTGTCTGAAATCTGTGTGGGATGGGGAGCCCAGGCTTGTGGCTGCGTGATGTTGGGGCAGAGCTGTTCTAAGTCTCTCCTAACAAGGGTCTGGCCTGTCAGAAAGGCCCTGTTCTGGGGGTGATTGCCTGAGATGAGTGCTTTACAAGCTGTTAGCCCCTGCCTCCAAGTGGTTGAACATTTTGGGAAATAATGGAAGTGTCAGACAGATTCATGAAACTTACTCTGAAGTAAATAAAACTTAAGTGGGTATCAGCCTTGTGTGCATCATCTGGCAGCTCAGAGAGGGGAATCTGAGTGAAGCTCAGACTCCTAAATACACAGCATACGAAATCTTAGCACACAGGATTTCCTTCAGGCTGGTATTTTGTCTCTGTCTCTGTCACTTGAAATAGTACCTCTTCCAGTAGGGCTTGGGATCCTGCCTCTTTATAAAAATAATCAAGGGTCTGGATGATGGAACCTGAATAATGTACTTCTTGGTGCTAAAGCAGAGATGGACAGATCCAAAACTAAATATTGTGTTGAGTGGTTGATGATGTTTCTGTTCATAAACAGGGAACCAAGCAACGTGCACGTGAAAGATGTCTCTGGGTTTCTCCTAATGTACGAGAGTACTGAATGTACTGTATCAAGTTATTACATGCTGTTTTTCCTTCCATTGCCATCTGTTATCTCTCTTCTGGTCCTTATCTTTAACTCTGCAAATCCTCTTAAGGAATTTCTTGAAAATACTGGAGGGGTAAACTGGCTCTTTGGTGATGCTTTTATTCAAGGAGCATTTGTTTTTATTTGCACCACCCTCTTTATTTCATCCCAGTATCTTTCTATGTATTTTGGGTGCAAGATTAGTGTGATCTCACTTGCTGACTCAGTAGTGTTGTGTCATTGAAGACTGAAACACTGGAAATCTTAAGTTCCATAAACTTGATTCTCAAATAAAAAATAAATAGTACTCGCTGTCCCAGCCTTCCCATCTCACTAACATCCAGTGTATGAACAACCTATTTTCATGCTTCTAGAAACTTTATTTCCCAATATCAGATTTTAGAACGAGTGTTACTTTTAATACATCAGAATTTGTAATCACCATGTCACTGAGATAATACTGTTTATTATTATTGTAAGGATTTGGTTTGAACTCAGAAGGGCAGCGTGAGTTTCCAGGGTGCTCTCCATGGATGATAGTAAAGCTCCTCAGTTTGTCTTCTAATACTTGTGCAGGGAAGTTTTCTCATCCAGTGGATAACGGGGCACAAGAGGAATGCAAGCAATAAAATACTGAAGAAGTTGATGGCATTTGGGGTGTGAAAGCAAGGAGACTTCGTGCTAAGAAGTCAAAGCAAAGCTAAGCTACATGCTTCGATTTGGTTTTAGGATAAGAAACTAATGCCTTAAAATGCTGCAAGTTCTTGTGGCTGCTTTCAAGTATTGAGGAGTGTAACAGAGGGATTGTTTTGTTTGTGAGGGTGGGAAAGGACATCCCCCCCCCTTTCTTCTGGTAATTAAAAATCCTTGGGTTTGCTTGCTTTCCAAATGAAGGCAGTCAGAAGTGATAGCTGAATATGGTACTGTTTGTTCCGTTTATATAAATTTTGCTTGGAGTTCTGGCAGCTTTGCTGAGTGGGAAGCTGATATGTTTGGCCTCTGTAATGGCTGTGTGGGCTGTCATTAGGAGGTGTTTTGCAGAAGTTGCTGTATCTTACCTTCTCACTTGGTTATAAAGCTTAAACATGCGATCTCCCCTCTCCCAGCTGGCACTGTATTTGTGGGTCTGAAGTGGTTTTAAAAACCTTGGGTTGCCAGGCTTGCACAGAACGTGGTTGTATTGCAGGTTGGCTGGGAGCTGCTGCACGGTCTGGTTTTGTACCCCAAAGTATTTTTATTAGCAAGGTACCTGCCTCTGAAGCACAGCACCTCCCTCTGTGGTTATGAAATACTACCTTGCTTTGCAAAACAGAGTTTCCACATTTAGATAAGCCTAAACACATGATCCTAACCTGGGCTGAACACTTGCTATTGGAAGTGGGGAGTTAGTACAGCAAAATCCATGGAGCTGGAAAACCATCGGGACCATGAGGTTCAGGTTACCGGGTCAAACAGTGCTTGATTGAGAATGGTGAGAAGCTCCTTGCTCTTCTAAGTAAGGAGCTCATCCTACAAGATCACAAAAATAAAACACGCCTCAAGCTAAAAAGGAAGTTACAAAGGAAAATTGCCTCTTTCTCTGGAAAACTGTGCCTTCTAGTTAAAGGCAAACTTCGTGGAGATCATGACACTGGTCGTGCAGATCTGTATGAGCTGTATGTCAGTGTTGTCAAAGTTCACTACAGTAAAGAAGGGAAATGTAGTTTCCATGTTTTCCAGAAAAACTCTGGAGGTTTCCCTCTAAGCTGTTTGTATGTATGAAGGAATCTAAACTTGCATAACCATGAAATTCTCTTTAGATTTTAGGCAAGCATTCATTGTGGAGGCCTAAAAAAACATCAAGGCAGAAATGAAGAGCAGCTAGCAGATAAGCATTGCAAATGCTCAGATACTTATCTGAATCTTTTTGGTTTAGAAATTGGGTTTGGGAATCTTGAGGGAACCTGTTCTCACGATAAGATGGATTGTAAAGCCCAGACTCCCACTAGTCAAGAACAGCACATGTTAGGCTTTCATTTAAATGACTGAACCCTGCACTGAACAGAGGTGGTGTTAGGTGTGCCTCACATCTGACAATTACAGTCAAGGTCTCTCTGGCAAAAAGTTTTTAGGAGATATGAAATCTGGTCTTAGAAATTCAGTGTTGTGTTAACTAAAAGTTTCTCTTAAATGCGCTCACAGATGTCCTGAATGCATTTTCAAGTATAATATGTGGCACAGAATTAGGAATACATATAAATGCAGACATCTGCTTAGAGATAATTTGTGGAGGATTTACTTGTCGACTGTTTGAAGTGTGGTCAGTGTTTTTCCAAGGCACTTCTGTAAAGTATATCAGAAATATGTAAAACCACTTCTTTTTCATGCACACTTCGATTTTTTTGTTCAATTCATGGTTGAGGCTCCTGAGATACACAGCACTTGTACTCCCAGAGTGTTATGGTAATGCTTGCACCAAAACCTTTTTGCTTTTAGTGACATCTTGAGATTGTGTGATTGCTAAATGAGGACACTGCTTTGTATGGTAAGCTTGTTTAATCAGTGGTAATGTTTAAAAAAAATAAAGACTCCAAATAGGTGGTGAACTCTCATGTTGAGATCAGGATAACATTTTTAATATTTTTTTATTATTTTTCTTTTAAAATAATGATCTTCTACATCGAAGATTTATGGAAGTATGTGGGTTATTTAGGAATTATGAGCATCTGTTGGCGGGTGTTAATTCTAACTTGTATTTTGTTTTGACTTGGATTCTGATGTAACTTGCCAACCTGCAAAAATGAGAGGTTGCTTCCCTAAGTTTCATGTCAGAAATAAAAACTCTTTAATGCGCTTCTTGGTTTCTGACACAAGATGTCAGATTTTAGGGGGATATAGTGAGAAATCTCTAATGATAATTTTTCTTGTTAAAAGTGGTGTTAATTGGAAAAGTGGGTGCTTCTCCCTAGCTCATTTGGAAGTTTGCTGCCTATATTTGTAGAAACATGGAACTGAGTTCAAGATGCTGTTTTGGGGACAGAGAGATGACTGTGGAGAGTTCTTCTAACTCCTTCCCACCACTCTGGCAGGAGGTTTGCCTGTGCTCTGCTACCTGCCTGCCCCTGGAGCTGTCAGCAGGCACCACCAGCAAGATGGGATGTGTAACTACACTCAGGGTTCTGTGATGTCCAGATAACCTCCAGAACTTGGGCAGTGCAAGTACTGAAAGCTGAGGTTACTCTTTGTTCTTTGTGCACTTCTGGGGTGCAGCACTTGCATTCTTTCTGATGAGTTAATGCACTGTAATCCAGGCCATTGCATATTGTCAAGTCACTTCTATTTGTGATATAGAAAAGCAAAACAGCCTTGCTAAATTTTATTTTATTTTATTTTTCTCCATTTTGACAGTTGGCAAAGAAATTTTCCCATTTTCTGCTGCTTTGCTCTACTAATGCATGCAAGGTCCTGATCTCCTAAGCCCTTGGTAAACCAGGATGTGGCTGTAACAGTGATTGTGTGATCAGTTTTCCCAAAACCAGCCATGCACCTCTGGGCTGATGAATTCACCAAGGCTGGAGCTTGTTATGGCAGAGACTGTGGAATGAACTTCTAAAGTAATTTATGACTACTAATCTAATTACCTACAGAGACCATTGAGAAGCACTTTTAGCCAAATCAAGTAATGGATAATATTTAATTTGCCAAATATTTCTATAAATGCTCCAACTTTAGCCAGGACCTGGGAAAAGGCAAAGACAGAGAATTACAGTAACCCTAGGGTAAGCTTTTAGAGATGTGTTTGTACTCAGTTGATGGGTAGAAAATAGCCTATAGAAAAAGTTAGCTTCTCCACCTTGGAAAGTTTTTGGACCATATATTTTTATTCTGGTGTTTTTTGTTTATTTGTTGTTTTTGTTTTTATTTTTGTTGGGTTTTTTATTTATTTGTTTTGTTCCCCCCCGCCCCTCCCGCAAATTTCGAAGCAGGCATTTTGCATAAATTTGTCATAAATTTGGTTGAATTACTGTGGCTAGCACCTGTCTGTTGCTTTCTTTATGTTTTGAAGTGTAGTTAAGATCAGTTTACCTGCACTGCTGCATTTATTGCAGTCTTTTTGATGCACTTCAGCAACCCAAATAACTTGGTTTCTTGCAGACGGGGTGTAGCTGTGTGCTCATGCAGCTCCCCATCCATGCTCTGTTTTCTTCTGTCTTAACTGCTTGGTCTCAAAGCTGACTTAATGCTGTTATATTCAGTTTACACAGAGGAACCAGAGGATTTTTAAGATCCCTTCCAACTCAAACCATTCTATGAAATACAGACAGATCAAAGCAGTATGGCAAAGATTTGGCGTTGGGGAGATGGCAGTGCCAGAGGTGATCCTAGGAAGGGCTGCTAATATTCAGGAGAATTAATGCATATTTGAGGCAGGCAGGGTTGGGCACTCCTGTTCCTCTGGCTCGGTCTTTTCCCAGCCTAAATACTTCCTGGTGCAGCTGATGTTCTATAGAATTTGTGAATGTGCTTATCTACCAGGTGGGGTAAGCAGCTGAATAATTTGTTGGGAAGAAGTGTTCTGCCCTGAGCTGTGGGAGGGCCAAACCCGTAGTGGGGTTTGAGTTCCTCACCAGTGGCACTGTCTGGGACATACTGGGCAGGCAGGGGTGGGTACTGGGGAGCACTGGGTTTCCTTTGATGTTGCTGGGGGTGGGTTGTTTTCTAATTCCTGGTGTGAAGGAGGAAGGTGAATCAGTAGGGGAATTACAGCTCTCAGGTTTCCCAGATCACATGGGAGACTCTTTCAAAACACCTTATGGGGAGAAAAGGTCTTTTCCATTGTTTTCTTTTAATATCCACAGGCCAGCCCTGCCTGGCTGTGGTGGCTGCCCTTAGACAGCTTTTATCTTGGAAACAGCAAGAGGCTGTCCTGGTTCAGAGGCCACTTGTTCAACCAGGAGAGCAATATGATGGGGCAGATGTGCAAAAGGCAATGGCTGCCAGAGGTCACCAGCACCCCCAGACCAGTCCCACAACACTCAGTTTCCTCAGATGGGATCCCCTTCTGGGGAAATAAGGAATACTGCTCCATGCAAGGTCTGTGGCAGGGTCTGAAGAGTTTTATAACCAGGTTTGGGTGGTTTAGTTTTGGCTTTTTTTTTTTGAATTTCTTATTTTGTTGTTGTTGTCATTGGAGCAGGAGCCTCCTTTGGCTGCTGCTTCAAGTGTCCCCGTGGAGGGGTGGCATGGGAGGATGCAGGAGTAGGAAAGAGGCCCCAAGCCCTGAAAGCCATCCTTTGTGTCCCCCTCCCCCCAGGCCCTGCCTAGGGCAAAACATGACACAATCTAGCTATTGTTGGCTTGGAAAAGGCTGTGGCATCCTATTGCAATTATTTATGAAAGAAAATATTTGATGTTTTTCTGGAAGGTGGGTGGGGGAAGCTGCATTTACCTCTCTTCTTGTTGGTAAGTAGTAATTCTTCCTTTTGTTTCTCTTGTTCCAGGAGTTTTCTAGACAGCAGAGAGTGCCCATGCCTGTAGTCTGCTACAGTGAAAGTCTTGCTCTTAAAGCAGACAAATTCTACAGATCTTCATTTGCTGTCATAAATAAAGATACCCACAAGCTCCTAGGGATTTGGTTCATGCCCATCGTGCTTTTGTCTGCTGTGTTTTACAGCAGTAACATTTGGAAATGTTGGATCTTTCTCAGTTTTCCCTGAAAGTGTAGGCGTAGTGAGAGAAGGAAGGAGCTAGAGAGGATCCAGAAGAAGATGATCCTGATGGAGAGGCTCAAAATAAATGACATAACTTGAACCCATTTTCTCAGCCTGGGGCCCTCTCTGAAGGTGACACAGAAGACATCAAGAGCGCAGATTAAAAGTAATACTAATAATTAAAATTTTTTACACACTTGCAAAAGAGAACTAAACAAGAAAATACTAGAAGTAATGAGTAAATACCCAGCACTGAAAATAACATTTCACTTTGCAGCAGTGTTGTGCAAAATAAGTCTTGGAATAATTTTCCTAAAGGCCAAATGGTCCTTTTAAGTTTGAATTGAACTTGAGAGACTCTGACATAGGTGGCTGATGGGCTTTTCTAACATGGTTTCTAAAAAAAAATTTGCTCATTTGCTCAAGACTGATGCTTGTCAGTATTTTTTCATCACATAAATTGTGGGAGCTTGCTTCATGTGTGTTTGGTGGAGATATTATGTGGATATGTGGAGATACTGGTGGATTATGGAACTTCTGTGCTTGTTGTCTTTGATCTCTGTGTAGGAGCTGCCTCATGATGCTCTATTTTGTGTGTTGTTGCTTTTGGCATCTGATGGAAGAGTCCTCTTGAAGTGATGCTCCTCCAGTCTTCCTCTTTGAATCATTTTAGGTGAATACTTCTAATTGGTTGGTTGAGGGAGCATTATGAAGTTCATTGTGAAGTGTGATGGTTAGTAGGAAAGATTGGAAAGCTCTACAGCCTCCGAGCCAAAATAAGAGTGAGGGCAACTCAGCTCCATAAGTACTTGGAAAATTTAGATCAGGGAGTAAATATTTTCACTTTGCCAAAGGAGCTAAAGAAGTGCTGTGTGACTGGAACCTGCAGGAGAATTCTTCTGGGCTATTCCTGCTGCAAGGCAAGCTCAGGTGTGCTGGTGGATGTTGCTGAGGTTGTTCTTGGTGAGATGTATGGGGCAGAATGTATGTTGTGAGTGCTGAAGGTGCATTGCTTTGTGCAAAATGGATTGCTTGGACTTTTAGGGCGTTCTGGAAAGTGTGTGATAAATGAAGAGATTGTTATGTTTCAGGTCCTGCTTAACGATTGCAGCCTGTTCTGCTGAAGTCAGGAAAAGCTTGCTGAGCCAGAAGAGTGGTGCTCTAAGCATGACCTATTCCCTTGTGACACTAGCAAAGAGCATATCTATCTTCTAATGGCTGCAGAAGATGAGACAGACTAAACTGTACCTGTGTTGTCCAGGGTGCATGTGGGGTTTACCCTGTTAACCCCTCTCCAGATGTGCTGACAAGAACAGGTTCTGTGTTGTCAGGTCATTTCTCACTTTGATTGCTGCAATCACAGCTGCTGGAAAATACCCCTTATGAAACAACCATGTTCCCAAAGCATGCAAGGTAAACAAAACAAAACCTTACTCCTATCTCTGCTTCCTTTCACCAGTGTTTTTTCCCAACCTTGTTACAGTCTAGAAGGTGAAGCTGGGGCAGTTTTTACAGCATTTTGATTTCATTTGCATTCAGTTTCCTTGTGTCTAAGGAGGGCTGAGTTGTCTTGGTAAAATGTGCTGAGGTAGAAAGCAGTATATATCAAAACTATTAATACAAAGGTTTAAAAGTAGTTCTCGGGTTTTGGGGATACTTTTAAAAACGAAACTAAATTCATTGATATAGTCTCTTGAAATACTTCTACTCCCTTAATACAGATGAAAAAAAGGGCATCTTGTAAAAATGAGCAGGCTGGTGATGCTGAATGTGAATTTAGTTAAGAACTGACACAACATTGTCTTGAATTTGTACAGTGGCTTGTGGTGCCCTTCACACATACGTTTTTCTCTGGAAGCTTTTCTTCCTAGGATGTTTTAGGCTTTCTGAAAGTTACACTCCTTCATGGTGTGATCCTATCCTGTCTTTGTACAGGGGAACATGTCAGAGGCTCTGGATGTGCAGGATAACCATCCTTCAGGATTTCGCCCTTTCCATAGGATACATGGATGGTGTGGTTTATGGGAAATGCACTTTCAGTACACAGTGCTGGAGTTGTGCAGGAAATGCCCTTTGTAAATGCAGAAATCAGTTTGAGGAACGTGGGATTGTGTTTGCTTAATTGATTTTGTGTAAATTGTTCATAAAACACTCTTATAAAGTGCAGCTGTAGGTGTGTTTTCATTCTTTAAGAGGCGAGTACAGGGGCTGCAGCTGAGTTGAGTTGCTCTCCATGCTATGTTATGAACTCAAGCTCAGCAGTAACATTTTTGTACTTCCCTTGAAACTGATCTTCTGCCTGATGGAGCCATGTTCATGTGCACATGAATAATTCATGTAGTTATGGATTTGTGTGTGCTTGCACACAGCCTGGTGTGGATGTGTGTGTGCTGAACAGGAGATGCACGGGTTGGTAGGTACACAGAGACCCTGCAGCCTATTTTCCAGCTTATTTTTCACAGTTTTGTTGTAGACCAGATATGTTTCCCTGCTGCTGGACGTGCCGTAAAACAATATTTTTCAAGATGGGGTAAATATCCAGTTACTTCCATTCTGTGCTTTCATAAAATCACTTGAGAAATTAACATTCTTTCCTATCAGGTTACAGAATGGAGAAGGGGCGAGTGTGTGAGGGGGAGCAGGATGTTGAGTTGGAACAAAGGCAGCCTGGCTGTGCAGAGGAGTAAACAGGAGATGATTCCATTTTGTGGTAGAGCCCTTATGGACATGAACAGAAGCCTGGAGGTTCTGGAGCAGTCGGGAGAGGAACTGGTCTTTTCCTTCATGTTGTGCATCCCTTTACAATGCCGTGTGTGTGCGTGGATGTTATTAGCTGGGTCTGTTCTTACATTGCACATGGTTTCCATTTTCCAGTCTTCCAGGTCTTATTTCTGCAAGAAATTTCCCAGATTTTTTTTTTTTTTTTTTTTGCTGGAAGTCTTGCTGCCTCACCACGGTGACCCCTGCTTAGCTTTCTAGCACCATCATCCCTTTCCTCCAGCTCAGGAAACCAACCTAGAGAGGGAAGCCACAGACCTCTCTCCTTTTTGCTGCTGCTTTTGTGCAGGGAAGCCCAAAGGTGGGGAAGGAAGGGCAGGTCTGGGCTCTGCTCTGCTGCTTGGGGCGTGCTGCTTGGCTCTGCTCGGCTTGGCGGAGCTGTGTGAGGTCTGGAGGTCCCTGAAAGGGGGGAGCTGAAATGCAAACATGAAGCTGAATAATAAAATGATGTCACTGGCAGCCAATCCAGAGGGGTGATGTCACACCCCTGGCAGCCCCCATGCCCACAGAACAAGAGGAGCAGCCCCTTCTCACCAGTTGTTCCTTTCTCACCATCAGGAACTGCTGGGGATCAAACCTTTTGAAGTTTATTATTTGAGAGTTAAGTGCACATAAAACACAATTCATCACTCCTGCAGTTCATGAGATTCAGAAGTTTCCCAAGACTGTGTGGGAGCTCTTACAGCCCTTTCATGAAACACATGACAAGCAGGCAAACTCATTTTCTTTTACCTTTTCTTTTTTTTTTTTTTTTTCTTTTTTCTTTCTTTCTTTTTCCTTTTTTTTTTTTCCATAGCACTTTCAGTTTTGCCCTGTGTGTGCAGGGTAGGCTGTTGGTTTGTGTTTTGTACTTTTGATGTGTATGGCACACCATTCTTACTTCCTTATTTATTTTGTACTATGTATTTGAGTCTTACTTTTCATTAGCAAATTCCATAGATAAGCTCTAAATTACTCATATTGTTTGTTTTTCCTCCTATCCAGTTAGCAGAGGCTGAATTGAGCATCTTGGTGGTTCAAGCTGTTGGAAGCTGTAGGAGCTGTTTATTATTTCTGAGTGAAACTTAATAGGCTTTCAAACTACAGAGCTGAGGCAGCCTTTCTGATACTCAAAACAATGACTGTGTACAGTTTGAGGTGGAATAAAAAAAAAAAAGTAATAAAAAAATAAATATACCGTGTGCGGGCATCGTTGGTGCCAGTCAGAGAAAGATGTGAGCAAACAGATCCAGAACAAAAACCTAGAGGATAGACTGGATCCCATTGTATTATTTATAATACTACTTTTAATATTTTATTTTATTTTACTTTTCTGCAGAAACATAAATGGTGAGGGGCAGGAGAAGAAGGAAGGCAGGCTATAGGTTTTTCTTATGTGTGTTTCATCTGCATTTGGGATAGGCTTTCAGGGACAGATTATGTTCTCCAGTCCAGGTACTGGAATTTCTTTCCTATTTTGTTCTGCATTTGATTTCACGTGTCACATCCAGGCCCCGTTTAATCACCTCTATGGATAGCCAGGTGACCCAGTTTGGGATGCCTGAAACTATTGCTGGAATGAGAGGTAAGCATGAGGCTCAGAACACAGTACAAAGATGCTGTTCAGACTTTGCTTTGGATCACTTTCTTGAAGGGTGAGATGGCAGAAAGGGGTGTGTTGTGTTCAGAAACTGAGAAGCTGCAAGGTGAGGAGAGGCTGTGAGCTGTTGATTCCTCCTGATCTGTGGCAAGTGGCTGCTCACTCAGGGTTGCCCCAGGCAGAAGCTGAAGCAGTGAAGCAGCCTTCATGTCCTCTGGTTATAGAAGCCATTCGTATGACCCATATTAATGGTGTTTTCCTAGTGCAATGTAGAAGTGATTTAATGTTTTGTAATTATTTTCTTGGGGAAAAAGAAAAAAAAAGATACTTACTTAAGCTTCAGTTAAAGATGGAGCTACTGTAAATCATCTCTGAAGGAGTCAGAATATTTTTTTAAATGTATGCAGCATCTTTAGATAGGTGTATTATTAAGAAGCCACACTGGAGCTATAAATCAAAAGGCATCTTTGAATTTATTTTTGTCTTCACTACCAGGTGTATGGAGGACTCCTGGCAAACAGGAGAGAAGATTTAAGATTTCAGTCCTTTTCATTGTTTCCTTCTTTTCTTGTAAAGAAACCTGTTGTAATGACAAGTATATACATCAGAATAAAGTGCTTTTGGAAGATAAGTAAAATAACACTACGTATTTAAGTTCATCTGGAGTGGTTTAGTGGTTTAGTTAAAAACTGGAGACTAGGCATGATCTTTTTGATACCCTCAGCTGTGACTCTGTAGTTCCTGATGCATTAAAACAGTAAATTTTGTATCATGACACAAACTGGAGATGTTTGTGGAGTGGAGTTTGCCAACAAAAAGACAGTAGATAGGGTTATTTGAAGAAGTGTGATGTAAAAAATCCCCCAGCTCCTGTGACCCAACCACAGTAAGTGCATGTGGATCTTTGCTCCCTTGTTGTCTTTTGCAGTTGCAGACACTCTGCATCAACAGTTTTTCTGATTATGGTAATAGAAATTATAAACTTACACAGGAAATGGCTTATCTACAAAGTAAAAGTGTTTAAATGTTCACATGCTCAGCTTGTACAAAAGTGTTGAGGTCCTTTAATGCAGTTTTCTGTTCCTGCACTGGGTCTGCAAATAGCAGGAATGAGAAAGTGTGTCAGCAGTGCTCTCAGTCCACATCTGAATGCTAGATCTGCTTTTTGGACCATGCGTTGGGAATTTGTGAGCTATTAATGATGCCTTTTATTTATGCTGACTTGCTTGATGGTCTGGTTCTCTTTTAATAGTTAGATGTGATGATTTGTGGAGTGAAGATTTCATGCTGTAGCATCAAGGTTAAGAGATGTGGCAGATACCCAGCTGGTAGGTGGGGATGACTCTGGTTTTGCCAGATGGCTTGGACATCCTTCCTGTTTCAGCTTGTGATCTATAGATCGAGCGGTCCCTTCTTTGCCAGCAAGGATGCTTCAGTAGAAGAATGAGGTGATGCTGAGATATTTCTCCTTTTCAGACACAAACTGGCGTTGTTTAAGAGGCCAAATAAAGGAGCTGTGGGCAGTTGTTTAGTAAAGATTGGCTGATGGTAGTGTGGGAGCTGAAATCATAACGCTTCTCTTTCCATCGGAGTCTCATAGCGTTTGGCAGGAACTTAAATTTTATATGTCAGTAATTTGACCAAAGCTGTATTCTGAGGTTCGACTTCATTTTTGAGTAAGCTGATATTAAGTTTAAAATGATAGGCAGACTTACCAAAAGGGCTTGGATACATTTCTGCTTTTTGTTCCCTCCTCTTTCCCACTTCTATGCTGTTGGCAGCTGAAGTGACAGCTCTGCAGACGTTTCCACAAGTGGCACATCTGACCATTTCCCAAGTGCTTGGTGTCTTAGCTGGGTGCTACGAGATAGCTTGGCTGCTCTCTCACTAAACTTGGCCTTTGCTTGGGGTATAAATGCTCTGTGGGGAGCCCTGTGATCTCAGGTTAAGTTTTGGTTTCTGCTAAACTAATGGAAAGAGCGGTGGCCAAGCTTGGACGCAGGACATGGAGCTTTCGTGGTCCAGGGTTCAGATCTGTAGGTGATGCTTGTTTGAAAACACCCTGAGTGCCCTTCCTGGTGCTGCCTGACACCACTGGGTGGTGGGAGGGGGTTTTGCCTCCCAACCCTGTTTGTTTTCTTTTTAAACGGCTTTCTGTAAGATGCCCTGTGGTGGTTCCCTCTCTCCTTTTCCTCTCCCTCAAAGTATTTCCCCTCCCTTCTCCCCACCCTTTAATTCTTTCAGGGCTGTACAAATAGACAATAAAATTGTATCCTTCAACGTAGAAGACAATCAGCCACTTTCTTTGAAATTGCACTTTGAGATGCTTGCCTGTAGAGGGGTGATGACTGCTTTAATTCAGTTTGTTTCTCTGGTAAGTAGACTCTGAAGAATATTGGAGTTTTGTTCTCCCTAGAGCATCATCCTTCTGACTCCAGGCTGTTTTGGAACATTTTGTGGCTTTTAAACCTTGCAATGTGTACCAATTTACGACCCTGAAAGAGGGTGGCTCTATTGGCATCAGTCTTTTGGAAATTTCTTCCCGGATATGATCATGGCATCAAAACTATTGCAAATGCACAAGAAATTATTTCAGGTTAATTATCATCTTAGTATGGCTCAGTGTTGATATTCTTTGACCTGTTATTTTTGGTGGAAAAAATGGTGGGGTTTGCTATTGGTAATTTTACAGTGTTTTTAAGCCATCTCATTTCTGACTATAAATTGAGGAGAAAACAGCCACAGTTCCTTCCCTTCCACTACATCCAAATGAATCTTTGAAGTACTGAGACTAACAAAATAGTGTGGAAAACCATTACACTGGAACAAAAAAATAAATAAAATGGCTTTTTTGTGAACTAAAAAAGAAGGTGACTGATGTGTATTTAGGGTTTCTTTCTGCATTTATACATGTACCTTCATCAGGAGTGTGATCTGCCCAGAATTATGGCATCTCACTCGGAGACATAATTTCTGGATATTTTTTTTCTGGCACTAGAGGCTGTTGAATGTGGAATGAAATCTGCTTTTGTAAACTCAAATTGGAGTGTAAACTCTTGTGGCCAGTTTTGGATGGGTGAGATTTTTGTTTTGCAGCACTGCCTTGGACAGTGTTTAATAGGAGTGCACTGGATGCAACGAGGCATCAGGAGGTTTTCTTTGAATTAAAGGGATAAATTGTAAAGGTTAGCCTCCCTCTAGAGGTACTTATAGTGTACAAGTCAACATTATTTATCAAAATTCAAAACCCGCAAATGGTCACATGGGGTTGGAGTCTCTTCTGGTTTTATTTAGCAATAATGACTTTAGATTTCTCTGAAATGCCACGTTCCATCTTCACTTAGACAGAATATTTTAGATAGAGTTGTGAACAGTTGAGAAGAATGAATTGTTAATGGGAACACCAAAACCTGACACCAATAGAGTGTTAAGTGGAGATGAAACATCTCCCTGAAGAGAAAATGCAGGGTCTAAAGGTAGAAAAACCATTTTTAAAGAAGGCACTATTTCAAAGGCTGAGGTTTTTTCAGAACAATTTGGTGCCAGAAGCTTAACCTGTTTTTCATAAACATGGTTGCCAGTTGGAGCCAAAACAAACAATTAAGGTCCTCGAGTGAACTGGAGTGAGGAATCAGAGCTACCCAAGCAAAGTGCTAAAAATTGTCAGAGCAGCTCAGTGTGAGTCAGAAGGAAGTTCAGGAATGGGGCTGTGGGTGCTGTGTCCTGGTCACTTCTTCCTCAGTGTTACTTCTCTTGGAGGTGCTTCAGCAGGAAAGAAGCTTCAGCAGTGAGAGTAAGAGGTGATGCTTGACTGTACAATTGCAGATATTATTTCAGAAATACTCTGGTTGATCTTAAAATGGGCCCCAGCTATCTAAAGAACTTGAACAACTTCTTGAGAGACATCGTAGTGAACCATCATTACAACTGAACTTAACGTGATTTTTGGACACTTGTGATTGGGAAATAGTTCCAGTCTATTTTAGAAACTAGAGGGCTGAATTATAAGACAAATATTCTAGATTTGAGAGACCCCGTGTAGTCATAGAGTTTCACTTCCCTGTGTGCTTCTTCCTTGGCAGGTTAGAGAGGTTGGCAGTGAAGGGTCAGCTCTAGAAAGTTACAGGAATGTTGTTTTTTCACACGGTTCTTTATAATCACAATTATGGAAAGGATGTCATGATGTCAAACTACCCATTATTTAAGAGGTGTTACAGATATTGGACTTCTGCATGACGTCTTCACCTCATAAATGCCTTGTTGGAGAAAGAAGAATAGCTGGCACGTTTCATTTTCCAATCTTCCAACTCCCACAGATGTACCCTGGTTATCTTGACTTGACTGGGGCAGCTTTTGGCAGTCCAGAGATTTTTTTGCCAAGGGAACTTGCAGGAAGTACTCTTGAGACAGATCAGCTGGATGTGTGCTCAAGTTAACTATAAACAAAATATTTGTCTTTAAACATAAACTGAAAAGGAAATGAAGCAAGGAAATGTTAGTAATCCTCCTTAAGGAGTGTAAGTAACAATGTCAGGGTTGATTCTTTCCAAAAAACACATCATCTCTACTGCTGAAATGTTTCCCTGGTGGAAGCAGAGTTTTCACAATCAGTGCAGAATTCCTGTGCAGTTGGGTTTACCTGCTGGGTGCTGGTACAGCTTTGGCATTTTCAAAATGGGCCCTTTCCCCCAAAAGTAGGACCTAAATCATGGCATTGGGATGTAGGTATTGCTGGAGAAATTGCTTGAAGAGAGACAGGAAAGCTTGGGAAGTGAGACAAGACTCTGCATGGGGAAAAGAACTCCTGGGTAAGAACTGATCCCTCTGCCTCTGCTCAGTGGTGCCACAACCCCAGGCTCTCTAATCCTGTGGATCCTTGTGTCAAATGTAGAGTGAATTTTGCACCTTCAGCATCATTCTGTCCTCTCATGGTTTTGCTGTGTTCTGACACATGTGCAAGGGTAATGGCCTCAGTATTTCCAGGCAGGGAAAGATCTTGCCTTCTGTTTCAACAGTTGACTTACAAACAGCATTCCATCTGGAGAAAAGAGCAAGCACAGCTTCTGTGGCTGCTGTAGTCCTGTTTTGTTGGTGTTTTGTTTTTTTTTTTCTATGCAAAATGGGGCTCTGTTGTAATTATTGATGGTTGAATCAGTACAGGGACCTGTCAAGGTGGGATATCCAAAGCAAGAACCTCTCCTTTCCCTAATCTTCCTCAATTTCTTTCTTTGACTGTTTTGGTTGAAAGGTTTTTCTCTTCAGTTATTTTATGTCCTGCCATCACACCAATTATTACAAATAAGAAGCTGTGTTTTCTGTTATATTATCATTGCCTATGATTTGGTTGAATTTGTCCATTCAGGCCCCGTTTGCCTGAGAGCCTCTGAAGGATTTGGGATGGTGCACAGGATGCTGAACAGGATTTGTGTGGTGCTGCCCCTGTCTGGCTCCTGCTCAGACAAAGATGTGTCCTCAGCAACCTAAAAAATTCTTCCCTGATCTCTAGGAAGTTCCCTTATGCGGAGCTGGGCATGTTCCTGGTTTCTATTAAAACTTGAATTTTAAATTTAGTTGCTAGAAAGAATGTGCTACCTCAAGACTGGGATGGGGGCTTCAACTAACACAGGAACCCTCATGGCAAGTGAAGACATTTGTACTATTGAGTTTTTCTATCTAATTTGTGTATTTTCTTACTAATAATCAACAAGATTTTATAACTGAAATCAACAGAAAATCAAAACTGCTTTTGTAGATGTTCCCAGTTGCAATAGCCAGATGACAGAGCCTTTTTTTATTAGCTCTAGTGAGGAGACATCAGATGTCAGAACTACTGAGAACAGTGATGTAGTGTTAAGTACTTAAATCTGAAGGAGAATAAACCTTGATTAGTGCAGATAAATCTCACATACTTAAAGGCATTTGGAAAGAATTGTTAACTAGCTACTGCACGGGTAAATACTATGCAGGCAGAAGCTGAAATGAATATAAATGTGAATTTCACATTGGGCAGCTTCTGTAGTTACTGCAAAATCACAAAGTATCCTGTTTCCTCCTCTTACAGCCAACAGATGTTGCCCTGGTTGCAGTGGTTGAGCCCTGTGAGAGGCAGACTTATAGCTGGCAGAGCACTAGAAAAGATCTTTAAATACTCAAGAACTTGTTTGGAAAGCAGCTTTGACTGTGACTGCTTTGTTTCTGAAATACCTGTTGGTCCCCTTAGCAGAAAAAATAAATGATGACCCTAATGCTGGACTTTTGTAGCCATGGCTCTAAAAGGTGAGGTTTTTTTTTTCTTGTGAAAGGAGAGGCTTCTTTCTCTATTTTTGGCTTTTTGGGACCTGTTACCAAAATATTTGTAGTGCAGTGACATGGATTATTTCATCTCGAAAGTGGGAAATACTTGTTCCTATATGTAAATACCCTTATACCAAAAAAACAATGAAAAAAAATGCTTTGTAAATCCAATCTTTTTTTTTTCTTTCCTTGTGTGAATTCCTGGGAGGTACCAGTTGGAGGGCAGGCATGTGCACTTTCAGGTTATCATGGTGCCAAAATAGAGAGGAGGGATCACAGCTCCCCCTTGATATTTGTAAGAACAGGTGAGACTTCTTAAAGAAAGGACCCCAGTGTAGTGGTTAAAGTGACCTTCTTAGGAAATGCCATTCATGCCAGAGCACATAACCTTCCTCCCCATCTCTTCCCCTGCCTAGGGAGGGGCTGTGGGATACAAAGGAGCCTGGGAAAGGGAATGCAAATTCTTCTGTACAAAGGAAGCTCAGAATTCCATGGTATATACGTGGGTTGGTCTCTGTCTTCCCCCTTAAAAATGTTTTTCTTTGCCCTGTAATCAGAGAATTTTTTTCCTTATTAATTTTCCTTTGGGTGGAGAGAACAAGGAAAGATCTATTGTTGGGATGGAAGTCACTGCCGGGGGCGACAATTGGGCTATTGTTGGGCTGTAATTCTAGTCTGGGGCTCCAATGGGAGGTGAAAAGGAAGAAGAGGAATATGAACAAAAACAAGTATTAACTCTGTAAAATCTCCTGTTGTTCACCTGAACAAGGATAGCCAGAGGTTCAGTCTTTTTTTTTTTTTTTTTTTTTTTCCCTCCCCCCTGAAGGCTAATGGAACACAGAGTTAGTACACGTGGTGATGCTGCTCTCCTGTGAGCATCTGGGAGAGGGGGCAGAAAGGAACTTTCTTCCTCCAGCTGAGGACATGCTGTTATTTTTCTAAAGCCAAAATCAAAACTGTTAGTTGAAGGCAGAAACAGGCCCCAGGAAATGCTGTTTCTTCTGGCAGCAGGAGACAAAGATCCTTGTTCTTTAGACCCAGCCTTTGTATAATTCAGAACAATAATAATTTTTTTTTTAAAACGTCTGATAAAGAGTAAGTACTCATTATCATAATGTGTTAACAGAGCTATAATTAAGATTGCTCTTGTCACTTTTTAAAACATTCCATATTCCTGTGGGAGATCTTAATTGTTGGGAAAAAAAAAAAAATACTGTGTATTTACACTTGGCAAAAGGAGGCTTGGGGGCTGAATGTTTTAAAGCAGCATCATTTACTTTTATGACCTCTTACATGAATATGAGGGAGAGGAGCTGAAGAGTGAAAAGATCCTGTGGGTTAACTCAGGGTGTTGCTCAGGCTCCACCTTCACTACCAGCTTCTTAAAAACTTTCTGTCTACCTGATGTTTCTGGATCTCCCCAAATATCCCAGGATTCCTTAAGATCTCCTTCCTAAGAGCATGTTGAGAAGCCATTTACCCCACCAAACTGCTATAAATGCTTCTGCTTTGAGAGGGAGTGTCTCTGTTGAGGTTAAATAACCTCTTTTATGATTTTGATTACAATTAGAAATGTTCTTTTTTCTTGTGGATTTTATTTTTATTACACAGTTCTGATCTCAAATCCTAACTGCTACAGAATGTTGATGCCCCTCAGGTCCCTCAGTTTCTTGATGGAGAAGTCACGTGTGCTCCAATGAAGACTTTAATATTCAGTTTTCATTTAAACTATGACTTCATCCTCAGGGAGCCATCTGATTTTAATGTTGTTTTCAAATGCTGTCCTGTCAGGTGACAATGCTGGGAAGGGAGCTGGAGGTACTTGAGACTTACTCACCTTCAACTTGATGGCTGAGTGCCTGCCAGAAACAGGGGATGTTGCCATTGATGCATGGATGCTTTTAATTTCTATGAGTATTGAGTTTTAAAATGTTTGCTCCTTGTTTTGGGCTCTAGAATCTTTGTATTTAAAAATATATAATCTTGTTTTAAATTAGTGTTTCCTGGAAGAAACTTATCTGGCTACTGTAAAGTGCTCTGTCAACAGGGCTGCATCCTTGTACCAGCAGAAGAGGAAGGATCTTGTGTCATTACCCAGAGCTCTAGATAAGAGTTGATGTGGAAGAAATTCCCATGAACAGGGCTTTCTGCTCCCTACTTTTATTTTTTGCACAGATGGGGCTGTTTTTGATTAAACATTAATCAAAAATCAATTTATGTCTCCATGTAAGTGGTATTAGATAATACTCCTTTTATCCGTGGTAAATAGAAACATTGTTCAAACATGAACAAACAGCAATTTTGGCTTGGTTCAAGTTACAGAGTAAATCAGGAGTGAAGATTGTAATAGAAATTGCAGATTTCATATTTGAATGTGTTCTTATTTCATGAGAATTTCAGCTTAACTGTAGCAGGATACAAAAAAACATCATGGAACTGCACATCTAAATGTTTCTGTAGAAAGTGCATGAGTGTAAGGTTTGAGAAATCTTTCAGTAGAAAAAAATAATTTTGTAAGTAAGGAGGGGATTCCTGAGGAAGCAAAGTGTAGCCTGGAGGTTGATGGAAAATTGGGATAGTCCACAGGATTTTGGGGTCTGAATACTCCGATTTGTTTCAAAGATGAACTGAACATCCACCCAGAGGTCTCTAACAAATAAACTCACAGATGGCATAGAAAACAAAACAAAACAAAACCCTTCACCAAACCAAAATATGGCTGGAGTCTGCTGTACTTCTCCCCCCCCCCCTCCTTGGTCTAGAAAATAGTAAGCTTTGAAAAGCTTAATAAAAGAAAAATTAATTTCTGGATGCTAGTGGTATCTTTGTGTGGTAGGAGGAATGTAGAGCTACGGTCCAGTTATTTGCAAGAATTAAATCTGGGTTTAAGGATCTTACTTGCAGTTTCCTGACAGTGATTGTGATTTTTAATTATCTGTTGTTGTGTATCTTTTTGTTTTCTTTCCTCAGGCTAAAGTGCTGAAGAAAAGCCTTTGTTTTCATGTGTATGCAAATAGTTCTGGGTCTTCACTGTGCTTCTCTGTACCTCTTCAAGTTTTATTTCATGCTTTTAGAGCTGAAGAGATCAGTTACAGTCTGTATTAGAGATGGGAGCAACCTGCACATTTACAGGATTGCAGTGGAATGTCTTTTATTTTCCAACTGTTGCAAAAAAGTTTTTCCATGGTGTGCAGTAATCTCAAATGCCAAGTCCTTGCTGGTGTGGGTTTTGGTGGGGTCACCCCTATCCCAAACGGAGGATGTCAAATGGGGTAAGAAAAAGGGATTCTGGTGGGCTTGGGCACTGTGGCTTTCTGTGATGTGATGATAAATGCTGGGCCATTTTGTTGTGTGCAAATGATGTAGTTGAAGAAACTTTTCGACCGGCTTTGTCATCTTCTGTTTGTGAGTTTTGTTTGTACCCAGAGTGCAGGGAAGAGGATTGAATTAAGCTTTAGCATCCTCTCAGTTACTGGGCCAAATTCCACTGCTTTAGCTGCCAGTAAAGCCTACAGAAGATGTGTAGGCATGAGGAGTGTGGGAGTTTCAGAATACACAGCATCTTTTAATTGGCACGGGATTTGTAGAGTGCAGATTGTATAACTGGTGATACCTAATCTCTCTCTTGGCCCTTCCAAGAGGCACGTTGATGATCCATATGCTTGATGGAAGTGTTTCTTTGAGTAAGGGAGATAAGAATTGTGTAGTTGAGAGAGATGTCTTGTCTGTGATTTGCGTGAAGGCTTCCAAATTTAAGCCATAAATTCAGAATATTCTTGTGCTAGATGAAGTTTTAATCTTTTAATATTTTTTTTTTAAATTGTTCCTCTTCCAAAGGGAGATCTATCTTCCTTGTTTCCCTGTTCCCCCTCCTTTCAAGCAGGAGAAAAAAGGAGGAAGTGTGGAGGGGAGGGAAGGGACCTCAGTTTTTGGTGTGAGATGCATCATGGAAGGTTACCCCATAAAGTCAGGTAGTGAATCTTGCTGCTCTTCTCTCATCTAGGCAGATGGATGAGATACTGCTTGGCAGGTATTTTGGTACTTGATGCTGTGCCATTCCTCCTGAGTGACTTGGCATGTTTAACCCTGCCTGGTCCCCAGAAATTATCATAACCACTTTCCCAAGCTTCCTTGTGGAAGAACCTTTTAGGACAGAAGTTACAATAACTGTGGCCTTTGTAGATGCCAGAGAAGAGCTCGCACAGGCAGTGCTGCCTCAGGACTCAGGAGAGTGTCTGTAGGAAGCAGGTGGTATCTGAAATCAGGTTTAAGTAACTGAAAGAGTAGGTTTTGGGAGACTTCGTATGTCCAGGACAGCAAAGGAAATTGGGAGAGAGAGAGGAAAGGAGAATGATTTATAAATATTTTATTACTAGGTATAGAAACAAGGTATACTGACATCTGTTTTTCTTTCCCAGTGCAATTGTTGCTGTGTACTGCATGTGAAAAAGCTTCAGCCTGCTTTGTGACACTGTTGTCCATAAAAAAAAAACAAACAAAAAAACCTTTTTCCCCTGAGCCTGTGCATCCTATGTTGAGATTCCCTGTGTGGTGGCTTGGGCTCCAGTTTGGTGAGATCCTGAACTTATTTTCTGATTTTAAGCCCAAGTAATGGTGTCAGATATAATGTAGGTTCTTCATAGCTTTAAAGTCTATCAGGGGTTTTCTTATCTTCTTTGTATCAGGAATCTAATGGGCAATAGTTGAAAGTGAGTACTGGGTTTATTTCAGTTCCTACTTTGCTGATGGTTTACAGCAGGTTTTTGTGGTCCTTGTAAGCTGTGTTGAATCTGAGCAGCCTGACAAATCCCTGTGTCTCCTTATCTTTTGCTGTGTATTTGAACAAAAGAATCAGTAGTGAGGAGCTGGGCACAAATCTGAGAGCACCTTTTCTCCTTCCCTGCCTCCCTCCCCCGTTTTAAAAAAAGAAACACACAGGTTTTGAGTGTTATGAAAGGGTTCAGTCTGGTTATTCTCTGCTTTGAGAAGATGGAAACAAAATGTCAACGATATTTCATTTAACTTTGTGCTTAATTTAGTGTTTCTTGATGTGTGACATGTAGGCAGTGGTGGCAGTGATGTCTGCATACAGCTGTGTAAAAGTTAGGAAATGCTGTGTTCGTTTAGAGCACTTGAAGAATAAATCAAGGCCAAATTTATGCTCCCTTATGAGACTCTATTGCCACTTCAGAACATCCAGGCTTTTTCATCTGTGTAGTTGTGCAGTGATAGACAATTTTTTTTTAGGTCTCATATTTAGATGATGCCTTTTTAATGCTTCAGGTTCTTGCTGGTGGACTTCTTCCCTTTTCCTCTTTCACCATTTCCTACAATGACTCCTGCTTTTAAAACATGATACGGAGACCAGGATGTCTCAAATACTCCAAATGTTTTCAAAGCTAGCTGGTTACAGCACCAACACACACACACAACTCTCTGCCTCCCAAAATAGTCACCTGAAGTGAAAGATGGGATGAAACTGAGCTGCTGGGTTTCGGGCTGCCCTGCTGGGCTGTCTCCCCACAGGGGCTGCTCTTGCATTCCTCCAGCCGGGGGCCCAGGCTTCTTTTGAAAGCAACCTTTCAGGCTGATGAAGCTGCATTGTGTAAACATCTTCAGCAATAATTTATTCTCTTGAAAGAGGCCAAACTAATCCTCCCATCCTGGTTAGGGCTGCCTTAGATGTTCGGCTGAGCCGCACATTTTCTGTCTTGCGAGAAGCGTGACATCACGTGAATACAGCAACATAATGTGGTCAAATACCATTTTAAACAAATTTTAAAATCCTCCCCTGTGGGGGGGATTTATTTGCAGTGTTCTTCCTTCATCTGTATGGTATCGAGCTAAATGCCAAGTCTTGGATTTGCTAGAATGTTTCTGTATGTGTAGGAAAAAGAACAACAACCCACTGCTGATTTCAGTGCATTGGTGATTTCCTCCCTGCTTTGTTTTCTGTCTTGGAGGGGGAAAAAAAAAATAAGCAAATGATTTAAAAAAAAAAAGAGGGGAGAAGGGTAAGAAAGATCTTTATAAAAATATACCTGCAGAGTGAAGTTGTTTTCTGAAATTCAGGGTGTTTGTAAGCATAGTTTGTTGTAAACAAATTCATAAAGTGCTTTTTGGAGAGACATATGACTTTGATTTTTGGTTTTTGGGGTTTTTTGGCTCTTCTTACAGGAGCAGCATTCTTAACGTTTGCCTGACATTTTTTTAGCACACCCTCAGAAGCTCCATGTTGTTTTTTGCCCAGTAATAACACTCTCCTGAGCAAGGACATGGCATCTTTGGGGTTTACCTCTGTCTCCAGCCCCTGGGAGGTTGTTTACTACTCTCTGCCTGGAATAACAGGCCAGTCCCAGGGATCCTCCCTGGGGAGCAGGATTATTGGCTTCTGCCAAAATACCACCTTGGTGCTGGGGCTGGTCCCGGCAGGATGCTGCCCTTGGGGATGTTGTTGACTGGGGTGGTGAGATGGGTGGTGGCTGTGGGGATGCTGACAGTGGGATGTGAGGATGCTGACAGTGGGATGTGGGATGCTGCTGAGCAGCAGGGCAGGCAGAGCCCCTGGAAGTGCAGGTTCAGCTCACATCTCTCAGGGGAAAGGAAGAAAACAGTGAGACCCTTTTCAGGAGGGAGGTGTGCTTAAGCCTATATTTGGATGCTGCACCTCTTCTAAATTTGGTTTCTCCTCATTAATACAGGAGCTGTTTGAATTGCCCTTGTAAGGAAGAGCATGGGGCTGCTGTAGGATGGGTTATTCTGGTTTTTGGGGTTTTTTTCCTTCATCTTTTATAAAGGTCTGTTTTGGAGTACTGGAGCTGAGGGAAGAGGTGGAAGGTGGTAGGGGAGGGGCTGCCCTTCTGAGCTCCTTTGTGTGACTGAGCCCCACGTTTTCCTCTTTGTCTCCCATCTGGCTGATGAGGGGGCACTCGATTTTGGGGGGGGGGGGGGGGGGAGGGAGACATCTCCTTTGCTTGGTAATCTAGGCATTGGGGCAGACATGGATGCAGAGACGTGCAGGATATGGCTGTGCTGTGGAAGGGGGAACTCTATGCTGTTGATCCCACTGCCTCTTCCTGAGCATCCTTTGGGTTTTCCTCGGGGAGAGACCGATGGTTCTCCCCGGAGCGGGGGAGCGCGGAGAAGAAATCGTTGGCAGCATCGTGTTAAAATAAGTCGGGGTTTTTTTTTTACCTTTTGCCGTGACCTGAATCAGGTTTCCCCCTTTGCAGAGGGATGATGTGCTCGGGGTGGGTGTGATGGAGGAGTAGTGGACTGGAAGCATTCGTGTCGGGGCTGCCGGGAAGGTGCGGAGTGGAGCTGTGCGTGGGAACGGGCACTGCTCGCCTCCCGGGCTCCTTGCCCGAGCTGCTGGGCTTGTACAGCAAAGCTTTGCACCAGGCTGGTCCACAGGCTTTTGTCAGGCTCCTTGCACACTTAAATATCAATCCTGGAGTGCCAGAGGTATTTATAAACCAGCTCCTTTTTGTGACGGTGTTAGAATCAGGGTCTGGACGGCAGTGGATTGGAACTGAAGATCACTGTATCCATCAGGGAGGCTGAAGGGACTGATGGTTTTCATCTGCTGGGCTTGTCCTAGTGACCTGGGCTGCTGCATGCATCCAGATTTCATGTAATGACCACCAGAGACCTTTACATCTGTGCAATTGGTAGTTTGCAGGAATTACTTTGAGTTACAGCAGCATACAGAGCGTGGCTTGGATCCTGTAGGTACCTCTGTGCAGGTCCTGACAGAAGTAAAGTTACAGAAAAGTTGCTGATAAATATGAAAAATGATGAGAGTGATTTATGCCAAAAAAACAACAATATGGAAAAATTCAAGTCCATCAGGGTATTGCAGTAAAAGCATAAAGGTCTTTTGAGTACTAAGCCTAAAAATCCAGACACCCGAAGGAAATGGAACAAAATTGAATTAGTTGCAGGCATTAATTCATTTTTGCTAACTCCTGCTATTAATAATTTAAATTATCTAAGATGGAAATTACAGCTATGATAGTTACCTTTTGCTGTGGTTCAGGGTGCTCTTCTCTCCACTAATTTTGACCTAGTTAACCGGTGTTTTAATTCCACTCTCATTTTGAACACTTTCTTCTTGTTACCAGCTTTGTCAAGTCTTCTAAATATTTTACTGTCTGCTCCATTCCAGGGTCAAATGGGACAAGATCTGTCTTCTCAGTGAAAAAAACCTGTGCTGAAAACCAGTACTACTGAAATCCCTTAATAGAACACATGCATCTGACCTAAAAAATTACTTTTATGCTCCAGCCACCTCCCCCTTCTCCAACTGCATCTGATAAATGATTTTTCTACTGTAAAAATACCTTTTGAGCATTCAGTTTACTAAACTGTACAGCTGGCCACCATTCTGTCTGGATGTGCTGAAGTAAGGGGTGGTTTTTTGTGCTTACACGTTTAGTAGTTTTCTGTAGTGAAGATTAACTTCATATCTAGGATTTGCTTTTTGGAAAACTGTAGAGTTTCTGCTGGAATTCTTTGTTCAATATGAATTTCATTGTGTTGCATAAATGATTCATATGCTCCAGGGGAAGCAGCAGATTCCAGAGGCGATAGTGTGTGGAGAAATCTTGCTCTGCTGTGATAGCTCTCATTTCTAGGACAGATGTACTTCACTAATTTTTCTAATTAAATGTGGATCATGGGTAGTGCAGGATGGTAGCTTACCAGTGGCTTCTGAAATGTTTTTTTTGAGAAGTGAAGCATGCTGCCTTTAGCAGCAGTCAGAATGTGAAGAGTTACTTCACTTATTTATCAATAAGCAAGCCTGACAGGTCTTTAGATAGAAGCTGAAGAATTACTTTAGTGTTTATCCCTTTGACTTGTGCTCTCATACATTTTGTAGCAGTTCACTTCAAATGTGTGGAGTATTGTGGATCTGATGAAATAACTTGCAAGGAATTAAGCCCAACTTCTAGGAAGTTAAGATCTATCTGGCTAGAGTAACAATTAATACTTCCACCTAGTGACCTTTGTAAGCCATATTAAATCACTGAGATTTATCTCATTACTTCCCTCTCCTGCAAATTCTCCTCTGAGTAAAAATTACAGATGTCTCATTTATTGTATGGTCCCTGTATTTGAAGCATCTTTCAAAATAATAAGTAAAAATTTTTTAGAAAGTTATTTCTATCCCACTCTTACTCTCCTATGCTGTGCAAGGACAGACAGAGCATTCCTGCTCAAGGTGTTCATCCCAATGTCATGGTTTCAAAACCAAACTTTTTTTTTCTTTTGAGAAGTCATGAATTAAGGGTTGGACTTGATGATCTCAGAGGTCCCTTCCAACCCAGCCGATTCTGTGATTCTATGATTCTATGAATTAAGTACTGCTTAAAAAAAAAAAAAAAAAAAAAAAAAAAAAAAAAAAGGCACCTACAAATGTTTGCTGTCTTGTACTACTGAATTTCTACCAGTTTAACAAGGTAGGAGGTGGACTTGTGCAGGTTACGTGAAATTTAGATAAACAGCTAGCAAAGTATTATTTGTTACAATTAATCTCCTGCCAGCACAGTTTCCATGGTGTTTGAAAAATGGAATAGGTAGCTCCTTAAAAAGGTTTTAAATGTACGTGTATGCTATTAACTGGTCTCCTTTCTGCAATGATTTCTCTCTCAAATTGTAGCACTCAAGGCTACAAGCCACAGCAGAACGCCCCTCTGAGGCTCTCCATGTGGGTGCAGGCATGGTGGGTGCCTGCACCACCTCTCTGGCTGCTTTCTACCCATGACTTGTGTGTGGCTTCTCCAGCACTGCTTTCCCTTCTGTGGTTGTGAACTTCAGGCAGTGTTGGCTGATGGGCTTCCCCTTCCACTTGAGTTCAGCAGACCTGGGTTTTTGCGAGCAGGGGTTGATAAAATTTCATTTGGAAATGAGTCCCTTCTCCTGGGAAGGCTCCAGGCTGTGAACTGTATCTTCAAGGTTGCTGCTTTCTCACTGTGTCAGAAAGGGATGAAGTTTTATCACTCCAATGATTTTATTTCTAGTTGATGAGATGACCCAAGTAAAACAAACACAGATTGTGAAAGTGCTGGAGTTGCTCCCACCTGGGCCATGGGACCTGATGCTCATGCATTGCTTGCCTGGCTTGCAGGAGTCCACCACCACACCGCCAGCTCTGAAAGGCATTAGTGTAAATTATTTTCAGTGCATGTAAAAAAATAGTGCATCTAAATCCCACTGGATTTGCTACCTGGATCTTCAGATTCATTGGGAATCGTTTCAGCGAAAGGCAAAAAACAGCTGAGAGTTGATGGATGGTGGGTGGGCTTTGCAGCAGATCAAAACAGGGTGGGAACAGGGGGGGGGGGGAAATGTATGACTGATAAGTAGCTCTTACTGTAAGGAGCTTAAAAAAAAAAACAAACAAACAAGAAATAATCTGAGAGTGTCTGTAACTTGCAGGAAATTGGGATCTCTCACTTTTGGCTGTGCTGAACCTCTACTGCAGCTCTTTTTATATCCTTTGTCCTTTGAAATGCCTTGCTGTTAGGGTTGGGCTCTTATTTATTTATTTCTTCCTCTGGCAGCTGCAGTGCTCAGCCTACTAGGCTGAGATGCTAACAATGCACTGCCTGCTGCCAAGAAAAGGAGGTATTTGCATTCATTTTCACTTTCCTATTTTGAATACAAAAAAACCCAAATAACCCCCCTGTGGTCCCACTGAGTCCTGCCTCCTCTGAAGTGAAGAATGTGTGCTGGTACATGATTTAGAGTGCTTACTGGTGGTGTTGTTACACATCAGCTTACCAGGCAGGTAATGGAATTGTCTGTATCTGTAAAACAAAGCACACTTACAGAATGGCCGTATTTAGAAAGAAAATTTTATATATATATATGTGTGTGTGTGTATATATATATAAATACCAGTATCACAGTCATTATTTAACATATTCTAAGTCTGATGCTTTTGTTTTCTTCTGAATTGTTTTGTTTTTTCTCAAGATGACAAATTGTTCATACTGAGCAACTCAGGAGCAGCCTGTGTACAAAAGAGGCAAATTGTTTGCATTTTTCACTCTTCAACTAATTTTGACAGCAAAGCAAGAAAGAGGAATGGGAGGCTTGTTTGAAAATCCCTACAAGTGCAGCCCTTGGGGTGCAGAGCTGGGTGCTGGGGAGGATTTGGAGAGTTTGGGGGGTGAGGTGGGAGGTGGTGGGAGGGGGCTTGCTCCCTCTGGGAGCTGGTGATTTTGTCAATAGGAAGCAAATGGGATTGTAACGTGTCTGAATGGGGATCTTGGAATGTATTGATGGGATTATGGAGACAGCAATTTCACTGAAGGGACATAATTTATTGGAGGAGGAAGAGGGAACCACCCAGACCAGAGATTGAAACTCTGGGGTTTTTATATGGTAACGAATTGACTGAAACATACATCAAAAATAACCCTATTGCTGTGACACTTGTTTGTGTGTCTGCTCAGTTTTTAATGAGCCTCTCCTTATGATGAATGCTACGTAGAAGTCCACAATGCCATCTTTTTTTAGTGCATTATGTGGCCTACAGTGTGTTTCTTTTGTGGTGGGACCCCATTGCCTGTGCTGTGTGAAGCATGCACAGTGTACACGTCTTTTAATTCAACATATTTTCTTCTTTCAGCACTGGAAGTGAGACATTTTAGTTTTTTACCAACAGCTCTCACAGGTGTCTTGAAATCACACCCAAGGAAGCAGATTTCTGCTGTTTTGAACGGACCTCTATGTGCTATACAATTCATGGTTGGTTTTTCCTTTCCTTCTGAAACATCAGAATAAAGAAGCAGAGGGCTAAAGGAAACAAACAAACAAAGAAGCAAACAAAAGATCTGCTTGTTTAAAAATATCAACTTCCAATGTGGGATTTTTATCTTGCTGTCTGTGGTGAAGAGAGGTAGAGAAAAGACACTTGAAAGCCTCCAAGAGCATGGCCTGTAGGAGCTTTACAAATTGATTCAGATGTTCCATTCAGAGCAGAAATTTGATACAGGGTAATGAAATCACATGGCTTAAAATAATCCTTTATTGATTTTTATGGAGAGAAATCTATATCTGCAGAGTCAAAACTGAGGCTACGGCAAGACCTGCCTTTAAATTCTGCTTTGTTTTGTGCACGTGTGCTTTTAAAAACACAGGTTTTGGGGTTTTTTTGCCCCACGCTTTCAATGGCTGCCGCTTCCCTTCCAGCCCGAAGCGGAGAAACGCGTGCTTGAAATCTGAGCAGCGTGAAAACTCCCCATCCGCTCGGCGTGGGTGGATGAGCAGAGTTTTGGAAAGGTGTGTTCATCAAGATCTGCTGCTGCACTGCCTGGCTTGGGTTCCATGTGGGGTGGTGGCCATCCCCTGCCCACGGAAAGGGTCCCCGTGGGGCGCAGCGGGGGACGCTCCTCGTGATGCTCCAGACTCATAAACAAACGTCACGTGGCTGCGCAGCCCTGCAGAGCGGCGTGCGGGCAGGGATAGACAGCCAGAGCATTATCCTTATTGGATTTCCCCTCCAAGCTGGTGCTGGCTTGAATGTTTTTGGAATGAGTGGTGAATGAAACAGCAGAAGGAGATGCTTTCTTTTTTCTTTCTTCTTCTTTTTTTTTTTTTTTTATTCAGCTGCAGGGTTTAGGATGCGCAAAGAGTCGCTGAACCTGCAAGAAGCTTCTCTCTCTAAATGCAGGTGTTTGCAGTTTGCCTGTCTTAACAGAAAGATGTTAGCATGAGCAAGCAATGTGCTCTTACTGTCACCTGAGAGAGTACCAAAGTGCAGATATAATAAGGACTGTGCTTAAGATTATTAAGAATTTTGTTCTGTGCAGCTTTTTTTCCAATTTAACCAATAGACATTTTATTAAAATTGATTTCTCTGTGTGCTAGCATGTAGTTTTACCATGTACCTCGGGGAAACAACATCAATCTGAATGTGAGATGATTCTCTGGACCAGTCTGCTAACCCCTGATTGTGAATGATGAGACTTATAAAGCATTTAGCTCTGCATTTAACTACAGCTCAGTTCTGTGTTGAGACTTCTGACTGACAATATGCACATAACAAATGAGTAGGATATTGCCCCTAAAACAATATATGCTGCAGTACTTTGCTAAGAACATAATTTTGATCTTGAGATCAGACTTACAGCTGAGTACATCTTAGCTCTAATCTTCATCTTTAGACACTGGAGCTCAGCAATCCTTTAGCTTGTTGGATGCATGACAGATTCACTGATCTAGCACGCTAACCCTGAGCTAAACCAGCAGGAACTAGATGTGCACTTGCATGAACTTCATAGCTTCTGGTGATAGGGGTGCCAGCAGACTACTGATGTTTGGGAAGGACCAAGTTGATGATGATGCTTTATTAGTGGTTTGTAGGGAGTAGCTGATGAGGCTGCATTTTTAAGGGTCTGAGGTAGGGAGGAGGCTTGAGGAGTGATTTAGGAGCTTGAGGAAGAGCTGCAGAGTGTACAGGCTCCTGAAGGATAATTTAGGCCAGTGGGCAGCAGGAGATGAACAGGATGCTCTCCTCATCTGTACAGAGGTAAGACAGATGCTAGCAAAGCAATACACTCTGAGCAATACAAATTTGAGGGAATGAGAACTTGGCCAAGGGGCTTGTGGACTTGTAGAGTTTCTTTTAAGTTTAGTTTGGTAGATTTCAAACTACATTTCAAATGATTTTGGTTTCCAGAGACGTTGCTATTAAGTTATTTGTGCTGAGCTGATTCTTTCCTTGTTATCCATTGCACCAAGAACCACAAAATGCTTTTTGAATTGTCTTTTTTCTTCAGAGATTCTTAATGCTCAAGAACACACTGACCTGGAAATGTCGTTCTGTAAATGATAATTTTAAAGCCAGATAAATTTATTAATCTTAAAAAATGCAGTTTGGTGAAATCTCCCTAGTCAAGAGGCAAACAGTTTGGATGGTGTCCCAGGCTGTTCAGCTTCTGGGCAGGTCACGTAGACTCCAGGTTCCCTGTTGTGGCTGAAATCTTGTCACTTCCCCACCAGTGTCTTGCAAAAGGCAGATAAGTCTGCCAGAGATCACAGGATGCTTGAACTCTGTGGCTGAGGAAATCCACTCATGATTGGCACTGGTTGTGCAGTAGAGGCAACATCAGACACTGAACAGTAGAGTTAAGTGGGGACCCAGGGCTAAAAGGGTGGGACTGAGATGATGGGACTCGTGTGTGTCTGGTGTGTGTTTGTGTCCATCCCACAAGGGAAGAGGCCACCACCTCTCCAGTTAGCACTAGAAGCACAATTAGGTTAACCTTTTATTTTTTTTTTCCTCAGGTGCCAAATTTGCCAGTTATATTCCTTAAAAACAATTACTGGCACAAAGTTAATTCAAAGATACTCAGTGGTGTAAGCATGTAAACTTGCCCAGATGGTACCATCTGCATGTGTGATGAAAAATATGAAAAACAGGAGGACAAACCATAGAAAACAGTATCTTTCAGAAAATTTAATTACTTTGTAAAGTCATTTGGCTTACTACCTAAAAAACCATCCAAAACCCAAAAAGCTCTTGAGTCAAAATATCAAAGATGGCAATTTTTGGAAAAGATACTTGGAGTACATTTCCTTGCAAGAACTCAATGATTCTGGTATACATCCTTTTCACTAGTGCTGTGCATAATACTCCTTCAAGCTAAATTTTACAGTTATTTGTATATAAAATCTATATAATTTGATCTATCTATATCTGTAAAATCTGTATCTATAAAACCTATAAGATGGGATGGATGCACCCCATATCACCATAATAACACTGGCTCAGTTCTGTTCTGTCAGTCGAGCCTCATTTTTTCCCATGCTGAAGGTGATGAAATTTGTTGTCATCTTTTAAAGTCTGGAGAACCTTCAGCAGAACATGTTTGCATTTGCTAGGCACAAAGGACTCAAGCCTGATATTACAAAGGTATTTTACATTTCAGACTAGAGTGTGGTGCACTGCTAAAGCTGAAATCCTTATTTCTTCGTGGCTACTGACATACCCACTAGGAAAATTTTAGCAAATATCCCCAAACCAAGATGATTTCTAAAATAATTTTTTAAAATGTAGTCTGGCTTCTGCTTTATCTTTTCTCTGTGGTGTACTAACAGCCTGGCAAGAAAATATTTGAACTCCAGGACCTCTGAATAGTGTTCTGTAATCATGTACTGAGGTCTGTAATTCAGGGCTTGTTACATTTTAGAAGGAAATTATTACAATCATGTAGGGTCGGGGGCTTTTGCATATCAAGACAAAAAGCTTATTATGTTCTTAAATCTTGTGCTGTAACCTTGAGTAGCTCATCATTTTTTACTGCATGTTTCCCTCCTGCTTTAAAATGGGTATTGAAAACAGCCACCTGATCAGATTCCATGCTTTGCAAAGCATTTTGAGAACTGCTGATTAAAAAGCACTCTATAAATGTGAGGTATGTATTTTTCTTTTACTGAGCATTTATGAAGTTCAGTCTGCAGAAAGCAAGGCCAAGAAGCTGATGTTAGTAGGACCCAAGATCTTCAGAACCTGGGAAAGGGAAGTGGAAGGTTTGGCAAATGAACTATCAGTTGAAAATACTTCCTAGGAAATGTATAAATGGATTAAAAGTTTCCCTGATGGGGAAGGACGTGATGTGGAGGGAGGAAGTAATAAGTCAGCTTGAAGACCCTTCTGTGGCAGTTAATCCTCCAGTGCCAGCGTGGCCACCAGCGGATGCTGCATCCTTAGGGATGATCTCTCAGAAGCTGCTTTACTTTCTGTCATCACTTTACCAAGCCACAGTGCCTAGATAAAGTGCATCAAATGAATCTGAGAAATATCTAAGCTGAAGTATGTTTTAAGGGTAGTAGCTAGCCCAGCCCCCCCGTTTTCCTCGTGTCATTCCTAATTCATAAAAACAAACCATAAAAAACCCTTGAACTCTGTGCAAAAATCTGTTGCTCTATGATTTGCAATTTAAATGATACTTCTCTGTATTTGACTGCAGGCAAAATCAGCTATTCTATTCCCATCCAATTTAATGCTTTTAGTTTTGGGTGTGTGTGGGGGGGAAACATCCTGGAATACTAATTATTTTTTCCCCTCCCTGTTTCTTGTTTCATAGCCATCAACAAGCAGCATCTGCTGCTATTTGGTAGTTTCCTTTTATTGTTTTTCAGCAAAGGTTCTGTCTGTAAATTTGAATTTGTGTGATGATTATATTTCTTAAATCAGTCTGATTTTTAAACAGTGTGTTTCAGGCTAGTGTTTGCATAATTACAGAAGTTCAGATGCATGTAACTTGCAGTAGAGATGGTTCCATTCATTGTTTCATTTTGCAGTTGTAAACATTGAAAGAGAAATGTTATTTTTAATGACAGAGTCAGAAAGCATTTCTCAAATTGAGTGTGGTCTGATGGCAATACCACACCATCACCCCACATCTGCCCAAAACCAGCCAAAAACTGGGCTCCTAGTCAGGAATATCTGAACCAGAGGTGATAGATAACTCTTCATCACAATATTTCTCATCAGCAGCATTAAATATTTCTGGAGATAATACAATATTGATAAGTCTAGCAGAGCCAGGACTATTTTGTTCTTGTGTCTCCTTTGTGTATTGTAAATATACACCTAGAGAACTTCATGGCTGGCATGTCCAGAATAGATCAGTAAAAGGACAAGGATGCACTTTTGAATAGTGAAGAGACAGCACAGAGTTTGAAAATGGGAGGAATGGTGAAGCTTTCACCCATTTGACCTCTATAACCAAAGAGATCTGCAGTTACTGGCTCAAGGAGACACATAACTGGAATAAAAGGCAATTGCAGTCTTGTTTACTGCACTATTATTGAGAAATAAAGCTTAGAATTCATTACATTGTCCATTTGTAGGTGTTTGTAGGTGTCCTATAAATCTAATAATTTCTAGGGTAAACGAGGCTGTGAGAAGCCTTCACAGTCTGTCTGAAGTCTGCACGCTCTGCATGAAGAAGCTATAAATACTTCCATTACTGAATTGTCTGGAGCTTTGTTTTGCTTCTATACCTAATACTAACCCTCTGTAGAATAAATTAAATGCTTAGTGGAATTTGAACATTAAAAGAGAATTTTAGAAAAACTTGAGAAAAGGGTCAGTCAAATTAGAATGCTTTTGTGGAAGAACATCTGTGCTTTAATTACTGCAACATAGGCCTTTTTTTTTTATTTAATGGTGTAAATATGTGAAACTTGTTTTTTATAATTTCAAAAGATAATACTAAGCTTTGCTGTATTTAGTTCTTCAAAGACCTTTTTATAATTTTCCTCCCTAATTTGATGGAAAAAAAAACAACAACCCTCCATATTTAAATCCTTCCCTCAAAGTGAAGTGAACTTTAGCTTCTTGAGATAAATTTAGATCATTTTTCTTCTTGCTAAGTAGAAGGAGTTTTTAATAGCTTTTAAAAGTTTGTCTTGTGTTACAGGTATGCAAAGTGATGGAAGACAATTACACCAGTAGCATTACTGTTTAGATGGTGAGAAATATAGGGGTTTTTCAGTTTGTTGTTTTTTTCTTTGAACATCTGACTCACCACAGTTGTCTGTTCATCTTGACAGCTTTATTGCAAAGCAAAGAAAGAGGTTGAATAAACCAGAAAAAAAAAAAAAAAATTGGAGCTCTCCTGCCTGCTGGCATTGAGGAGTGTGACCCTGGGATTAAAGGCAGGGAGAGGCGGGTGGTTCCCTTCTCCGCCTCTGATGAGAACTGAATTCCCTAATGGTGCCACTTAGCAAGGCTGGGGCTTTGGCTGAGATGACTTCAGCCCCAGCACATTGTTTTGGGTGCTTGTAATTGTTAGCAGAACATGTTCAGGGGCTCTCCCATGCCCATACTTGTTCTGAGCATACGTAACGTGCGAGCAAAGCAGACGCCGAGTGCCATGAGGGCTTGAGGTAACGTTTCTTCCTCGTGGGTACCTCTGTCTTCAGGTCTGCTCTGTTCCTCTGTTCAGCTTTCAAAGCAACAATTACTGTGACTGAACCAAGATACCTCTTAGTTGATCTGTACCCTTTTATCCCTTTAAGATCTCATTTTGCTTGACAGGGTGATGTACGTGATTTCTCTCTTGTTCTCAGGATATTCTAAGGACAAATCTATTTTGCTGGAGGAAAACTTTCTCAGTTCAGTTAAACCAATTTGACAACTTTGGCCACTGCTTTCCTGGTAATGCTTTTGGTTAGTAGTTAGTACCAGCTGCTGCTTTTCTCTCTCTGGACTCTGCAGAGCCTCATAGTAAGAGTTGAGGGTTTCTTGATTTTTGAGGGTTTTTTAATAGCTGAAGTATGGCAGTGAATGTGACTCTGAGACTGAGACCCTGATCCCAACCACTACAACATATTTGATTTTGAAAAATCTGCCTCTTTTTTTCCCCTCTGCTTTTTCTGTATTTTTGTTGAACACATACAGGATCTGCAAAGTAGAAACAGTTTCTGTAGGTACCTGGCACATGCTAAAAATTCATCAGTTACAAGGCACCTCTGTTATGACAAAGATTTAGACTTCTCTCTGGGATTTATGAACTAGTGAAGTGTTTTTATTTTAAAGAAAAGATGTGGTTGTGTGATTCTTGGGCAGACCTTTGGACGTTCACACAGATAACAAGTGTTACCCAGCCCTCATTTGTACTGAAATCCATATTTCCCCTCATTTTGCTGCATTTAGGTACCTGGTGCAGTATTTCTCAGCCATCCCTTTGAGTTCTGGACACAGTGTGGTCTTGGGGACGGGAGGGGATTTTGGATCATGTTCGAGTTTTTTTTTATGTTAAGAGGCCACTGAATTGTCTGTTGGGCTTCTTTGGCAATGGTTTTGGGCTTGTCAGGTATTTCTGGTGTGTCTGCCACGCCGGTGCCTGACAGAGCTGCTCAGCTGAGCATCCAAGTGCTTTAGCAGCCACTGCTAAAATAAGCCAGGGTGAGGTGCAGCTTGTATGGTTTGGGCTGTAAACAGGCTGTAGGTGCTGGAGGAGGGGTGGGGGGTGTAGCATCCATACACAACTGAGTGCCAGTTAGGAGTGTAATTGCACAGAAATGGCTTCTAACACCAGCTTTGGGGAGAGCTGCCAAAACCACAGGGCTTGAGGCCTCTCCCTCTGAGCCTGAGCAATGCTGGAAGGAAACAGCCCCCAGCTTGTTCCTCCGGGACACAGGGCTGCCTTGTTAGGAAATGGGTGAAGTTTGGGAACCCACAATACCTCACATAGCTCTTTGTACAGTAACGGAGGGTGGAAATAGGGCCATAGGCATGAGCAACCAGACGAGTTATAAATATAGAATACTCTCTCAATTCCAGTTTCGTTAGTCATGGGAGGACAGTGAGAGTTTTATAAACTTATAAGGAATATACAAACAGTTCTGAATTTAAAATAACTCGGGATAATTTTTTTAGTGTGCGAAAAGAATATTCTTTTTCGAGACCGTCCATGTAAGTATCTGCTATACACAGTGTGTAAGGATCTGTGTATTTATATGTTCATGTGAATGTGACTGGAGATGACAAAAAAAGGTACTGGAGGGGAAAAGTGTAGCTTAAACATGCCAAGCTGTAGGAGAAACAGAGTGGGAAGTGGCACGCTTCCCACTTCATGCTAGTATCAAAAACATGAATCCCCCTTCCCCCATTTTTTTTTTTCCTTTAATAAGTGCCATTTGATGCTGTCTCTGGCTCTAGAGCAGCCCTGGAAGCATCACTGAGCTTGCTTTGCTGCAGCCTTGGTTGGATTCAGTGATAACAGCTCACCTTGACTGTCCTTCCTATAAATAAATAAATAAAACTTGTCTGGTACTCCCTAATCTGATCACAAATCCTTACTACAGGAAAGGATTTAGAAAGTTGGAGGCAGTGCTGTTATTTTTTTTTTCCCCCAGGTCATACTGATGGTTGGGAATTCCTCAAAAGCAGCATGTGTATAAGCAGAGACAATTTGTCCATCTGAGTATTAACTGTGTCTTTGCACATGGCCAGCAGGGACTATTGAAGTAGTTCTGTCTCATAACTGAGGATGTTTTTAAAGACAGTGGACTAAATGCAGGCTGCTCAATGTAATATCATCCTCCACTTAAGTTAAAAGAAAATGCTGAGCAAACCCACATACTGTTCCCATTGGTGCTCCTCACTGACCCAAGTAATTTTTTTTTTCCAGTGTCTTCTAATTTCAGGTGTTTTCAGTCCTTTGCTTGGCTTGACTGAGCTGGGGGTTCAGAGCTGCTGAACTTGGTTGGGCCTTCCACTGAGGTTGCAGCATCGTCCTGTGCTGCTGTGAATCAGGAGTGTTCCTGAGCTTCTCTTCCCTGCAACCTGGCTCAGTCTTTTCTAGACACAAAAAGCTGTTCAGTAGCCCACAAGCAAACCAGTGCAGCAGTTTTGTCCTTCGGAGACCAAGCCACAGATGATGGAGTTAAAAGTTCATATTCAAACAATTCAGGGTGACTTACAGACTGTAAAAGTAATTTGTATCAAGTCTGAAAAGGTACTCAACACTTTTCCCCCTGAAACACAACCATCCATGGTCACAGTGTATGAGAAGAAACTAAATTTAATAACAGATTTCAAATCAGTTTTAGCCTTTCACTGTGCATGTTACCTGTAAAACTGTTAAAATGCATTAAGAGATGTATTAATGTGTGATCTTCCAGTCTGCTTTTTGGGTCCTACAAGCTGTCACTTAATGTATTCCCTCTGTTTATAATAAAGGAAAGACTTAGAATGAAAAAGTTATTCCATAATTATTAAAACGAAGGAAGGAGCTCATCTTCTGTTTGCTATGGATCTCAAGAGCACAACCTTCAGTGCTGTCAGATTTGCTTACACTCTTTTGTATTTCTGGAAGTCATGGAGGAAATACTTTGTTTAATCGTTTTGAACATAATTGCCTTTAATATTGTTTGAAGTGCTGTTGATCTTAACAGGATGCCTTCACTTCCAATGTGCAAATATTGTAAGTGATGATGAACTCCCAGACTTACCAGTCTAGAATTTAAAACAAATGTGTCCAGGTGCCTCTGGTAACTTTCTAAATCATCAATATTCTTGCATCTTTTTTTGCCCTTCCATTGTAATTCTTCCCTTTCCCTCAGGTTCCTAAATATCTTCATCTTAATCTTGTTTTCAGTAGGCCATCTCAGTAGCAGGTTAACACCTTGAAAAAATTAGCTCTGTAATAAAACAATTTCAGTGGTCCTGCTCTTTCTAGTTGTTTTCTTCAGGTTTTATCTGCTTGGTTAAAACTCAGCGCATTTTGTTAATCATTAACACAGGTGTCTGAGTCAGAGATGAGCAAAAACTTTCTAAATATTGTGCTTTGCCTTGTGTTTTGTAAATGATATTTTCCTGAAGCTTTTCCCCCCCCATTTTTAGGGCAGTAAGCCTCTGACTGGAGCAGTGTTGATGCCTGCCTCTAACTTGAGCATTATGTTTCATTGCTTGTGCCAGAAGGGTGAAGCTCCTTGATGGGCTTAATACATAAATGCAAAGGGCATTCCTGAAACGAAGTGGGAGCTGAATCCCTCCAAACTTGTGACTTTTTTTTTTTTTTTTTTCCCAAGATTAAATTGCCATTATCGTTCAGCATTAGGAGAACTACATAATTTAAGCCAGTGTGATAATGTTATCAGACTGTCTTCCTCCTTTAGAATAAATCTGGAATGTGAATAGTGTTCTTCCTCCAGCTGGGGTTTTGCCAGGAGATGACTGACCAGCACTCCTTGCTTGCAGTGTATTAATTAAATCTTGTAAAGATTATTGCCTTACACTTGCAGCGTTTGGAAGACACAGGCAGATTAGATCTTTCTTTAAGCATCAGCAGGCAAAACTCCTAATATATTGCTCTTAATCTGGAGTGCAAAGAAAAATCATTATCTTCAGAGCTGTTGTGCAGCAGCCCTTTCTTTCCTCGTGTGTTACTGAAGAGTTCAGGAACTTCACTTGCCCCTTTAGAAATGTGAACAAATCTGTGTCAGTGAGTGATGGCAGCGGATGGGGAGCAGGAGCAGCTTTTCTGGCTGCAGGGTAACCCTTTCCTGCTTGCTTCCCACCAGCACTGGCATTACTGGGCTGATCTGCATCTTCCAGTGGGAAATTTCCCTTTTCGTAGGCGAAATGTTTCTAGAACAGTGCGACCCTGGTGGCAAAATGTTCCCAACCAATGTGTTTACTTCATGTTGGAGATAGAGGAAAAGCATCCTGAGTGCCTGATAGATGCTTGTGTGTGTGCCTCAGCTGGGTTTGTTTATGTACTGAGTTCATACTGGCGTGGAAGGGACAAAATGGACTTGTTTTCTTCCCCTCTTTCTCTCCTCAGTGCCAGCTGCAATGATGCCAGTCTGGGTTGTGCTGGGCAACATAAACTGTTTGGAAAGAGAATGCAGTTTGTGCTGCCTGAGTTTGTCAATAAGTGGTGTTTATTTGCACCTTCCTCCTCCTTGGTGTTACGCACTTAGCAGCAAATGGAGTAACTCCACTGTCTATGGCTTCTTGTTGACTGTGCTCTAAGTTGGTTGTTTTCTGCATTTGGGTTTCCATTTGCTCCAGTTTCAGTGGGATGTGAGGAGCTGTAACACTGCTGGAGCTTTTAGCAGGGTTGATTGCTTCACTTGCAGAAAACCTGAAGGGATGGGAGGTTTTACAGTGCCAAATAGCGTCCCGAGTCTTCTAATCGCTCTAAATAAAATGGATTTAGTACACGTGTTATTATGTATCACAGCTGGGAAGTCTGGAAGCTGGTTTGAGGTAACTTCTAGAGAAAAGAATGAGTGATAGATGACCGAAAGAGGTGAAGGAAGGGTCATCAGACTCCAGTGTATCCAACTTCGGGTTGTTTTCATCACGGATTTTAATAGAATGCTGTGTTCTTTTCAGCTGGGAAGGGAGAGCTACGGGTGGATTGTGCTGAGCAATTGTGTATTTGGGAGATTTGGGAGCACAAAATTGTGCTGTGTATTTGGAAGATTACAAACCCTGCCATGGGATTTGGCTCCCCAGGGCTCTGTTTTTTCAATACCTCTGCCTGAAATGCTGTAGGTACTAAAGCTATTCTGAAGGGCAAATATTAATGTTCAAGAAAAAAATTGTAGGCCATCAAGTACCTCACCACAACATTAGGTTCCAGCAAAATGTGTGTTTGATTGAATGATGAATGTTTCCTCCCTGGTTCATAGACCTTACTGCATCTGGTGGTATCTGAGAGTCTCCAGGTGCTGAGTGGTGCTGAGCTTTCTTCTCCAAACCTGTCTCCCCTCCTTTCTTCCTTTCCTCTAGAATCATCTACAGGTACATCCAGCTGAGTAGTTGGATCCAACTGCTTCACCAGCATTTTGTGTGGTTTTGTGTTTCAGCCTTAAAATCCTGAGAAGGGAATGTAAAAGTAGATTTCTTTATTGAACTTCCATGCTCTTAAAGATTGAGCAGCTAGAGGGGCTGATGGAGATCTGTACAAACACTTTGAGGTGATTTTAAGGATCCTGGGTGCTTCTTCACTTAGGGAATATGGCATACAGCATCTGTGATGAACAAGAAACAAGAAACCAAAAACTTTGTGTGGAAGCCAACCAGGTGTAGTTACAATTCAGCTGGACTTGTACAGGGAGAAAATAATTCACAGAAAAACTTCAGAATAATTTCAAGGTCCTTGGAAAGATCTGCCAGCTAAATAGGGGCTGATAATGACTAGGATGTAAACATGAAGACAACTGGTCTTGAGTCAGATGTAGTTTGCAGGCTGTAGACTAAATGCCTAAATGTAGACTAAATGTCTTCTTGCTTCTTGGTGTAAGACTGTACAGACCTATCCAAATATTTTGCTCGTGGGCATGACTGTGTCTGTACTAGAGACCTGAAGAGGGAGATGACCACTTCCAGGTCCTAGTATCAGCACTAGGTTGAACTAAACTTTGAGATCTGGCAGTTAATTTAAAAATCTGCCAACCTTAGTGCCTTAGCCACCACAAAGTAGTTGGATATAGCAGTGGGGTTTTTTTCCCCTTCAGGATTTTCACTGAACGTGAGAACCAATTAGGAATGCTGGGTGGGAAACAGGGAAGACAGAAAAAATACACCTGATTAGCAGATTGTTAATCTGTTGCTGATACCTCTTTCTGTAGGAGTGTAAAGACTGTATACAACTGCTCTAAGTGGCCTCTCTATTTCATTGGAGATGCCTTGTACCCAGATTTCTGTGATGGGAACAGGTTACTGCATGTATCTTAATACATTTATTTCCTTATTGAAGCCTTTATTTTGTAGCTATTTTATTCCAGCCCTGGCCATGAATCACTGGAACTGGATTTTCTGAGTAATGTCTCTCTATTCTCACAGTATACTGGGCAAAAGAAATCACGTCTTGCATAGACTGCTTGAGCATTTGAAGTCAGCTGTTTGAAAGACCTTACCAGAGTTTAAACCATTAAAATGCAGTATTTTAAAAACTCTGTCATGTAGAGGGATTAACATTCCAAAAATGATCGGGGTTTTTTTCTGTCTTTGTGGATAAATTTAGACAGCTAATTTTTTAAGTAGTTGGCTAAGAGAAAATGCTCCCTTCCCTCTTCGGGTTTCTGCTCAAAACTTGGATTTTTTCCTCTTTTCTTTCTGAAACGTTATTTTATGTGAAGGATGCACTAAAAAAAGCAAAAACAGTATTAAAAAAAGGAAGGATCAAATATCGTTTTACAAGGAGAGAAAGAATCTTAAAAAAAATATTTATCCCACACTTGGCAACCTTTTGCTCGCCCGCATGTGACTGGCACGGTGCCATCCTTGGCAGAGGCCAATGCCTCAGCTTGCCAGAAGTCTTCCTCTTCTGGCTGCATTTTCACTCCCTGTGACTGATTGTTTATTCACCTGATTTTTTTCTGTTTCAGCATTGCTGAAGTCAGGGCGTCTCGGAGATGATCAGAACACTTTGTCTGTCCCAACTGTACAATAGCCATGATGTCAACACAGAGTGTTTACAGCAAGCTTGAGCTGTGTGCACACTTGAAATAGCAGGAGGTGTTAGATGTCAGACAAACTTACTACCACCTCCTTAGCATGATGCTGTCCAAAAAGAAACTGCTGTAAATACACAGAGATGATTTGTTTCTTGCATTATTTTTTTTTTCCCCCAGGAGTGGTGTTTGAGGATTTCCCAGCCTTACTTTGTGTTTGGAGTTTTGGTGTAGCGTCCTAGGGATTTTAATTGAGAATAATGAGTGTCTGAGTCAGATTTTCTTGGAGCTCGTGTTGCTTATAAGATCTTTGTATTTTGTTTTGAAGTATCTCCTTTCTGTATGTCAGGTCTGAATCTGAATTGCTCAGGAACTGGGCATCTTGAAATGAAATATTCTGCCTTTTTGCAAGTGACCGTAGTATCTTGATATAGTATTTGGAAAATCTCCTGAATTGTGTTGACAAAGAAAACTTCTTATTTTGAAGAAATCAGAGAAGGTGCAGCATGGATGGTCAAAGAAAGTACTGCTGTTGGGTTTGCTCCAGTAAATTTGATTAATGGGTTCTGGTACTCTTGTAATGTCCTTCTCTGAAGATGTGATGATTATTCAATACTCCCTAAATATAAATAGACACTCTGGACCAGTCAAACCTCCATCATCTCTTTAATAAAGTCATGAAGCTGCTTAAGGGTCTGCCCTCTCCAGGTCTTGCTTTTACTTTCTTTTCCCATGGCTGCACTGCAAGGTCTCTGAAATTTTCCATTATCTTGGTAGCTTCACATGGCAGATATTTAGCTTTTTTTTTTTTTTTTTCCGTTGTGATTGTCAGGGAGGATGTGTTTGGAGGTTTGGGGTTTTTTTGTATACACTCATTGTTGTACGTGGCTGAATCTGCATTTCAATTGTTTTGGTGCAGATCTAGCACAGTTTGGGAGGGCAGTGGGGGGGGAGGATAGATGGGGCTGGATAGTAGGAGCAGCCAGTGTTGTTTGGCATGATTTTTGTAACAGGGATATCTGAGAGAACTGACAGCTGAAGCAGAGAAGACTTTTTGTTGTTTATAGTAAATCCTACACACTCAAAAGGTCTTGTTTTGCCTTTTTGAAGAAAGAAGGTACCCATATTGTCTGCTGGCTGAAAACTGTGCCAGTGTTAGCAAGAAGAGAAAGGGGACTGAGAGAAAAACAAGGTTGCTGAGCTTCTAAAAAATTACTTTAAAAGGTTTTTGAAACTTCTGGTTAAAATGCTTATGAGTAAAATATTACTAGAGTTTTGAAAACCTGTTTCATAAATTGCCTTTTTAATCTGAACTTGTATATCCTTCTGTGCTTCAATTTGTATTTCTGCAGACGAGAGTCAGCAGATTTAGCAGGAGATGCAGGAAATCCTATTTATATAGCAGACTGCTCATGAATGGCAGAAGTGTTAAGGGAATAAAAAAGTATTTCCCAAGAATGAAATAAACTCAGCCTTTTTCTACTATATTTATCTGAATAGTTAATGTAGCAGCATTTGGGTTTTAGCAGGTTGTCTAGATGAAAACAAAACCATCATGTAGTTAATCAATAGATCTAGTAATGAACTTTGTGGGGGCATGAGGGATGTGTGTGTGTTTTTCTTAGTAGGGCTTTGAACTGGAAATGTTGCTGCCACATGAAATCTGAGTTCTGGCACCCACTCAGAACAGCAGTCCATCTGCTAGCAAGACACACTGATTTTTTTTAATTTTTTTTTTTTTTTTAATCCCTTAAGTCATAAATGCAAGTAGTACTGAATACCTTAACATGAGAGGCAATTTGTGATGCCTTACTAAGGCACATCTGGACAAAGTTTCCTGCTTTTTCACTGGTGTAGGTTACTGTAAAAAACAAACCAAAACAAAACCAACCCAACCTACCTCTGCATATTTACTTATGTTTGCTTTAGCTTAGCATGCATAATTTTTTTTTCCTTTTCAAGAAAAAAAAAATCAGCATCTTTAAGCAATGCATTATTTAGCAGTGATTTCCTCTGCATTCCTGCTCTCACTGGTCTTCCAAGTTACTGGCTCTCCAAAAACTTTCTCAACTTGTCCTGCCTGTGAGATTGGAGTTACCTGGGCAGGTGTCAGCCACCCCTGTGTTCCCACCTCCCTGTTCTCACAGGCTTCCCCCTCCACCTCTCTTCTACTTCTCTGCCTGTGAAGAACAGTGCTGTTGGGTTGTGCTTAGCAGTATGTACAAGGAAGGGGTTAAGTAATGTTTATTTTCTAATTGGAAAAGACAGATGAGCTCTCAGGCAGCTTCAGGAGTACCTTCTCATCCTGCATCCAGTTCAGTTCAGTGTATCCAAGCTGTCTTTACTGCAAGGTTGTTGTGTTAGTGGTACAGGGATACATAATATGCAAGTAATGGTACTGCAAGCAGGTCTGCTGATGGTGCTTAACAACTGTCTGCTGGGGCAGGGGAGATGCTCTTCAGGCTGTCAGGTTTCTTGGTGGTGGTGGGGAGTACCTGCAGGCTGCATTTCCTCTACAAAAGTTTTCTTGACCTTAATTGTGTTGAGAATTAATGCAACTTGATACCAAAATGCAACCAAGGTTGACATTTTGGGCTTCAAATAAAAAGTGAATAAAATCAAGTATGATCAGTATAGAATCATTCTTACAAGAACTGCAGAATTCTCTAATGGTAGTTTTACAAGTCCTTCTCAAGGTGGACTCTGCTTTAAAGCTGGCAGAACATGGTTTATAAAGAAGATTTGATGTAGGGTTTTTTCTGTATGCAGAACTGTGAATGGTTTTCCTTTTTCTCCCCCCTTCCCCTCCCTTTTTTTCTTTCTAAATCACTGTCCTGTCCTGTGTCATAACTGTGGTGCTCTGCTCAAATAGCTTTCTCAAAACATACTGGAAAGCTGAGATCTCATCATGGGAAAGGGAGGAGGTCAGGATTTTAGGGTGTTTAGCCCTTCATTAAAACAACACCAGTTGCAACCTGAAAGGGAGATTGCAATGCAAAACTTTTGTGGAACTTTTTTGCTTTTTTAAAACATTGTATTTCTGTACAGGCTGAGCTCTGCTGCTCCTGTGCTCATTTTGGGATATTAACATCTTTGCTAGATGTATGCTTTTTGCTCAGGCCTTCCAGTTTAAATGTGCTTTGCTTGGATCTGGCTGTAGTTGTACTCCTGAAATTCCCTTGTATGCTGTTATTATTGGTACTGTGCTCTAGCAAAGTTAAAAAGTGGAAAACAGTTACTTAATGCAGACCAGACTTCCTATCTCTATTTGTTTACAGGGCCTGGCACACAGCTTGGGTGGCTAAAAGGCCATAGAAAGCTGTAATCAAAATGTTGTTGTTACATAAATATAATGCTGCCACTTCTTTTGATGTAACAGTGGTGAGCTTGTCTGCTGATGATTCTGCTCTTTGTTCCTGTCATTCAAGCTGAAATGCTTTCACATGAAACAAATGTCTCCATAAATTTGCACCCCAGGTTTTTCTGGTTTGTTTTTTTATTTTTTTTTTTCCTCCCTTTCATATTTTTGTTCTCTGAACCCAGAATTTGGGGATTTGGGGATAAGGAGGAATTCTGTTTTGCTCTTCAGAGGAAAATTGTAGCTCCATGATTCCACAGTATTTGATGTGTAGCATCTGCACTTTATTAAACCTCATTTTGCATACATAAGCAACATTGGGATGCTACACTGGGGTCAACCTAACCATGTGTGCTACAGTATAGCAGTGCTTTATTGTACAAGTGTAATTAAGTTGTTTAAAGGAAGCTTATTTTCTTGCCAGTAAAGACCATTTTGAAGAATAAATAGGAAAGACAAGAAATGCTTAGAAAGACAATAAGTCAGCACTTGAAAAAGAAGAATTGACCATAATGCTAGGGCAATGGAATAGGTTCCAGTACTTGGCTACTTCCATTATCCTTATGTTGATTTTGCTCTCAGCAGTTTTCCTTATTATTTAATTGGCTTATACTATAAGTTAGGTCTGAGAAAACAATATTTTCAGGCAACTAAAACAGAGAAAAAATGAATTTAGTTTGTCAGCTTTACAGGAGTTGTTTCTTTTGCAGAAATACTCTGGAGCCCTGGGAGTGACAGCACAGAGTTGCGTGGCTCGCCGTTCTTCCTTTCATGTCATTCCCTTTATTTAACAGCTCTGGCTCAACACTACTTCACTTTCTGTCTTGCAGTGTGTCCCAGCTCCTGTGGCAAGAGAGCCTGTACAGACCAGAACGAGTGTTGCCACCCGGAGTGCCTGGGGAGCTGCACAGCCCCTGATAACAACACCGCCTGCGTTGCCTGCCGCAATTACTACTACGAAGGAGTCTGCCTGCCCACCTGCCCTCCCAACACCTACAAATTCGAGGGCTGGCGCTGCGTGACAAAAGAGTTTTGCTCCAAAGTCCCTGCCACTGAAACAAGTGAATACGAGAGGTTTGTGATTCACAACGATGAGTGCATGGCCGAGTGCCCCTCCGGATTCATCCGCAACGGGAGCCAAAGGTAACGCGGCATCTGGGAAGTCTGTCCGAGGTGTTGTGTTCTGTTGTGTTGTGTTCTGTTGCTTCCAGCCCCTGTTCTGTGGCAGCTTGTGATGGAAGTCACGTGAGGTAGTAAGGAGAACACAGAGTGGGGCATTGCATGGCTTTCTGGTAAAAGCTTGCTTAGATGAATTCACCATTAGAAGGTCTGGTTGTGTGTGGTCCTGTGCATTGTCACCGAGTCTTCTGAAGGACGTGAGGAGGTCAGTGCAACACAGAACCAGGGCTTCAAGTTGACAGTAACAAGGTGGAAGTGAACACACACAAGGTATAAGAGTTTTAACAACACCAGGTTAGAGGCTGACTGATGGCCATTATCAGAACAACCTGTAGGAATGATCCTGCTTTGCATATCATTTGCTTTGTGTGTGCTTGCATTTTAGGCACATATATTCTTTAGAGTATTTAATTCTATTTTCTTTTTTTTCACTCTTTTCAAAAGATAACAATGGTGTTTAAGAAGGGAACAACAATCAATAGGTGCTTTGAAAAAATAATGCAGCAGCTGACAATACTATATAGAATAATCTATTCCAAGAATGTCACTCACCTGCTCTTATTTAACAGTTTGAGTGTGGTGTGCTTCCGATTTTCTTATTTTGCCAGTGTTTTAAACAGCCATAGTTGCCCTTGCAAGTCACAGACTTTGAGTAAAAGACAGTCAGTGTGATAAAATTCCCAGTGCTTCAGTGCCCATGCTAAAAAGATGCCTTTGTAGGCAGTTCTTAGATGTTGAGTTTTTCAGAGAAGTGGTTGTGACAATGCCCGCACCAGTCCTGTGCCTGCACGTCTGTCATCCCTCTGTTCAATCCATAAGGCAGTCTCCAGTTGACATTTGGATGTAAACAACTTCACACTGCCTTTGCTTCAGTCCAGATATTCACCCGAGAAATGTTTCTTTTGTTATTTACTCCAGCTTGTAGTACCAGCTGTTTGAACTTGCTTCCCCTGAAGTGCATGGCCATTGCTATCTTATCTCAGTGTTGTGTTCTGCTGCAGAGATTGAAAGGAGCTGTAACAGCAAGGCCAGTGGATGTTTTGTTCCCCAGAGATGGTGTTAACAAATAGTTGCAAATGGAAAGCACTTCCATCATTCTTTGTACATTTAGTTGAATGCCTCTTGCTTGTGTCTGCAGCTTTTAGTGGTTTGTGGCATGTTATAGTGCAGGGTTTTGAAACAGGAGCTTGCTACTAAGAAAAGGAAGCTTCTTTCTTTTATTGTTTATGTGTGAAAAACTGTTATCAATTGACATGGTTCTTTAAACCTCAAGAAAGTGGCTTCAGATTCTTTTAAAAACAGTAAAGTCTGTGTTCATCAGTGCTGCCATCAGAAGCCTGTGTCTTTGGAACTGAGTTTGTTTTTCCTTTTTCGTCCTCTCAAGTGATAAGGTGGAGTAAGTAATAATGAAATAACAAGGAAAGTGCTAGAATAAGTGGAAATATAAAAACTTGAAGAATAAAAATCCTCTGAGGCTGTCTGCATAAATGAGAAGGCTGGTCTGAATGTAATTAAGTTAGAGTAAATGCACAAATGCAAGGGCACTGGGTTTTACCTGTAGTGTATTCCACTTTGGAAGGACCATACAGCCTTTCAGAAGCTGCCAGACAGTGAGTATGGATCCATTCATCCACTCCTGTGTTGCTGTAAATGAGGGGTATGATGTTCCAGCCTCTCTGGAGTCCAGAAGACAAATGTGGTGGTATACACAGCCCTCTGCTGAAGGAAGAAAATCCTTCTAGCTTGAAGTATTTTTCTAAGCTTTAGAGGGAAATGTCTTTCAAAAACTGAACTCAAAGCAGTCCACAGACTCCGAGTTGCAGATTGTTGCTTATTTTCAATCTCCCTTTCTTTCCCCACAGCATGTTCTGCAGCCCATGTGAGGGGCCTTGCCCCAAAATTTGTGAGGATGAGAAAACGAAGACCATTGACTCTGTCACATCAGCACAAATGTTGCAGGGATGCACAATTCTCAAGGGAAATCTGCTGATCAACATCCGCCGTGGAAGTGAGTGATTGTTTCTCTCTATGAACCTCTCTGATAAGGCTGCTTTAAATGTTTTTCCTTTGGTCTGTCAGCATAATTGTTAACAACATGAAAAACTCAGCAAACTGTTTGCTTTCCAGTCCCATAGCAATCTTTCTGTTTGGTTTGGCCCACTGCAGCACCATCCTGCAGCATGTGGATGGCATAGGTATTCAGCAAGTTGTAAGGCAGTGAAAGCTGGTATTTTTGTTGGGTTTTTTGGCAGTACAGGGAACCAGGATTAGGCAGTGAGATGAGCAGTAGCCCCAGAGGAATAGTAAAGGCCTGAGAAGGTGGAAAATTGAAATTCCTTTCATCTGGGTAGGTAAATAATTTTTAAGGCATGGCATTGTAAGACTGCCTATCCTCCCTCTGTAAGGCAAGGTGTGGTGTTTTGCTAAAACATGGCAACCCAGAGTGCTAAGAACTCATATAAAGCCTAGCACTGTGCCTCTGGATGGTCATCATTAGTGAGCTGGCCACCTTTGTCACATGTCTCTAACAAGCTCTGGATTAAATTTGTCAGAGCAGTGATTCATCAGTCAGGGAAGTGTTGACAGTTGATGAGCTCTTAAAAGCAGAATAAAAATCCCTGTTAGTTTTCATTGGAAACCCTGAATAAGGTTGAAAGATTGAGATAGCTCTGATTTCCTTCCTCCTGATGCATGAAAAGTTCAGGGTTTAGGAACAGAAGCATGTAAAGTATTTCACATGTGGTCCAACTGCTACAGAAGGAAGATCTGGAACACTCTTCATGGCATAAGGACATCCTTATGGTTTTATCTTTGCTGTTTGACCAAGGGTACTCAGCTTAGTAGCCAAAGCTTTTTAGGTCACAGAAAACAATGCTTTATGCCACAGAGAAGCCCAGTAGCATATCTGCCTCTTCTTAGTCTCATTCTCTGTTTTCCAATGGAGATTTCTGCCTGAGCTTTGCTTTGTAGCTGAGCAGCAATTCCAGTCTCACGGATGTGTACATTTACACAAGGGTCTTTTCATCCCTGCCAGAATGCTGGCTCAACATTTGGTGCTGGCTTCAGAGTACAGCCTCCATGGAAAAAGCAGGTATACCATTTGGAAAAGGGAAACTGGTTTTCCACTGTTGCTCTGTGGCTTTATTTTGCCTTTCAACCATCTGCCCGCCCAGGCGGCTGTTAGCGGGGGAGGAATATCGGTGTCTGTCATTTTCAAAAGCAACAAACATTTTCTTTTACTGAGCTAATGCTGCATTAAGCAGAATAACAATCAAAGCTATGAGTTCTGCAATGATAAAATTACAATTTTCTTTACTGTAGATAACATTGCTTCAGAACTGGAGAATTTTATGGGTCTGATTGAGACAGTGACGGGGTACGTGAAGATTCGCCACTCCCATGCCTTGGTCTCCTTGTCTTTCCTGAAGAACCTGAGGTACATTCTGGGAGAGGAACAGGTGGATGGGTAAGTGTGCAGATATTTGTAGATGCAATTTCACTTTGGTAGGAAGCTGCAGAGAATAAGTCTCCTAATAAACATCCACGTACCATTTATAGAATCCTCTCTTCCACTTGCAGCTTTTTTCTCCTAATGAACACCGTGGCACAGTCATCACTCATTTGAATTACTATCCAAATCAGCATATTAAATTGAGTACATTAGAAATGTATTTATGGTAACTTTGCTGTTGCTTTTCCCTTCAGGTTTTCTAGGGAAGTTGTTTGCATTGATAAAGTGTCTTCATTTGTTCCTTGTCTCTGTTTGATCTTCAAAACCAATTGGATTTCTTTGCAGTTGGCTCTTAGTAGAGTTTTGTGGAGAATGTCAGCTGAAAGGAAACCTGAACTCTAATAACCAGGGAGTGGGGAAATGTTCCAACTGGTAGGAAATAGATGGCAAGTTGCAATTGTTTGCAACTTCTAGAAATGACAATGTTAAATGAATTGTCTGTCAAGCAGGAACAAGACTGATCTGTAAAAGTAAAATTGATCCCTTGAAATGTTTGCTTGGTGTTATATTGCTTCTATAACTACACAATGTACAATACTCTTAATGTATAGAACTCCATTTTTTCCTGTGATGAGATAGTTGAGACAAAGGTTCTTATCTCTTCAGACCTCAGAGTGCTGAGGTGTGGTGATGGTCCTTCAGCAAACTGCCTTGCTCTTTCTCTTCCTCTTTCTGAGTCAAGTAGCCATCCCAAGTTCTAACCAGTGCTCTCTGGGAGAAGCACATCTCCCTCAGTAGAGAGAGATCTATTAAGTGAAGAATTTTGGGAAATCCATATAAGAAAAGGTGGTGGGAGGGTCACGGGAAAGGTTGCGTCTGACAGATCTGTCTCAACAGGATAAAGTTACAGCATGAGGGATTCTTCACAACCTCCCTTTTTCTCTCTTTGGTCAGCCTTAAATTCTTAAAATTCCACCATCTGACAGAGCAAGTTTCAGGGCAGCTTTTCATCCTGCCCTTGAAAAGCACACCTTTTTTTTTTCAGTAAAAAGGCTTCCTCTACAGAAAAGCTTGGTTCTAATTGCAAACCCTGGAAGTTTGTCACTTTGCTGAGCATGAGGCTCATTCAGCCCATTTATGATGTGATGTGCTCTCACAGATACTCCCAATTATCAATCTGTCTTTCATTTTTCCCCCTCTATCCCTTGCTCTCTTTAAATAGGAATTTAGCTTTGTGTTTCAAGTATTATTTATAAATATTTATGGTACCTGATATGTCAGCAAGGAGTGCTGATATGAAGGGAAACAGCAGGTTTTTAAATCAGATTCCCAAATAGAGAGGTAAATGGTGCAGCTTTGAAGAGGAAAATGAAACTGGGTGAGGGAGCTGAACTAGGTTTATAGTAAGGAGCTACTTGAGCTAAAATTCACCCATGCTAGGATGTTACTGCAGTTACATACTTTGGGTTAGGGGCAGTCTCTTTGCTTGGAAAATACCTACCATAATTTAGGTATAAACATAGTCTAAAAAACATCATCAAAAATACTTGAATGGAAATAGGCACCTGGCAAGGAAGAACTCAGCTTGAACAATTAACTTTGGCAGAGTTATGAACAACAGGGAGTGGGGTCTTAACCTGGGAAGTACTGAGCTGCTTGAAAAATAGCTGTTTATGCCTGCATTGCCCTGGGGGGTGAGAGGGAGGTTAACTTAAGATCAGTTCTCTTAGTCCTTCATTACGTGACTGACCCCATTTTTTTTTATTATTATTTTTTTTAACTTCTAAGTTTTTTTTATTTTTAATTGAACTGGACTAACAAACCAGTACCTCATTATTTCTTTCTTCGTTATTCAAGTGCTGGCACCTGCCTTGGTCAGCACAGAAAATCAAAAAGTTCAGAGGGAACTTAATTAGGTTTTTTTTCCAGATACTCACTGACTCTTTTGAATGCTATCTCTGCAGTGAACGTGCACCTGTGGCAAGAAATTTTTCTCTTTGCAATTAGGAAAACTGAAATGGAGATGTGGGGTCTTGGTTTCTGTTCCAGGATTGGGGGGTCTTGGTGTCTGTTGCACCCCTGCCAGGGTGCTGTGTGTTTGTTGCTGTCACCAATTGCAGCTGCTGTGTTGATGGGTGGCTTGTGGGAATCACTTCTTAAAGCATCTCCAGGTCAGGTACCTGGAAAAAGAGTGATTTGTGGCCTCCAGGAGCAAGTGAGGAGATAGAGACTGAGGAATAGGTCATGTTGGGGCACCAACTGGCTGCTGATGTTTCAACTCGTGCAGCAAAATGAGGACAGGCTCTGTAACAATTCCTACCAGTTTTCAACATCATTTTGAATCCGATGCATTAGTAGTTTTGGGAATTCTCTCCTGTGGGTGTGCATGGGTTATGCAGGTTGCCTTGAGGGTTTTTAGGGCAAGCATGAGACCCAGATGTGCCTCCTGCTCCTGTTCAGAGGTTTAGCATGTCCTTCAGGCCATAATCTCCCATCAGTCCCTTAGTTACAGTCTCCAGGGTTTGACTGGCAGTGCTTTGTTTTCCTACAGTGAATCTTTTTTATTCTTTCCGTGTTATCTTCCTTGGCATCCTGATCTTTTTCCACAGCTGTTAGGGCCAGAGTCTGATATAATCTTTATTTATAACTTTATTTATAACCTAAGCCCTAAATGCACTGTGGTTGCCCTCTGCTCCACCTTTCAAATCATGCAGCACTGCACCTCTCCTGTGACTGAGGCTGTATGTAGAAGTGATTTCCCTGGTGCTTTGAATGGTGCTAGAATATAATTTTCACTGATTTATACTTTCAATGTATAAATAAACCCTTAGGACCTGCTTGCCTTGCCTCTGGCTGCTCAGACTTGTGTAGATGGCTTTAATGTCTGAGCCACAGTAAGCCCCAGCTCTGGGCCAGTTGCTGTGCAGTGGTGTAAAGCACCAGTGTGAGCTTGATTTGCCTCATTTATTCACTGTTTTGAAAGCTTAGCCACATTGCTTTAATAAAAGAATTGCATCTAGTGTCTAAAGCCTAATTGCCACAGTTGGGAGCAGAGACAGGCTGGGTTGTTATTAAATACTTAAGATGGTTTCTGTAGTGGTGGGGCCACACCTCTGTTCATTGTGTTGAGTCTGAGTCCAGCTTTTTGGGTCTTTCCTGAAAAGCTTAGTTGCCATCACTTAATCATGTGGCTAATTATGGTGCAGTGTTACCTTTTCAGCTGTGCACAGGGAGCTGGAGGGACCATAACAGAGTAAGAGGTGTCTCAAATAAACCCAGTTTTTGGGTTGGTCAAATCCCATGTGCAGTTCAGCATCCTTGTTCCTTTGTGCTTCCCTGCCAACTGAGCATCTTCTTGGCATCTGCCTGAAGGGGTACCAGGTGTATCAGCTTCGTTGGCAGGCAGGCCCTGGATAATAAGGGGATAGCTGGAAATAAGAAAAACCACTTGGCTTTCACATTGTTCTGAAAATACACTCAGTATTTTGGTGTGTAATAAAAAACTGCAACCATGGTTTGCACAGGCTGCAACCAGAATGCAGTTTCCCCTTGAGGTTGGGAAGAGGGAAGAATTGATGCTAAATTTTAAATGAAGTAGTTGAAGGAAAACCTTAAGTGGGTAGCATGGAAGCTTCTTACAGGCCCCGTGGTTTCTCTACCATGTCACCCTGCAGAAACTTCCTGTAGTTAAAGGATGTATAGAAAGCCTTATTTAACTACATTGACCTGAGCCAACCAATGCATAATGCAGAAGTTACAAGCTTTAATTGTGTTAATAATAGATTTTATGTTGGTGTAGTTAATGTTGATGGGACCTTCCACAGAATGGTGCAATAAATGCTGCCATGATGACTTTATCTAGGTTCATCTGCTACACAGACCTTTAATTCATTTTCCAGTTGTCCATTCCTGTCCCTACTGTTCCAAAATGTGCCTTTGCAGGTGTTGATTTGTTGCTCAGGCAGAGCCTATAATCTTGCTTTTGTTGCACCTGTTGTTTTTTCCTCCCAGTTCAGCACTCTTGAGTGGTACCAGGAATTTCTTCTTAATATATAATGGGATCTACACACACAATTTTGCATTCATGTGGAAGTTAAGGATGTTCATGTTATTCCATTGTGCTTATAGGGTGTGCTCAGCATGTGCTGCTGCCTGTGGTGTTAGCTCTGTCCTTTGAAGAGTGGCTGCTGGGTTGTGCAGTCAGTGCAAGTGTTTGTGTCAGGTTTGGACATGCAGGTGCAACTGTACTGGGCACAGTTTGGAAAAACCTGTGTAGGAAATCTGTGCTGGGCAAAGAGGTGAATAAGACAGGCAAGAAAGCCTCACTTTGCAAGTTCTTTCAGTTGCTTTTATAAAGATGAGCAAGACAGCTGGGTTCATGATTGTATTTTGTTGTCAGAACTGCACCATGCTTTTCCTCCCATATGGTATTCAAGGTTATTGCTTCCCATTTGCCACAAATTGGAAAATCCAGGGTAGAGACCTGCTGTTCAGAGCACATACAATTATTAAAACACATGTTGCAGTGAGTTTTACATGGTGTGTGTCAGCCTTGGAATCCTGTGGTGCAGTCATTTCCCTGCCCTCTGACCAAAGTGAGCATTCAGGGAAAACTTCTTCCTAGGGAGAGAAGAAAATCCTTTAATCTGCTGAACACAAATTTAAAGTAATAAGAGGAAACAGGGTGTTTAAAAGTTTGCCCATATTAAGATACTCTTGGTTGGAATTGGCTATGAATTAAAACTAATATTTTCCCTTCAAAAATTCCCTTCTAGGAACTATTCCTTCTACGTGCTTGACAACCACAATCTTCAGCAGCTGTGGGACTGGAACCATCACAACCTGACGATCAAGGAGGGGAAAATGTACTTTGCATTTAATCCTAAACTCTGTGTGTCTGAGATCTACCGTATGGAGGAGGTGTCAGGAACCAAGGGACGTCAGAGCAAAGGAGATATAAATCCAAGGAATAATGGGGAGCGAGCCTCCTGTAAGTAAACAAACAAACAAACAAACAAAATCACAAAAAGACAAAAAAACCCAAAAGGCAGAGTACATAGGAGAGTAGTAAAAAAACCCAGACCAACACACTGTCATGTTAGTGACCATTTAGAATATTTCTGACTGCTTTCCAAGTACCTTTTTTTGTGACAGCAGCTTTGGGTGACAATAGGAACAAACCTGGGAAATAAGAAATAAAATCTGGTGTTTTGGTGTATCCAGTGAGGAGTATTTTCTCTGTTTCTTTCACAAACGTACATAATTTTAGGTATTTTCCTCTCTCAGATACCTACTCTTTCTTTTTACTGAAAAGATTGCTGAACAACAATTCCATAGACAGCAAAACAGACAGCTTCTCTTATGTTCAAGCTTCTTTTCAGCTCCTGCCAAATATTGTACCTCGTTGCTAGACATGCTTGTTGTAAACTCAATTTGCTGTGGTGTATTTTGAAAATCCTTGCCCTTGAATTCACAAGGTTTTTTAGTGTTCTACAGTTTGCCTAAACTTCAGCCCTCTCTGCATTTAAATTTGGATTCTTCAATGGTCAGAGTTATCAGAGTCCTCTTTTGGCTGGGGTGGTCTTCACAACAGGTCTCCAATACAGGTGTAACCAATACATTTAAAAGCAATCTCTCATCTAGGAATTAAAATGACAGAATGCTTACAAATTTGACCTCAGACTCTAAGACCTGACAGTGCATTTTTCTTTGGTCTATTTGTGGCGTTCTTGGAGTTGAGTAAATGAAAATAGATCTTGTGCATAAGTCAAGTCCCCTTGTTCTGCATGGTGTTTACAAAACTGGGACACATTCTCTGCTGAATGTCTCTTCAGGCATGATGCATAAATGCAGATGGCATAGATCCTTGTTGTAAGCACACTCCATTCTTTGCACATTCAATAGAGCAAAGGCTTGCAGTCCTGGAGGATTTACAGACACACAGTCAGTCCTTACTACCACTGAGGCTAGTGCCAGCCACTGCCTGTTTTGTTTTGTTTTTTTTAAAAAAAAACGATTACAGAAAGCTTTCTGACTCTGAGAAGGGGAAAAGAATCAACAAAAGCCAAACTGCCTTTGAAAAGATAGCACCAATAATGCCAGTGTGCATGAGAGTGAAAACCCCTTTATTTTCAGAAACTTCTATGGAATGTTAGAAACTATCTCACAGTTGACATTTGGAACACAATTTCCTCATCTAAGAATGAAGTTTTTAAAATGTAGCTTTGTTTTGAATTGGAAAGCTCAATGAGTTGGTAGTGGGAAGCCATTCATTTCAATGCTGCCAGCTTCCATCCAGCTCTGTTCAGAGTAGCTGGAAGCTGCTGCCATCAAATGGTTGTGCAGTATATGGACTGAGTTTTGGAGTTCTTGGTCCAGCCCCTCATGAGTAGGTAGATAAATTCCTTTGTCCTTTCCCTGTTGTCCATTCCCCACAAAAACAAGTTGTAGTTGTCAAAAGTTGTCCTGAGAACACGGGGACCAGTTACTACTCTGCACATGCATTGGATTTGGATGATGAGTTTCAGCCTTCTAAGCCAGCCCTGTGAGTAAACAGGATTCCCATTCCTCACTCAGGGTGAGCCCAAAGTGGTGTTCAAGAGCTTTCTGATGATGCATTCATAGAAAATCTGCATCAGAAAAAATAATGAGGAGCTCCAGCATGTTCCAGAATTATTTCACTGGTTAACACTCAAATGGAGTAGAAGGAGATAGGTAGCTCTACAGAGACAAAGGCAGTTTGTATGCTGTGGTATCACCAGCACTACTGAGCTGGCTAATTAGCCTAAAACTGATACCCAGGAAACAGGAAAAACAAATAGATGCTGTGATGCCAACTCTGCTGTGTCTCCTCTTTGCAGGTGAAAGCCACATTCTGCGTTTTGTTTCCAACACCACGCTGAAGAATCGCATTAAACTGACGTGGGAACGGTATCGCCCCCCAGATTACAGAGATCTCATCAGCTTCACTGTTTACTACAAAGAAGCGTAAGTAGATGTTGTCAGAGCCTAAGCAGGGCAGTGCAAGAGACAACTCTTAATTGTTCTTTCACTAGTGCAAAAACCTTTGTCAGGCAATTCACGTGTCTCATGCGATTTACATATTTCATTCTCGAGCCCCGCTCTTTGTTCAGAGTGGATTGATGGGACTGAAGGCTACAAATGGATTCCAAATCTGTCAGGGAGATTCAAAATTTAAAGAAAAAATTATTCAAAAACACAGGTGGAAGCCTTGGCTGTTTTCAGGGGTCAGATTTGGAGTGCGTTGTATGTCATGTTTACTGAGATCTCTTACTTCTGTAGTCATAGTACTGACTAGAGAGCATCACAGATTAAGAGTTCACCCTGTCACCTTGATGATTTGTTTGCTGAGTGTTTGGGGTTATTTAGATAATCTGGCTTTGGCAGTTTCCTGCTTTAATATCTTTCAAAAATGAAGGAGCAGGACAGTTTCTGGAGAGATCCGATTTTCTTGGGAGGTGTCTCTGCCCTTGCAGTGCCTCAGATTTCATATTGTTAAAAAAATATTGTCAAAAAAACCCCAAATGTGCCCACTAATAACCCTCCAAGTGGTTTGGAGGTGTGAAGGGGAGGTTCAGAGTGCCAGTACTGACATGGTTAGCAAAGCTGTGAGACACAAAAGCACAGACTGCTGGTGTCCAGCATGGCTTGAGAAAGAGCATCACTGTGGTACTATGATGCAATAATCTCAGTGCTGATGAAGCTGTAATAATTAATAACAAGAATAGGACTTCATAGGCTCTTGCACCAGTGTTGCAACTTATGAAAAATAGAACTACATGACTGTAGAAATGTGTTTGTATTGTGCGAAAATAAAAGAGGAAAAAAAGCCTGTAGGACTGGTCAAGGCTGGTCATGGAAGTTTTAAGTCCTTGATGGTAAAAAGCTCTGCTACTATCAGTAACTGTTTTGAGTTATATACTTAACTGAAGTCTCAATATGTCTGAAGCATTTCAGCCTGTTTTGGATAAAAAGATATAGGTTTAGTATTTTCTTAGAGAGCTTTGTCTTATTTCTAGTGACTGAAGCTAAAAACTGCAGCTGAAGCTGAACTCTGAATTTTTTAGTGCTTGGAAATAAATACCAATTTTATTCTGTTTTATTCTGCTGTGGAAAAAAGCTTTATTTGTTTTACTGAGCAACAATAAAGTGAAGGATTCCCATAAAAATATTATCGTTCTTAGGAGAAAAGAAGTAGTTTGTACTATTTTTTCTTTTGATATTTTAGACCATTCAAAAACGTGACAGAGTACGATGGGCAAGATGCGTGTGGCTCCAATAGCTGGAACATGGTTGATGTTGACCTGCCACCAAACAAAGAGAACAATCCTGGAATTCTACTGCAGGGATTGAAACCTTGGACCCAATATGCCATTTATGTCAAGGCTGTTACCCTCACAATGATGGAAAACCGTCATATTCATGGAGCAAAAAGTGAAATTGTATATATAAGAACCAATGCTGCAGGTGAGATCCTGGGCTCTTGGTAAGAGGTTGATAACACTGCAGCTATTGTTCTGTTATTCTGTTGTTCTATAACACTGCTTGTTCTGTTATAAAAGTTCATTTGTTAATACAGAAATTGAATTTATTATGCCCACAATGCTAGAAAGAGTCAGTAATTATGCAAGCAGTATTAAGATTTAAATTAAAACTGTGTTTTTTCAGACATTATTTTTGTTGGATACTATAAGGGTTTTTTTGGTGTTAGGATTTCAGACTTTGTTCCATTTTAAATTCAGGTACAACTTCAGCCTGGGACTATAGGTGGCTGCAGTTAAATCCTTAATAATCACTGTCAGTGGGGTGTAAGGAGGACATATTTGAAATACAATGGTTTGGGGTTTTTTCTGAGAATGGAAATGGGGTTGGATTCACTTTGAAAGTTTGCATTGAAATACATTGTAGAATGCTCTACATTTAAATGTGTTCCTTTTTTTTCTTTTTTCCCCTCCAGTGCCATCCATTCCCTTGGATGTTATTTCAGCATCCAACTCCTCATCCCAACTGATTGTGAAATGGAATCCTCCCTCTCTTCCCAATGGGAACCTCTCCTACTACATTGTAAGATGGCAGCAGCAACCTCAGGACAGTTACCTTTACAGACACAATTACTGCTCCAAAGGTAGGAAAACAGAACATGGTTGTGCTGATGTGTCTGTGGCTCTTAACCTGCCAGTGCACTTCATTTACAAGAGCTGAAGTCTGTGCCCTGCCTCACAGCTCTTCTGTAGATAACAGCAAGTAGAAGGAAACGTGTAAACACAGATTGTTGCTGTATTCATAATACAGAATGAAAATAAACAGGCAGCCTCTGTTCTTTTCTTTTAAGATAAAGTCCCAATTCGAAGATATGCTGATGGGACCATTGATACAGAAGAAACTACTGAACCCACCAAGCCAGAGGGCTGTGGGGGTGAAAAAGGACCTTGTTGTGCTTGTCCCAAGACAGAGGCAGAAAAGCAAGCTGAGAAGGAGGAAGCAGAGTATCGGAAAGTCTTTGAGAACTTCCTTCACAACTCCATCTTTGTCCCCAGGTAATGGATTTCAGGCACTTTCTCTTTGCAGGTGGGGCTATTAATTTTTTTTTAACATTTCCTAGAGCTCAGGCTTCCTGGATGTGGAAATGTATGTAGATAACACCTGAAACAGATGAACATTGCCTTTCCTTTTGAGAGGCAATCCACAGCCTTGCTTTGCAGTTTCTCTTAATCACTAATTTTCATCTCTTTTGCTCAATTTTAGCTGATAGTAAGGGTTCTTACCTGTATGGTTCAAGGACTTTAGTGATGGTTTTTTTCAGAGTCAAGAGTCACTTGAGGAGCTTTTTGTCTGTAAGCATTTTGGAGATGAACGATGTGTGGCAGACAAAGGGTTTCAGATGTAATCTTTCTCTTAGCAGCCAGTTAAGTGCTTGTGTTCCTAATATGAAGCTTTCTTTGCTTTTGAAATTGAGGGCATACTCACCTCAAAGAGTTGAAACTGGTCTTACTTGCTCACTACACTAATTGCAAAGGGCACATACAGGTTACCTGGGTCTGTGCTGCAGACAAGTATTAAATATGCCCACTCTTCCATGATAAACCCTAATGCTTACACATTAAATGGGATAATAATGATTTTATTCTGCAACATAGAGTAGATACTATTGAATTAACTGGTGATTTTGATCCTTGAGTTTCCAATTTATCCTTCATGTAAGCTGTTCTTATGCTTGATAATTGGGTCCTGGAACCTAGCACACAGTGCATAGCTGTTACATTACAGTTTACAAGCAATCAGATTTCAGTCGTGCATGTTACCTCATTGTCTCTGGCAGGTGAAGATTATGGTTAAGTTCTGTGCTTCAGAACCTGAAAATGTGGCTTTGGTGCTTGTTAAAACTCCATTGTGATTTTGGGACTTTTATTTAAGGATGTGTTGGATTGACTTGTTTAGCGTTGGGACTGTGAAGTGTGCAGAGCATCTTAGCTTTGACTTAAAAATGAGGAACTAAATCTTGCTGCTTTTTGGAAATGCCCAGTATTGCATCTGAGTTGTGTTTGAGACATTTCTAGCATTTTTGGTTGTACTTCTGCAGTGTTTCCCTACACTGATGTGACCCAGCAGCAAAGAAGAGATACAGAGAAGTAGAAGCCACCATGACTGTCCAAGGTGTAATTCCTGAGCCATGCAAAATCTTGTAAATGTGATCTAATATGGGGCTTTATAAAACAGAACAGCAAAGAGTTTTCAAAGACACATGGTGTCAGGTCTAAACTTCTTGAAAGTCTGTTACAGAGTCTTTTTTTTTTTTCACCAAAGCTTTATAATTTAAATGCTTTATCCCAGATTTTCTTGCATTCACCCCCCTCCCAAAGGAAACTGATAGAACCTTGAACTCAGGCAGTAACAAATGAACTGACCAATTCACAAAGAATTTCCTGAAAGCTTGACCATCTCCCTTTTTCCCTCACTTACTGTCACAAGGGTGTGTTTTGTAACAGCAAGGGCAGATAAGGTACAATGCTCAGGAATAGCTGCATAGCTAAGCAACTTTAAAGAGACTGTGTGTCAGGGAAATTAAAGATTATGAGCTAGTGAGACGTCTGCATGGGACAACTCTAAGCAGCTCATTACTTGCTGATGTCTGTTGGTTTTTTTTCCTCTTTCCCAAGGGAGAAGTTAATTTATGTGTTAATGCAAGCCTCAATAGTACTATATATTTCCAGTGCTCTGCCTGTCTCCAGGATATTATGAAAGAGATGCAGCATATAATGCAGCGTGAAAATATTTGGCTGGGTAGTTTAAAGGTTGTTAAAAAAGCCTGTTGATCTAATCTTGTGTGCAACTTCTGGATGACCCCATGTTGATGACTGCAGGGGTGAGGTAGATTTCACATGTTAGGACTGGGGTTAGTCTTGAGGTGACACTGAGAGCCACATGACACCTCTGGTGTTTTTTGAGTCTCTAGTGAGCAGAATGAGATGGGCTCTGTGTGTAGTAGAAGGTCTCTGACAAGTAACATTAAAATTGAATTAAGGTATGTTTATGTTAAATAACCTTCTTTTTCCGCTTCTTAAATTTGTTTCAATTTTTATAGTGATGTTTTCTATTTTTCTCTTGCATTTCTCCCTGTTTAGCAGAGCAGATTTCATGCTTTATCTATAGAATTTTCTTTCTTTCCTTGATGCTTGTTTTTCCACTATATTTATGCCTTTTACCAAAGCAGGGATGCTGCTTGACAGAAAAGCAGTGGTGTCAAATCCCTTGATGTTTTAATGTGGTTATCCTGCAGGTCTTTTTCTCTTCCTGATCTGACTGTAGTTTTCACCAGGAGTTTTGTGTTGTTCTGTCTTTGTTTTTCCCTAAAGGCAAAGTAGTACTGTTTTACTCCAGATACCACCAGAGAGTTGAAACTTTGTGCATCCCATAAAAACAGCAATAGACCAAGTCCTGTCTTTTGGGGTCTTGCACTGGCACTTTTGTGAATGATGGAAAATGAACTTTCTCTTTTCAATGCTTTTGTCGCAAAATTTGTCCTAAAGTTCTTAATTTCAGTGCTGGGCATCCCATGTGGTTTTAGCAATTCCAAAGTTTGGTCTTTCCACTGAATTAAAGCAGTAAATGAGTATTCATCCTAAGCAGGGTCAATAGCTTTGGTAACTTTCATAAATATGAGTGTAGAGGAGGCACAGGTGCTCACATCTCCTATGAAATTCCCCCATACCCAACTGATAAATTCTGACATTTGCTTATATATTGCTTAAAACAATTCCTTGGTAACTTAGGAAGTTTTTTTCCTTGTCTTCATTTATCTCTGGGCTGTGGTTTACATGGCATCTGGGAGAGAATGTCAAAACAGCTACTCAGGACATAGTAAAAGGATTTTGGAAAATTTTGTAGCGGGCTCCTAAAAAAAAAAAAAAAGATGAATCCAACTTCTGCCAGGAGATTTCAAAACCAAGTCAGCCTGTTTCTGGCTTTCTCTCCAGCATGCTGTTCTGTAGCTGGGTGTACCAACTCGGTGTATTTGACAGCAAATTAACTTCTCCTGCTGAGTCATCTCTCTTCCTGTTGTGTGTTTGATGGAGGCCTTTATCTGTCTGGTTTCTAACTCCCTCTCTGATGGAAATGTGTTAGACTTCACTTTTGTCCTTGATAACCCTTGTGCTGATCTGTTGAAATTGGGTTTTTTTCAGATTATTATTTAACTCTGCTGGTGCCTTGCTTTCCAGGTGTGAGCAGCCATGCACACTTTGGAGACCAGGAGAGCAGGAGCTGGAAAAGCCAGCTTGCCTGCTGGAGTTTGTGCTCCTGTGCAAAAAACAGCCTTGGATCTGACACAAAACCAAGTGACAAGTCTCATGTGTAGCAATCCTGTGCTGATTAGCCAATACTATCCAAATGCTTATGAGTGTTTTCATCTTGATGCTTGTACTGATCCTCAGGCTTGTCTACTGCAACAGTTTCTTAGACTTGAGAGAGTAGAAATCATTAAGTTTTTAACTCTCCATAAATTTCACCCAGATGCCTGTAAGGCAAAGCAAAGTTGCTTGGGGAACCCTTTGCTGTAGGCAATATTAGTGCTGTGTTTTCTCATCCAGGAAGATTCCTTTGCAGAGCCTTTGACTGGGGGAGGGAAGGAGGGACACAAATTACCACACATTAGTGGTGGTTATTATTGATGGTTTTCAGCTACCTTCCAAGGTTTCTTTTGTTAGTGCAATACATTCAAAGTTCTGTGATTTCATTGGAACTGAAAAGAAAAGCCTATTGAGAGTTAGCTTTGCTAATCCAGCAAACTTCAAAACAGCTTATTCCCCAACCTTTTCAGCCTTTAACATCTGATTTTTATTTTAAGTGTCAACATTACTGTCATTAAATACAAATCTAGGTTGCTTTTTGAATAACAGTGAAGCCGTTTTTGCTATTCATTTTATTGTCTGGGGTCAGAAGTTTGCACATTTATCTTGGGGTGTGATGTGAGCTTCAATTTTGCTTGGTTTCTGACCAAGAGAGAGAGAGTAATAGGATGAGCTGACACGCTGCAAGCTCAGATTAAGAGAAAGCTTTTGTCTTGTTTTGTAGTTCCCTTCATTTTGCTCTTTTGTTAGCAGAGTTATGTATTTTACTGGGATTTTTTTTGCACAGAACTGGAAGAGAGCTGGTGTTTCTCTAAAGGGACCTTGTCTGTGTCTGCTTGCTCCACAGACCTGATCGGAAGCGGAGAGATCTCTTCCGAATCGCAAACGCCACCGTTGCCAGTCGGAATAGGAACATCACTGGGACAGATCACTTCACCAACACTTCTGACACAGAGGAGAATGAGGTGGAATACCCATTCTTTGAGACCAAAGTGGATGGCAAGGAGAGAACTGTGATCTCCCATCTCCAGCCTTTTACTCTTTACCGCATTGATATTCACAGCTGCAACCACGAAGCTGACACGCTGGGTTGCAGCGCTTCCAACTTTGTCTTTGCAAGAACCATGCCTTCAGGTATGCTCTCACAAGTATAAAGCTTTGCTTGATTGTCTGGGCAGAGCTCAGTCTCAGGGAGGACAAACAAAGCAGTTAAAAAACATTGGAGTGTTATTAATAAAAAGTAGATGCAAGGAAATCAGTTGGAACTGTATCAAACTTAGTAGTTTCCTGTCATTGACTCACCTCTCCTGTATGGAGTGACAGGTATTGAGTCTGTCCTGTGATCTGGAGAAAGGTGGGAGTGTGTGCATTGACTACTGAGATAATTAGGGGACAATCTGTTTCCCAGCAACATAGGTGAGACCCACAGACATGGTGGATTAAAAGGTCTTCAGTTCTCTGTATGCTGAATGCAGACGGGGGAGCGTTTCTCTGCTAACATTGAGTTTTTGCTGTGTTCACTTTGAACAGTTCACAGATGTTAAGAGTTTTGCTGGTGAGAATGTATGCCAAATGTTTCTTCTGTCACAGAATGACCATGCATTTGTCCAGCCTAGAAACAGGAGGAGGACTGTGGTGTTTTGTGCAGAATCACCAGCATCTGGAGTACTTCAAATAGGAAGCGTTGAACGCTGTTCTCATGTTTGGGACTTTTACAGATTGTACTTCTTCTGAGAAGAATAGAGATGATTTTAGTGTAAGATCATATGCATCCAGCAAAGGGCTTCTAACTCCAGCAGATGTCTGGGAATATTTGGTGCAGAATGGTAGCAATTTTGTTTTGTTTCTGGAAGGAAAGACTATCACAATCTAGATCCAGCTGTGTCAGTAAAGAAGGAGCAGTATTGCTTATTTCAAGGAAAAAAGGAAACCTGTGAGATCAAGGAAAAGGAAATAAGTGTCCCCAGATTTTTAGTGCCTGGCTCTGAAAATCAGAGGCTAAACAATTCTGAAGTCTGTCAACTATGTTTTTGAAAACATGGCCTTTTTTTCCTTGACTGAAACAGTCTTCATATTCTTGTTATGTTTCGAATAAGACACAAAATTATCAAGAATGCAGTAGAGATAAAGCAGTTCCTGAATTGCTGATGAGACTGCATTTTAAACTGCAGGTTTCCTCAGAGTGGATATTTTAGGAAAGGGATGTCAGTGGGGGAGATCTTAGGTATTTACAGCCACTTGCAGCCAGGTTGCTGGTGACAGCTATTTGGTAGGAGTGGGAAGTTTGGAAGGAAGAACCAACTGCTGATGTACAGGTTATGAGGCACACAGACTGAGCACAGTGCCCACACCTGATAGAGCTGTGTATTTTCTGACAATTAGCAGTTCAGACTCTGCTAATCACTCCAACAGGCCCCTGGCCAACGTGTTCTGTTCTCTGGATCTTTGAATAGCACTTTCTGCAGTGCTTTGATACCTATAGAATAGCATGAACTTTTGGCTTTCCTCAATTGTTGCCCAAGTTCCTGTGTCAGTAACAGGTGTCCTTCACTTGTAAATATTTTCCAGAGGGAGCAGATAACATTCCAGGAACGGTAGCATGGGAAGCAAAAGAAGAAAATACTGTCTACCTGAAGTGGCTGGAGCCTGCAAATCCAAATGGGCTGATACTCATGTATGAAATCAAATATGGGCAGCATGGAGAGGTGAGGATTGGACATCTCCCTGTTACTGCTTGTAGCTTGAAGCTGTACACAGAATGGGATCTTTCTTACCATTCTTCTGTGCAGTGCTGCAGACCAAAGGATGGAAGTTATCATTTCAAACCCCCAGCACCAGTCAGCATTCCATTCCTTTGTTTTGTTTCCTTTGACTTTGTATTCCACCCATCTCCTTAAGGTGTTTAAAGAAAAACTGATGGGGCTTTTAGTTATAAAAATCAGCTTACCCTGCAGCCATATTGGTTTCTCAGTTGTTTTCTGCATTAAGAGCTGTAACTGTTTTTTTTCTTTTAGGAGAAGCGGGAATGTGTTTCCAGACAAGAATACAAGAAGCTTGGAGGAGCTAAACTAACTCATCTGAACCCTGGAAACTACTCTGCTAGAGTTCAGGCCACTTCATTAGCTGGAAATGGGTCATGGACTGAGCCCATCTCTTTCTATGTGCAACCCAAATGTAAGATGAATGTTTGTTGGCTGTGTCACACTGGGGGAATGTTGTCTTTTTAATAATTCCTGAAGTTTGTGTATGTAACTGGCCCAGTTCTCTTGCCTCTGTTCTAAATATTCCTCTTATTTGCTGATACTTCTTTGAGAACTCTTCTCTGTTCCTTTTTTTTTTTTTGTTTGGTTTTTTTTTTGCAAGTGTTGACAACCAGGTCTATCTGAGGCATGGTCCTTTTCTTTTGTGCATTTTATATATATGAGAGATGCAGCCAGGTGGTGGGTGTGTAGAACACACCATGCAGCTTCCCATAGTGAACAACTCTGCTGGGAATGGACTGGTAGCTCTAACAATATGGAGGGGGTTGTACAAAACCTCTGGCAATAAGCCAAACCTGATCCAAATTGCAAAATGAGACAAAAAACAAGTTGCTTAGCTTTTTGGCTAGCAGTTTTTTAAAAACATCACAATGTTTTTTCATAGGACCCCATCCAGGTGACATTTATTTGATAAATATAAGCATTCTGGTGAAAGGATGATGACTCCTGACAATGGGAGTAATTTGTATTTTGGAAGAACACCACCACAGTGTCCACAGAGACCCTCTGGAAGTTCTGTATTTAGTTGTAGAGCAGATGTATCAACAGAAAACTGGAACTCCACCTTTTATTCCTTTTTACTGGAGTTGAAGAACTCGAAGAGCAGTGTCTGTATATTCTGAATAGAAGTTCTTGCAAGGTGAACAAAAGGTGGAAAAGGGGTGAATATGCAGGAGAACAATTACTTGTTCTTGGAGGAATGCAAGTCCTTAAGCATAACTTGTGAAACCAACCTGCAGACAGAAACTGTTGTATACAAAATTAATGCTTTTCACTGTCTGTTTTCTTGTTTCACTCATCTGCAGTCAGAGAGTGTTTCTGAGTACATTTTTCCACATCAGACAAGAAAATGAGTACTTTGATTTCTTTCCCTGTATGGAAATTGATTGAGTGGGTTTTGAATGTTTCTTTGTTAATGGAGATTTTATAGGAACCATGATACAATTGTTTTCTTGTTGATTGCAGCAGCAAACTATGGAAACTTCCTGCACTTGATAATTGTGCTCCCTATTGCTTTCCTACTCATCATTGGGGGATTGCTGATAATGCTGTATGTCTTTAACAAAAAGAGGTGAGTTGTATGTGCTTGTGGTTAAAACTGCAGAAAGGGAATGTTTATTTCCAAATCTGTGCCTGTAGAGCAAGTTAGAAATTAAAAAGGGAAATGGAATTCAGAGAACTCAAGAAGCTAAAGTAGATTTTGTCTTGTTGGTGTCTAAAGGAGGAGGTTTAGAGTTACCAGTGAGCATGTGGCTGCTGCTTGAGATATGAAGAAGCTCCTTATTACAGTGTCATGTTTGAGAGGGAAGAGGAAGGGTTATTGGGAGCATATCCCCTGGGACAATGATGGCAGGCACTGAATCTATATACTCAGAAGCATTGACTGAAATATGGGTCAATATAAATCATGGGAACTTAATTCAATTTAGGTTAATTTGATTCCTTGCAAACTCTAGAGGTTTTTTGAAGTCTTTACATCCACTTACAAAGTTACATTCTGTGCAGAGCAGTCTAGGGTACTGTTCTATTGATTTCTTTTTTGTAATTAGTGGTTTGATTATTTTATTTTATTGCAATACATAATAAGAACTTAATGTTCAACCTTTTAACTTCCTAGATACGAATGCTTTTTATTACACTTAGATAAATTACACTTATTGAACATTATTTCCAGCTCTAATTCATTGTGCAAACAGTGGCACCAGGTCTCCTCAAGCACTCCAGCAAGGGCTTTATGTGCAGTGAAGTACAGTGCTACCTTCTTGGCCTTCCTTTGGGCTCTTTTAGCTGAAAAGCCTGATAATTCATCTTTCTTTAAATTTGTTCTATCCCACAAGAATGTTTTTTCTTTCATTTTCTGAGGTCTGATAATTTTAGTTCTGCAGCCTGCCTCTTGCAGCTCTCATAGTGTTTAATAAATATGTCTTGCTCTGAAAATAAATAATATTGGGGTGGGTGGGTGTTCTTAAACCAGAAACATTTATAAAATAGTCTAATGGAATTCCCCATTAAAAACAATCCTGTCCTTTGCTTAGATCACTTCTCTCCCACAGCAGAGCAGATGATGTTGCAGTATGTTCTCAGCCACAGGTCTCCTGGGTATATCAACATACAGCTGCCTTTCTTAAAGGAGCACCTAAAAGTACCTTGTGTTTACATTTTTCTGGTGCTGATTTGGTTTAAAGAAGACATCAGGTTTCCTGGGAAAGCTATTCCAGGCTGTTTTCCCATTGATTATGGGAAGTAGAATAAGAACTTGGTTTGTCCACTTTGTCTGAGAAGCTCTCTGCACGCAGTAAATAATATTCTGTGGTTGAGCAATTGGTGGGAATGCTGTAGAAAAGGTGGTCAGCTGTTTACTTAGGTTTAAAGATTTTAAAAGAGAAAAAAATTATTTCAACAGGAACAGTGACAGACTGGGCAATGGAGTACTTTATGCTTCTGTGAACCCTGAGTACTTCAGTGCTTCAGATGGTAAGTGAGACCTCACACTTGTGATGCTTTTACTTTCACGTTTTCTGCTTGTGTCTGAGTTTGAAAGGTATGAAACTCTAAAAGGAAAGTTGTAAAACCATTTTCTGTCTTTGTTTTATTAGCATTGCAGTGCAATCAGTCATTGATAATTGGAGATGTCAGCTGCCTAGTCAAACTGGGCAGGTTTTCAAACTTTCCCTGTAGTTTATTTAGCTGAATCAAATTTGGATGCATTAGTTTCAGATTATCATCTACTCACCCGGTGATGTTTTCATTGAAATGAAGGAAGGATTAATGAATTCATCATCTCTCATGTTTGCCCTTTTAAGCTTTATTCTGACCTATTGGAACAAACCCTCTGTTTCTTTCCATGTACTTGTCACCTGGAACATAGTAACACTTAGGAAAACCAATATTGTCACCTCACTTCCCATCCTAATAAAACTCTACAACTTTTCACAGTTAGAGAAAAGCAATGTTGTGGGCTCCCAGACATATCACTAGCAGAAATATTGTGTTAAAATTAGCACAGATATATAATATTTTATATATATATATATATATATAATATATATATATTTTATACTACATTATATCACATATAACATAACTAGAATCGATTTTTGTTTTTCTCAATATCTGGAGTGTTTCTCTAGCTGGAAAAACATATTTTTAAAACTAGTTTCAACCTGATCTGATTTGTGACTGCTGTATATATTAGGCAATGACAATATTTAGAGACATAGGGATGTGCCAGTGATAAGACCCCAGCCCTGCTATGTCTGTGTTGAGTGCTATGCTAACAGAGTAAAATAATTGTAGTTCTGAGGTCAGGTGTGAGGTTTTGGGGGCCATGTTTAATTTCTTACACCTTTCAGTGGGAGACACAATGTGGATAGTGCTCATATGTTTAAGAACTTCTATTTCCTGGATAGCTTTAAAAACAGAAGTGCCATTCCAAGAACAGCCTGCTTTTTTTTGTTTGTTTTGTTTTGCTTGCTATATATTGTTTTCTTGTGCCTGCTAATGGTGTAGCTGAACTTTGTGTCAGTTCTTTCATCAGTTGTCCCTGGGCAGCAGCAGGAGCTGAACAATCTCTGCTTCTCCAGGAAACCTGTGTGCTGGCACTGCTGGGGAATGGAGAACTTTGGAAAAATTCAGCTTTCTGGCTAGACAAATTGCTTTAAAAAAATAACAAAATACAAGGAGCAACCAGGTTCCCTATTATTTATTGCTAGATAATTAATTCATATCTCTAGATAATTAATTCAAAGAAATTCAGCTTTCTGGCTGAAAGAATTGCTTTGAAAAGTAAGAAAATACAAGAATCAACTGGGTACATTAATTTATTGCTAGATAATTGATTTATACACAGAGAGGTGTGGTTGTCAGTAATGAGGGTGTACCCATACTGTAGAGGTTATGGGATTCTCTTCAAGTGCAGGAGGAAATCACATCAGCCCAGTCTCCTTGAAGCATCATCTGTTTATTGTTTAGTTTGCTGCTGCTGCTGCAGTAGACATCTTACTGTGCTTCCAAAAGGCCCCAGCAGGCTAATGGGTTGAGCCAGAGTGGCAGAGGGCAATTTTACTGTTATTTTTTGTAGTGGCACCATTAGGGTTAAAGGTCTGTCAGTGCTCATGCTATAATCCTCTATTTTTGCATCCTGTCATTTCACCCATCCAGAGCATGTGACACAACTGTCCCCTCTTTTGGTGACTGATAGGCAGCAGCATCAGTGACTACTCAGATGTCGACTTGCCTGAGGCAGTCACTTTCTGAGATCTCTCTTCTGCCTCAGATCAAAGACTTAGCAGCAGGAGCAGGTTCTGCCTTTACTTGTGCAACAGAGTGTGTGCAAGTGATCAGAATGGCTTCATGCAAAGAGCCCTCTAGATCAGAGAGTCTGTTTCCCTCTAGCCACAAAATCAATCTGTTAATAGAGAATACAGGAGATGCTAAACTGATACAGATGATCGAGTATGTTTGATGCTGTCTGGAAGAATTAGAAACCCAAGGATCCCAAGAAAAGCTCAAACCTAAAGTATTGATTCAAGCCTTTTCCCACCCTGGTTTTGTGCTTTGAGGTTCCTAATCTCTATCCCATGGCATCCAGACCGTAGCGAGGCCACTTCTCGTCCCCCTACACATTTCTTTAAGATCTATTTGTAAGCCAAGCATCTGCCTGTCTCTGTATGGGAAAGACTGTGGATTATTTGCATACATCATGCAAGGTCTCAGCATTTTTTCTGGGGGTTTTTACTGTAAAACTGCTTGGGCAGTTGGTGTCCTAAAGCAGTGAGTGATGGCACCACTTGTAGAAGGGGAACATCACGGCTGGTTCTTTCTCTCCCCAGTCTATGTTCCAGATGAATGGGAGGTGCCCCGTGAGAAGATCACCATGTGTCGGGAGCTTGGACAAGGCTCCTTTGGAATGGTTTATGAGGGAATAGCCAAGGGAGTGGTGAAGGATGAGCCAGAGACCCGAGTGGCCATCAAGACTGTCAATGAGTCTGCAAGCATGCGGGAGAGGATCGAGTTCTTGAACGAGGCTTCAGTGATGAAGGAGTTCAATTGTCACCATGTGGTAGGTCATGAAACTGTAACAAGGCTGTGGTACATCCAGCCCTGGGGTTTATTGGCATGTTCAGGGCACATCTTCACTGAGTGAAGCAAAAAGTTGGGATTTTGACTCCAACTCTGTGCAGCTTTATGATAATAATGTGAAACAGGAGTCAGAGTGGAATCAAATACACTTTTCGACCTTTCCCACGGGTTCACAGGTGGTTGGGGCTACATATTAAGAGGAATAAGTGATTGCTGCAGTTCAGTGAGCTGTACTTGTAGCTCAGTGTTTGTTTTTCCTCTTCCAGGTTCGCCTGCTTGGTGTTGTTTCTCAGGGCCAGCCTACACTGGTGATCATGGAGCTGATGACACGTGGGGACCTCAAAAGTTACCTGAGATCATTGAGGCCAGACACAGAGGTGAGTCATGAGTGGTTTTCCTCAGGTAGACTCATCTTGAACAGAAAGCAGCAGGCAATTAGCCTTTCTCTCCCTTCTGTCAGGCTGAATTGTGATAATATGATTTTTTTAAATTTATTTTTAATTTTTTAAAAAGTATGTTACAGTTTGTAGAAATCATGACTTTGTTTTCTCCTTACCGGTTTTATCTTCTTTATCTTGCCCAGAATAATCCAGGCCAGGCACCTCCAACTCTGAAGAAGATGATTCAGATGGCAGGAGAGATTGCTGATGGGATGGCATACCTCAACGCCAACAAATTTGTTCACAGAGATCTTGCTGCAAGAAACTGCATGGTGGCAGAAGACTTCACAGTGAAAATTGGAGGTGTGCTTTCTTGACTTTTTCACAAATGGAAAACATCACCCTGAAAAATCAGCATGTTAGAAGCATTTTAATTTTCTGAAAGCTGTTTAAAAGGCCTTTTGAAACTTAGCTCTGGCTTAAATTTCTGCAGAATGAAATGTGGTCCTTGCTTAAAACACAGGCTTGCTGTGATTTAAGACCTGTGAGCAGTCAGCATTATGTTGAAACTCTTGGAATACCTCTACTTGCTGTTGTTCCAGTGAGGAAATCAGAGAACATGTGGGTTTATAAAGAGCTAGTGAAGCAGTGATTGGAGGTGCAGATGCTGCAGACATCTGGGTGTATGGCATAGTTACCACTGATGTGTCATTTGTTTTTCTGTTAATGTGCAAAAATTATTCCATCTCTTGTATTCTGGTTCAAGAAATAAGAATTTGGGGATTATTTTTAAGCATATCTGATTTGGAAGTGAATGTAAGACTTGACTTCAGCTGGATGCTTTCCAGTCTGAACTGGAGTTCTGCTTTCCAGACAACAGAATGGCTTTTCCTCTGCTTTGCTGTTAGAACACCACTCTTTTTTTCCTTTCACCATCTCTCCAAAATAATGTCAGATGAGTTTTTTCAGCCTTTTCTCCAGAGAGAGTGATTTTAAGCTTTTGGCTGTTTTTGAGTTGTGCATATTAAAATAACATGTATAGCAACAGCCTTCTGCTGTAGGAAACTAATTCTTTCTCTCTGAGCTTAACTCAGCTATTTTGATAATTTGTGTAAGTAATCCTGTCATTTGGGAGAAAGTAAAAATCATTTCATTTTGAGTCAGTTAATTAGGAAATAAGGTCTTTGGGGAATTTTGTGCATCTTCTGCAGGTTTGGAGAAGCCAGCCTGAATCCTTCCCATTCCAGTTTTCTCACTTCTCCTCCCCTCACCAGTGTGTTTTACAATACTTTGAACTGAAGATGGTGCATTTCTTCCCCTTCACATGATACATGGCTACTGTGTTAGCAGACACTGTTTAATATTAGTATGAGATTTGATGCCACCTGATTTATTAACTTTCTGGTTAGTGTCTGAAAACACCAAGACCCAGCAGTTTTATGTGTGTCAAGCTGATTGTATAAGAAAAAAATTCTGGAATAAGTCTGACTTACAGTCAGGAGAGAAGTGTTGTTAGATCAAAATCTTGCAAATGCTTATTTATTTATATCTAAGGACCTGTATTATCCAAAGTATGTCTTTAGTATTGGTTTGTTGGTCATAAATGAATAATCTAATCCTCTGTAGCACTTGAGATGGAATATTATAGAGGCACTGGAAATTGGCTTTAGAAAGAGGGGAAAAAACCCACAAGAGAAGCATTTCCCTCAACATGTGAGAGTCTTTAAGGGCAATAGTGTTGAGTACTGAAGGAGTTCTTTACACTCTTTGGAAAGAAAATTTAATTTAGAGAACACATATAGTGAATTGTATAACATTCAGAAGACTTGGTTTACTGTAAGTCTTGAGCATAAATCCTATAACTTTTTATATTGATACATTTTAATTGTTCAGACTTGTTGCCCACTGAAGTTAGCTGTAAAAATGTCTTTTTTGTTGGGTGGGAAACTGAGCAGTCCTGAAGCCAGCAGGTCCAGTGCCTGCTGAGTCTCTGCAAAGTGCAGTATCATAGTAACAGACTGCAGATTCTTTGCACCAAAATGGGATTCTCTGCTGGCTACAGTGGCTTGTAGTGAGGGGAAAGATGTTCATCATGTTATCATGCAAGCTCAAAACATTTATTCCTTCTAGATTTTGGCATGACAAGAGATATCTACGAGACAGATTATTACCGGAAAGGAGGGAAAGGTTTGCTGCCTGTCCGCTGGATGTCCCCAGAGTCACTGAAAGATGGAGTCTTCACCACACACTCCGATGTCTGGTAACAAAAAGGGGGCCTGGAAAAACTGTATTTTAGCCCCTTTTCTTTCTAGCCTCTTTTCTTGTTTTAGTGGGCTTAACCAAATATACTGCTCCTCCTGTCTCTTCAAAGGTAACTCTCTTTTTTCCACTCTGAGGCATTCTGCTTTGTATTTTGTATTTCCATTGCAAAATCAAGAACTCCTGAGGTTAAACTCCTCTCATTCCCTGAGAGCAGAATTAAATGGATTTCCAAAACTGGAGGTGGCAGCATGTTTCCTGCTGTGGGTTGTAAAATCAGTTGTGCAGTGAAAAACATTACCTTCACCTGGAAGAGCAAGTTGTCATTTTTCAGATTGCTCTCCTTCAGGAAAAGCATTAAAAGTTGCCAAGAATATAGGAAGGTCCACAGTGCTGACCTGCTTTTCTATCAAAACCTTCTGTGTAAATAACTCTGCTCTCCTGCAGACAGTTTACTAGCAGGTTTTTTTTCCTTGGGAGTTCTCCCTTGTGTATAACCTTCTCCATTTGGAGCTTTGTTTGGTTCTTTTATACACTGCAAGATGCAGAAATAGTTTTTTCTTTAAAAGCACATTGCCTGGTTGCTGTATCTGTGCAGTTAATAGAGGCATTCAGGAAATTTCAAAATACACTTCTAAGAAGAAATAATACTCTGGAACAATTCCCCACACACATCTTCCCCTAAACTTCTGCAGGTAGGTAGGGAGGATTTGGTAGAAGATTAACATACACGGGCAAAACCTTTACTCTGTCTTTTATGTTTCTCTGCCTTCCTAACAAGATGATTTGACTGCTGATCTGTTAAAGAGTTGGCAGATGATTGCCTCCAAATGTCTAGAAGTCAGTAGGAATGGTATTCTAGTAGTAAACTGCATTTTGTTTAAACAGCTTGAGGATTTTTGGAGTCAGTGGGCTGTGATCCACAGCACTGGCTTTAAGTGAAAGGTTCATAAGAGAAATTACGTTGAAAGTGAAAAGGCAAAACACCAGAGTCTTGTTTAATTTTTTTGCATATGGCTTGTAACTTAGTTATAAATCCAGTAACCCTCAAACTTGGAAATAGATTAAAATAACCACTTTGAGTTGAAGGGGAAGCCCTGCATCAGCCATTTGTCTAACAGAACAACACAGGCATACTTTTGGCAGTCCCTTTACACTCAGAGAATTTTGGGGCTTGTAATGGCTTCACAAAGCAGACAGAAATTTGGACTGCATCACTAGAAAAATCCTCAGATGTAAAACTGAACGAGCCTGGAGTGAAGAGCTGGCAGACCTGCCTGTTCTTAACCACAGAACAGAAACTTCTAAGTCCAGCCATTGTATCAGCAGCAAGCTGCAGCCCTGCCCAGCTCCGTGACGTCTGCTGCACTTGTGCCACACACACTTTCCCTTTAACCTATATCTTTTCAGGGACATTATTATTAAAACATAACTCAAATTTGAAATACTGAGACCCTGCAGATGTGATGTTGAATCAATCACCAGGAGTAAATTAGTAGTACTTCAGTTGTTTTAGGAAGCAGGTAAGTTCTCCCTGGAATTTTAACAAGATTTGGTGTCAATCACTCGGTCCAAAGCAGGGGGACAGTCTGAGCAAGATATCCCAGGTAGAGGACACATCAAAAAAAAAACTTTACTGACTAAAAGGTTGGAAAACTTAAAAAGAGGAGGACTAAATTCTGGCAGATTTTTGCTTGAAAGCATGGAGAAGAAAAAATTATTGATGGAGAGGAGGTATACAGCTCTCGTCAGTGTTTCAGACAGTTCCTTCTTGAGATGGTTTCTCATCTGAATTGTTAGAGGTTAGTTATTCTGAAATTTGGTTCACATAGGCATATACTATCTTGAGGTACTAAAAAACTGGTTCAACATGAAGTTGTTCATTTAGAACATGCACCCATTTGTGTTTGCTGTGTGTATCCACAGCTCTAGATTCAGAAATTGTAATTGAATTCCAAATGTGGTGGAGCTTGACTTGCCAGTGTCATGAAAAAGGGTCTATTTACTTGATCTGCTTATGGCTGAAAGAACCATTCTGGTTTAGTTCTCAATAACTTTTAGACAAAACACTGCATTGAAGGTCTCTTTCTGCCAGGAAAAATTACCTGACTCCTTGTATAAGTTCAGCTTTTGAAGATGCTTTGTGTAAGTCATGTAGCTTGGCTGTCTGGGGGGCATTTATTTTCATCAAGCAGTTAAAAAAAATGTTGAGATTTGTGTTTTCTGCATTTCTGGTAGGATATTGTGACATCTGGTTCCATGTTCTTCGAGATAAGTTTTAGAAGCCAAAATGTCAAAAAGACAAAGCTCTGTGAGTGGTCAGAGTCCAAGATTTATAAGCTGTAAGGTGAAATGGCAAACTGCAAAAAGAGTGTCTGGAGGTTTTGAAGGGTGGGGCTTTATTTCAGCAATCCATTATTTTACTCCTTTTCAGACTGAAGAATGAGGCAATTAGAGGAGACTGTTTTTGTTGTAGTTGGGGAGGGAGAACTTTTTAAAATTAATGTAATACTGTTTCAGGGTGAGGGTGTATTTCTATAAATAAGTCTCCAGCATCTTGCATTATTTCAGAGCTGCCTTGGAGGAGCAACATGGGTTTGTTTGTTATGATAATACGACTGGTAGGTACACAAGACTTGCTCTCATTATTTCTGCAGTAATCAAAGTAGCTTCAAAGACACCAAAACGTTGAGCTGACCCTCTGTCCCTCCCTGCCCTGAAAGGCAAACACCGTTGCAAGTCTGGTTGTGGCTTCTGGATCCTGAAGGAAACCATTTTAGATGGAGTAGATAACTGAAAGATAAAACCACTCTCCCATAACCAGCTAATAATATTGAACTCCTGTTTTCACAACAATACCCGATTGAAACTACACTTCTCTGTTTCTAACCTTGACTCAGCATTTTAGCCACAGAAGGCAAGACAGCATCTGGATTTTCTTTGCACAAGAGCTCAAAGGGTAGATGGCTGTTCAGTGCAGGGCAGACAACATGAACCATGTCTGCTCAATAAGCTAATTTTAAATGGAGGTATTTTTAGAAACTGTCAATACTTACATCCAAACTACCCAATTACATAACTCTTCTTATCTTTCCTTGCCAGTAATCAATTCCTGTTATTAGACAGACTTTTCACTTCTGCTGTCCTCTGTAGTTAGTTGGAAGGAGATAGAAGCTCAGTTTCAAGAACATGGTTACACACATGTTGCGAAAGGGGTAACTTGAGTTTCTGTAGGGGCCTTAAAAGGGTCAAATGAGGTGCAAGAAGCTGGAGAACATTCCCATTTCTTCTGTGTCTTTTTCCAAAATTGGTTTTGTTGCTCTGTGTCGAATACCTCGATCTTTACTTTGCACCTTTGACTTAAAATGTGGAAGAAGCCAAAGCAGAGGGATAGAGGGAAAGTATTACCCAAGAAGTGTTTTTATTTGCCTGGAGAATAGAGGTCTGCTGGTTGGCTGACTTGCTTTTAGTGGTAAGGCAGATGAGATGCACAGGTGTGGTGGGAGCTCTCTGCTTGCCAGAGTGATAAGGGAAAACTGCAGCTTCTAAATCGGATTTGTGTGACTCAAGGATTTCTGGTGAAAAGCAGCCTGCACTGGAATTAGAGCTTACAGCTCTGTGTTGCTGCCTTCTCAGCTGCTATCAGGAATAACAGAGATATGTTATGTAAAGATTTTGAGTTTAAATTTTTTCACGCAAAGGTTTTTTTCTTGCTGTTTCCGTGGGTGGGAGACAACCTGCCAAGCTCAGTTTGAATAATCATTCTCTCCTGGTTCTTCTCCGCCTGTTCAGAAAGTTTGATTCCCTGCACCCAGATTCCCTGCACAGACAGATCTTTTTGCAGACTTTATATATCAGTTGTCCAGCCTGAGGTCTAGCCAGGTAGCACAGTGATAGGAACAGATTTTGTAAAATTTTTTTGTTGTTGTTGCTCTACCTGTACCTTTCCATTTCTCCTCTCTGCTGTTCTTCCCAGCTTGCAGTGCTCCTAAAGTCTGAACACAAAACCATGGGAAAGGGAGATGTGAGCTGATTGACCAGGGAAGCTCACAGCTTAAGTCCTCTCTGAGTTAGGACACCAGTCAGTGCAATGAACTTGTGGTGGCTTTTTTACTGATTGACCTGTACAGAACCAGTGTAACCAAGCAATGTTGGACCACTGACTGATCATAGCCATGACTAGCTCAGAGCTGGAGATTATTATTTGGTGTGGAAAATGGAGGTGTAATATTAGCAGTCTTTTCTTACAGAGGCTGTTCTGAAGAGTCATTCAGAACTGGGAGCCTGTTTGTCACCATTGACTGGAGGTGTCTGAAGTCAACACTCTCAGTGCAGGTCTTGTGGCTAGCACAATAGCTGCACACTTTGAGCAGTTGGATTTCTTTTTTTCTTTTTTTCTTTTTTTTTTGGTAAAATAACATAAACTGTGGTCACCTGCCTGCTCTATGTCCTCTAAGAAAAATATCCTTGTAAAGCTTACTTGGCTTTCTACAGTTGTGGTTTCTTTTCCAGGTCTTTCGGGGTTGTGCTCTGGGAGATCGCAACATTGGCAGAGCAGCCCTACCAAGGCATGACCAATGAACAAGTGCTCCGCTTTGTGATGGAAGGAGGGCTGCTGGAAAAACCAGACAATTGTCCTGATATGCTGTAAGTGTCACCAGTCACCACGGGTCTTAGCACATAGTTTATTCTGCCTGATCCTTCAGTATCTGCTTCTGCCCTATCTACCACGTGAAGGGCTTATTAAAAAAGTGATGGTGATGTGAGGTCCTTGTTGGAAGAGTCTTTGCCAATCTAGTGTTTTATAGTAGATTGACACACCAGAAAACAATTTTGCTTGTGGCCAGAATCTCACTTTGGGCTCTCTCTGATAAGGAAAGCAAGCCCAAGTCTTTTTGTTCCTGAATAAAATTAGACTTAACAAGCACCCATAAGTGACATTCGCTACAAGACTTTGTGCCTAAATCTTCTGCTTAAAGTAGTTCTGTTGAGCGTAAAGAGAAAAAAGAGCATAGGATGAACTGATCTGCCTTGTGCATGAACTGTGGAAATCAACTTTTTGGTTCAGCATGCAGAGCAATGTCTGTGTCCTTCCTTTGTCTGAAGCAGCACTGGATCTGCTGCTTCGGTCACAGTGCTCATCACATTGAACTAAGCAAATCCCTCCTGCTCACAGCTTCCTTTCCTGCAAGCAAGGAAAGAAGCCCACAGAAAAACCTTTGCCTGCCCCTAGAATAGATCTGAAGCCTTGCTGCAGCAGTGCACAGTGCTGTGGCAGGCTGCAGTTTGGAGCTTTACATTGTTGGAATGTTTCTGCTGGCTTTTGTGTACAGCAGTTTCAGTTGTTCAGACTTTATTACTTTGATAGACTTCCCAAACTGGCTTTTGGGAAGGAAATACTGCGTCTTGCAGTTATTGAAATTTTCTGGAGGCCCACAGAGGGGATACAATCACTTAAGGGCCCTCAGCTGCTTGGGATTCTTAGGAAAAGAGCTGTTTTGGCTGGAGTGCTGGCTTTGGTTTCAGATGACAGGCAGGGTTGTTTTGTTGTTGGAGGGGGGTGGGTGGTATATGCAGGGGGAGGTGTAGCTGCCATGTGATTCCTCAGTTGCACATTCTTTCCCTTCCATGATGCTGTGGGGAATTTCTGGCAGTCAGATTGGCTCGAGATTGTTTAACATGGTCAGACCTGTGTAATGGAGGGGAGGAGTAGGCAGGAATGGAAGAATAGTAGGGGGTGGAAAGGCGTTGGCTCCCTGAATCCATAGGAAAGAAAAAAAACACCTTTATGGTTAAGAACAAACTCAACAAGAGCTGGAGCATCAGAAATTCCTCATTAACCCAGGGCCAGGCTAGAGGAGGGGAATCACAGCAGGACACTATTTACTGCAGCCCACCTGGCCCATTCTCCTTCTTCCTCAGAGATATCCCTTTGCTTGCTGAGGCTTCACACATCAGTTATGGCCACCAAGACTTTAGCCATTGGAGAGGTGTAGAACAAGAAGAATCTTCCTCTGAATTTAGCCAGTTCTCTCCATTAAAAAAAAGGAGCAGGGCTGAACTCAGAATTAAGGCACATCCAGTTTACTGGTCGCTGGTTTTGTGGGTAATGTCTTGTGTATAAAAACATCCTGAGTGTTCAAAATGCAACAACAAAAAAAAAAGTAATTAAAAAAAATTTCAATGTATTGACCATAGGGGAGACATTCAAGTCTGCTGAAATTCCATTGGCCTGTAGGATTAATAGTAGGGAGCTCCAGGAATAATCACATTTCTTCCATGTGTGTGCAGTTGGCATTCAGTGAACGTATTTTGTGGTACTTTGGTGCTTTTGTCTTTGTGTGGTTTTGCTTCTTTCCCTGTCTTCCATCCCATTTGCTAGAGATGCTGTAAAAATGCTGAGCAACAAACACTCAGTAACCTGAAAACTGCCACCAGGCTGAACCTCATCTGATGCTGCTGGCAGGCACAGAGACCTGGTCTGTAGGCAGAATTCCTCTCCTCTCTCCAGCTGCCTGATAACCTGCTTCCCAGCACTGGAGCTAACAAGAAAATCAGAGAATGGACAGAAAGGGGCTTGTTAACAGAGTTGCAAAGACCCCTCAAAGTTGCATGTGGATCTTGCCATGCATTCCCAGACCCTTTCAGGCAATTGCTTTCTCAAGCACGTGGTGAAACCCCTTGTAAAATGCTCTCCTCCTCTTTATGGAGGTTGCTTAGAGATTCTTTTTGAAGGCAGCTTTCTTGGCACGTCTGTGCAGTGGAAGGTAATTTTTTAGACAGCACAAATTCTTACTGGTGGAGACTGACTGGTACTTTAATATTAAACTCACAAAATTAACTCAAGATGTTCAGAAAGCAAAGTCCACCTGCTGCAGGGAAGTCAGTTTGCTTCTTGCATGATAGCAAGTGAGAAGGGCAGCCAGGAACTGCACTTCTACACGTCCCATGTAGGGAGGCTATGAATGCAGAGATACTTTTTTCTTTCAATTAGTTTGACTTGGAAACAACTTAAATTTAGGGCAGAGCACAAATTTACCTTTCTGTAGAGAGGGGGGAGCATAGTGATGTACAAAAACCATCCAAAACAGGTGGAGGAGGTAGAGTGCTATGGGGAGAAACATTAGATAAGAACAGAGTGCAGAATTTTGCTGCAACTGTCACTAAATCGTCTGGTTTTAACCTTTCAGATTATGTGAGCATTGACACAGCCATGCACACTCCAGCCATTGTGCTGTATTTTTTTGAGGGTCTCTTGTTGCTTCCCAGTGTGAGTGCTACAGGGTAAGAGCAGGCTTGGATGTTTCTCCTAAGCCTGCAGTGGTGGTGGTGCTTGTTGGTGACTGTGTTTTGCCAAGCCCAGTAACAGCAAGGCAGCAGCTCTTAGATGGATCAGAGACCTAGGAGACCCAAAGAACTGGAGAGGTTCTGTTCTGCAGCTTGGGTGTATTGGATGCTTGTGTGATGAGGGATTTTATGGTGCAGTTGTCTTGTGATATATCCCTGTGAAAGGGCTCAACACGAAGGGAATGGTATTTCTAGAGGCTTTTTACTCTTCCACAGGGTGAAACAAGACTCAGTTCTGTTTATGCTACACCCTCTTGGCATAGTTTGCATGGTTTTACAGGCAGAACCATGCAATAAGACAGATGGTTCAATAAGACGGTGCCAGGAGAAGCTTTGCTGTTTTTCTCCTCTTCCTGTGTAATAAGTTCTGGTTTTATGTCCTCCCATTGTTCTGGCAGTGCTCATCAGGTGATGGCTGCATGGCAAGAAGGTTTGTTACAGCTGAAGCTCTCAGACAGTGTGTTCCCATGGGGCTTTTTAAAGTTGTGGAGGCTGGAATTCCACTCTGTTTTTGAAGCAAAATTGCTTCCCCCACATGTATTGAAGATGACTATTTACACATTGCTGAGCTCCCCTTTGTTCCTGCTGAGCACTCAGTTAGAAACCAGGGTCTGCTACACCGAGGTAGCATCAGCAGAACAGGAGAGGTCTTTTCATTTCTCCCCACAAAATCAAGTCTGATGCAAAGCACAGACACACAACTAATGGAATGCAGCTTCTATAGTAACTCCATTTTTTTTGTTTGGTTCTTATTTTTTGCCATCTCAGTGCAAAAGCTAACACAGTATTTGCTCAGTTCTTCGAGCAAAAGAGGCATGGGGAAGACACTGCCTATTCCTCTACCTCATGATGATGCCTGCAACTTTTCTTGAGCTCACTTGCTGCCAGTCAGAAACACCCTTTATGAAACTACTCAGGTTGTATTACCAGCCTGTAAATTAATTCTTCCATTATCTGCTGGAAAAGGTTGTTTTGGTTTGGTTTGGGTTTTTTAATACGATGTGAGCAAGGTCTTTGAACCCCCAGAGTTAGATAGGAAAATTTTTTTAAAAATCCTTTTATGGGAACTCTGTAGGGTTTTTAAATCTGGAATGGCTTAAAAGAAGCATCACATGTCCTTGTTTGTGCTGATGTCACATGCATTACTCCACTGCTTGTGGTATCTCCTTAGCATTGCCCTTAGGCCCCAGGCCAGGCGCCAGTGAATATCCAGTGTTCTTGGCTCCTGCCACCACTTCTATTCAGGGACGCAGCAGTCAGCTGGAGAGGAAACAGCAATGAAGTAACAGAAATGGATTTTATATATTTATGTCTCCAGCTTTCCTCCACGTTTGCGGGTGAGGATATGGTGCAGTTTTATGTAGTGTGGCTTCACTTTTGCTCTGGAAGACTTTCTGAAGGCTGAAAACCAAGCAACAGTGGAACAGTGTTTACGTGTCTACGTGCCTGTTACAGTACAGCATTGAGTGCTTGGGGAGTTCTCCCAGCACAGACTGGTTTTGCCAGCTGCTTTTTGGGTGTCACAAGGCCGTGCTCAGGTGGCTGGTTTTTTGTTGAGGCAGAGCTGTGCCAGCTGAGCTCTAACAGGAATCACTGTGACTTCAAATGCACTTCAAGTCAGATTGCTTTTGTTTTGGTTGAAGCGCTCTGGGCAGTGTTTGCAGTCCAAACACAGCAGCTTTCCCTCTTTGCTGGTTGATGGCAGCTGAGAACATAGTGCACCCTAGCAGGAAATGCAGCACTCATTCTGGGGGAGGGGATTGCTTTGCTTTGGTTTTGTTTCAGGTCAGGGTTCCCAGACTGTCCGGACCCTGCTATGGGCAGTGATGAACAGCAACAGCCTTCAGAGTCCAGGGTGTTCCAGCTCAGTTACAGTCCTGTTGAAAGGTTTCTTCTTGAGCAGGGACTCTGGAGACATTAAGACATTATTCTGTGATCAACTTAGGTGTTACACAGAAAAGGAATTAATTTTTGCCTTTCAGTTTTGCCTTTTTTTTTTTTTTTTTTTTTTTAACTTATAAAAAAAAGAGAATTATACACACTGCTGCAGAGTTCGATAGACTTCTGCCAGGACATAAGGCAGTGGGAGCTGATTAAAGCATAAAATACAATTGCCTGTTTACTTCCCAAAAATGTGTGGAAGTTAGGAAAAGGGTACTATTGTATTATAGGATAAAAACAAAAAGTTTAGGTGACCTGGCTTCCCTGGCTTACCTGGCTTTCAGTCACAGAAAAGCTGACGGAGGTGGGGAACCAAGCCTAAGGTGGCTGCAGGACCAGGCTGCTGGTCAGAGTGCTGGAGGGCAAGTCAGGCTGGGAAGGATTCTCCTTAACTCAAACATATTTCTTTGGTGTGTCTTACTACTAGATCCATTCTTACTCAAGCACAGAAAGTTGTAGTTTTGGCCAGTGGTGACTTCCTACACATGGCGTGTTCCTCTGAGTACTGTGTACACAGAGGATTGGCTTGAAGAATTAATGTTAATCTTCCTTTTCTTATTTAAATTTGTCCTATTACTTCTGCTGTGTTAACAGAAGACATTCCTGTTCCACCTTTCCAGACAGTAAAATCCTTTCTTGTGTTGTGTTTAAAGCTCAGGGCCATCTCTCAGGGATATCCAATTTTGCTGTGTTATGAAAATGCTGTTTTCATTATGTACATATTACTGTTTCGTTTTGTGGTTTTGTTTTGCCAGCATTAGGACATTGTAGAGATCTAATCATGGATGTGCTTAACCAGATGATCTCACACGCTGTAAAATATTAATGCATCCCTGGCTGTAAATGAAAACATCATAATTTAAAAGTAAAAGATGAGAAAATGTCGTTGAGATTGGCAAATGTCTTTAGGGGATTGCAGTTAATTTTAATGTAATTTTCTTCTTTCAGGGGGAAAAAAGTGGTGCTTTACCTTGGGTGTATTTCCTATTTTAATTTTTTTCCACGACAATATTGCTAGGGTAGGGAACAGTTTTGTGAAAATAATATATTCTGAGAGGGGCACTATCATGTAGCTGTAGGATGAATAAGCACCAGGGTATTTGGGAGGAAAAAGAAACCAAGTCTAAGTAGGAAATGCTTCTGCGTGTCAGGTATCCACGAGACTGTTTCACAGGCAAGTGTGTGAGAAGGTTGAGTCAGGGGCTCTAGAATTAAATCAGTGAGTAGAAAGAAGGTTGAAATGTGGCATGGGGATCTCAGCCTTTGAGAATTCTGTCACTTCATCCTCGGCCTTTGAAAATTCTGTCACTTCATCCTCCATCAGGATAGAGTGATTTTCGGAACCGTGTGGTCAGGTTGAGTTGTGGTTGGCTGGGCTGGTACAACACCTCAATCAGTGGTTTTGCTGTGTGTCTCCTGTCCAGGTTTGAACTGATGCGGATGTGCTGGCAGTACAATCCAAAAATGAGACCTTCCTTCCTGGAAATCATCGGTAGCATCAAAGACGAGCTGGATCCAGCGTTCAAAGAGGTCTCCTTCTTCTACAGCGAAGAGAACAAACCTCCAGACACAGAGGAGCTTGACCTGGAGACTGAAAACATGGAGAGCATTCCTTTAGATCCTTCCTCCACCCTCCAACCCACTGACAAGCACTCAGGACACAAAGCAGAGAATGGCCCAGGCGTGGTGGTCCTTCGGGCCAGCTTCGAGGAGAGACAGCCCTACGCACACATGAACGGGGGACGCAAGAACGAGAGGGCCTTGCCCCTGCCCCAGTCGTCGGCCTGCTGATCCCTAGACCCGGAATCTGACAGAAATAAAACACAGAGAAACACACATGCATTGGGGGGAAGAAAGAAAGAAAATTTACAATATATTCAAAAGCCTACTGTACCTCAGTGGATCTTCAGAACTGCCATAGCTGCACTTGGGAGAACCCTCTTTTTTTTTTTTTTTTTTTTTTTTTTCAGTAAACAAGTTACCGTATTTTTTCTTTTTTTTTTTCAATATGCAAGCAGATGTTTGTTTCAGTAAAGGACTCCATTCATGGGGCACACAGTTGGCCTTTTAAAACTCTAAATGTTAACACTTAATAGCAACAGAAAACTTGAGATCTGATGTCTCTCTCTCTCTCTCTCCCTCCTCTCTCTTCTTTCTCTTTCTTTCTGTCTCTCTCTTTGCTTCATAATGGGAAACATATCTGCCTGCAAGTTCAACCCTACAGCACTTTTATCAGATCAAAGATATCGCAGGCCAGGTGGCTCCCTGGTACCCTTGCAAGCACCTGCCCAACACTGTAGGTCTTTATAAAAAAAAAACAAACAAAAAAACAGACAAAAAACACCCACACACAAAAAACAAAACCGACAACAAAACTAAAACAGACTGGATTTTTAATGTTGCTCTTTAATCTTTTTAGGAACACATAAAAGAATAAAAAAAGGGCCATCATTCGTCGGAGGTTGTTACCATTTTCAGCGCTGCCAAATTTTGCCAAAAAAACCTGAACTCTGTTTTTTGTTTTTGTTTTGTTTTTTTTCATAGGCGTGGAAGGAGTACAGTGATCAACTGCTCTGTTAAAAAGAGATCCTGACCAATACATTCTATTCAATCATACACTGGTATTTAAAAAAAAAGAAAAAAAGAAAAGAAAAAAAATTGAAAAATAAAATCAAATTGTCTAGATCTTTTTTCAAAACTGGACAAGATGGGATTTTTTTTGTTGTTTTTTTTTTTTTTTTCTCGTGATGGAGAAGATAAAAGGGATGGGGTAAAGAAACAGCCCTCCCTCCACTCCTATCCCCATCCTAATGAATTCTGGACAAAACTGGCAGTGGTGAGCTAAATAAACATGTGCATTTCCTACAAAAAAAAAAAAAACAAAAAAAAAAAAACGCAAGCCAAAAATGAAACATGAAAACCATGAAAATAACTGACAGAGATCTCCATCGTTGCAGCCTTCTTCACAGGCTTGCAAGGAAAAAACCACCTAGAAACCCAAATTGGAGAAGACAAAAAAAAGCAGTAACCGGATTCAAGTATATGATGCTTTGTTGACCTTTTCTCTTTATTATTAAGACTTCTCGAAGGGTCTTGCAGTTCTATGTTAGACCATGGATCATTTGCATACACATTGTCTTTTGTGTCACTTTTATAACTTTTTTACGGTTCAGATACTCATCTATATGTCTGTACAGAAAAAAGCTGCTATTTTTTTTGTTCTTTATCTTTGTGGATTTAATCTATGAAAACCTTCAGGTCTGCCCTCCTTCCCTTCCCTCCCACTTCAACAAATTTTCTTATGCTTTGTACTATAGTGTGTAACTTCTACTTCCTCCTTCCCAGTAACTGATACCTTTCATATGATTTGCCATGAACTGTTTAATGCCTTTTTATAAATACGTTTCCTCTTTTTTTTTTTTTTTTCCTCCTTTTTTTTTTTTAATTTTTTTCCCATTAGTTGTTTTACAACATCTTGGCTGTGTGGGCTACAGGGCTCTTGAGGGGGAGATGGAGAAGGAAGGGACACTCTGCACAGAAACACTCTGGCAGTGCTTTGGTGGTTTTAAACCTCAGTTTTCCTTCCTTCTCACTAAGCTCTGCCCAGACAGCACGCGAGTCTCTTACAGTGCAAGGCATGATACAAACTCAGGTCAGAAAAAAGGTTAAATATTTAGTACATTCTTGTTCAGTGTTTGTATTCATTGTTGTACAAGGGTCCTACCCCTCCTTCCCTCCCTGCTTGTTTTGGTTGTGGCACACATCCACCCACCCATCCCCACCCACACTCCCCACACAGACACACACATATATGTATTTTTTTTTTTTTGTATTTGTCAAGTACAACAGTTAGACACCAGGCTTTCGGGTCACTCATTTTTAAAAAGACTCTTTTAACCCTTCCACCCTGTGAAAAAGAGCTATACCAGTTGGAGCTGGTGATGCCAGGCATGCTTTGGGTGGCCACTGAACACCTGGCTCCAGCAAACCCCAGCTCTTCACCTTCCCAGTGAGGAAGCCCCCATGGAGGGCACCCAGGGCTGCACTTTGCACCCCTGGTTTAAAAAAAAAAAAACAAACAAAAAAGCAACACTAAACCAAACCAAACCCACCACACTGTTTCCATGGGGCTGGGTGGAAAGCATGTAGCTGGGGCCAGTGGCTTGGCTAGCAAACAGTTACGTGTTGGCAGCTATGGAAACCTGTACAAGTACAAGCTTGTTGCTTAAATCACAGACCAAACCTCAGAACAAAAGAAAATGAGTAAGCTTGTTTGTTCAGTTGCAGAAGCCTTGGTGAAAGGGTAAGGAGGGGGCCATCAGAAAGTCTACAACCAAGGAGCCGTGCCAGTTGCTCATCTAATGTTAGCTACAGCATCTAAGCCTTTGTTTAGCACTGATCCAACCAAATGATGGCAGTGAAGAGGTGGTTCTGGGATGGAAATGTTTAAATCTTTCGAGTAAGAACAAAGAATTTAAATATACTGATTGCTAGTTTTGACTGGAGATTTAAAAATGTTTGTAGTGCTTTTTGCTTGTGTAGTTTAGATCCCATTATCTTCTCTTGCCTCTGTCCCATAGTTATTTTTCCCTTTCAAAAATGAAAAAGACAAAAAAGTTTAATTAAGAAGGTATTCTATGTAGGATTTTTTTATTTATTTTTGTGATATCAGTTTAAATCACTGTAGAGATGCCCCATAATAAATTTAAATACTGAGATAAGGGTTTTTGAGTATGACAGGGGGACAGTTTTTGATTTATTTTTTTTTTTTCAAACATTTATCTACCTCACTCTTATTTTTTTACATGTGTGTATATACAAAAAATACATCTCACATTTCTCAGCAGCCAATAAATGCCGTTGATACTGGTAACCTCTCACTCCATAATACCACATGCTCTAGGTTCTGGAGGGGAACAGTCACTGCTTGTCACAAAAGGTCACTTCAGAATATTTGCCTCAATTCCAAGGAGTTTCTCCAGCTTTTTTTGGCTCAGACTCATTATTGTGAGGAGATATCCAAGTTGTCTAACTTAGGGTGATCGTTCTTTAAGGAAAGACAAAGGTGAGGACTGTCACAGCAGCCCTTGAGTCAGCAACAAAACTCGTGTTTAGATGAGCAGAAATGCAGCTGATCTGAGACAAGGACTTCAAGTTACGAGTATTTGATGAAATCTGTTGCAGAAATCAATTGCTGATAATGTCTGAAGGTCCAGAGGAATTGTTAAGAGTAAAGAGAATGGTCTAATTCTTTGTCCTGTAGAATGGGCTCAGCCAGTTTTCCCTCAGATTGCCACAAGCACCAAAAAGTTTTTTGGCTGAATCAGCACCTAAAAAGAAATTGGCTCATGCAGCAATAACATTGCTGTCTTGATGCAAAAAAAGAAAAAAATGGTGAAAAACCTGTCACGGACTGCCTGATGATACTACTACATTGAGTTTACAGCTTTGCATCTTTGCTGCTTCTGTTTGATAAGAGCACTGATTGTATTTTTTTTTTTTTTTTTTCAAAACTAACATTGAATTGCTTTCTTTAACATGCCAGTAAAAATTCAGTTCCCTTTTCTTCCCCCATTTATATGCTTCATAACTGTGGATTCTGGTGGACCAGCCATCAGATTTTAACTGCCCTCTGACAGCGTGTAACTGGTTTACAAGCACACAGGACTAACACGGGCTTGCTGTCAACTTGATGTATAATGTTTCTCTTTTTCCAGCTCTGGCAGCTGTTCGTACAGGTGTTGGTTGTGGTATCTGAGTAATGTGGTGCTTGGCTACTTGGAGTTGTGCATGGCCTTGTGAATATACAACGTTGTGGTTAAGTACTACAGAGTTTCTCTTGGAGGAGCAGTTTCTAGCCCTGAGAAACTAGCAAAATTGGAAGTTTTTCATAGATGTTTTTTGCTTGCTGTTTTTTATGAGGTTCCAGTGACCTTTTGGTGCAGTGACTATTGCCCTCTCTTGCACATATTGATAACCACAACTGGAGATCCTCAGATCTTTCAGCTGGCTAGGAGGGTTTTGTTGAAACTGTCCAAGTTACTGATATTACAGTTGTATGTAGGTGGTTTTAAAATGCATTAGGAAGAAACACTAATGACATAGTGCCCATCATGATAAACATTTCAAAAAGCACTTCAGTAGAAGACAGTCACGTGGCACCACGTACACGTGCGTGGTGACAGTCAGCTCTCCTGGACCAAACCACCTTCATTATACCATTGCATTCTGTGTTTGCAATTCAAGCTTAATTCCTTTTTTGTTCTGTTTGTTTCCATAGCTTTTTTTGTTGTTTTGTGCGTTTTGAATAGCTTTATTCACATGGGTTTTTCATGCTGACTTCCCTTGGACAGTAAATCAAGTTGTTTGTGCATGTGAACAACTGAGAATTAATGTTGGCTTGATAGAGTCATAAAATGGTTTGTAATGTTGTTCTTCCCTGAGACCACTGGCTTGTCTGGTATGGAAAATTTATTTAGAACTTCAGCTGTGTTTGAATAAAGTCAAAGTAATCCGATTTGTTTATAAATTAAAAACAAAAGCCCACCCATCCCTGAAAACCAGCAGTTTGACAAATGGCACCGAGATGTTTTGACTGCAGCAGGATAACAAATTGGCATCACCACGGGAGCAGGCAGCTTGGGTTTTACTGCTTGGCCATTGCTCTCACCTGACTTGCATTGAAAAAGCTGCTGGGGTGGCACAGAAGGTGGTTTGGTTGCCAAGGAATGTGGCTCCTACCTAAACACAGAAGTGTCAGCTGCCTGGTACTGAGAGAGCTGCTCAGCTGGGGAGCGTGCACCAGAGGCAGAAGCCAAGCCTGAGGCCAGCCTGTGTGCACCAGGTGATGCCTCTGCTGGTTCAAGTGGGTGCAAAGTGCTGGATGATTCAAGTGTTTGCACTGATACTCCTGATGGCCTTTAAAAACAAAGAAAAGAAAGCCCAGTTTGCCCAGGATAGCTGGGCACCAGATGGAGCTGCTGTCAGGTCCTCTGGGAACTTTTGAGGGGTGTTTTGTACAATCTGAGTCTAAGTGAACAACACTCCTATTGTTCGTGTAACTCCATACATATATATCTATATATACATATATATATATGCATATGTATATCTATAATATAGATATATATATTTAAACCCTTTTCATTCCATTAGTACAAGAAACACTTGTTTCCTGATACTCTTATTTTGTTTGTCAACCATGTGTTTAATCACTGGGCTGAACAACAGTGGAGGAAGGTGCAAGGGATCCACTCCTTACTAACCAGTGATAAAAGCCAGATATTGCAACTTAACCCATGAGTAGTTGTGCAGACATGAATTTAAGAATGATGCATAGAAACAACAGTAGTGGCCAGGGGTGCTGAAGATACAGAACTATAAACAGGCAGGAGGGCTCTGAAGGATCCCTCAGTTCAGAGAAAATTGAAACTAAAACTGAGTGCAGAATTGAGAAGTGTTTGTGCAGAGAGACCTGAAACCGGGGATCTGGAAATGGGTATTTACAAAGACACAGGGGTGGGCAGAAGTTTGAGGTAGTTTGCTGAGCTTGGTTTGTGGGACAACATCAGAGCTCAGGTACAACAATTCTGATCCTTGGTACTTGTAACTAAAGCTCTGGACTTCCCAACCAGAGTGATCAATTCCTTAGCAGGAGTTGAATGGTTATCACCATCCTTCTGTATGAAACAGTCTCAACTTCCAGTTGGTCTGTTCTGCAAGTACCTTCAGACCATCACTGGTTTGTGTGTGTGTGCATATGTGTGCCTGATCATTCTTTTTATTTTCAGTTTTCTTCTTTTTCTTGGTATGTGTTTCATTGATCAGTAACCATTAGCATTTTCAATAGGGCTTTAAGTCCAGTAGATTACGGGTAGTCAGTTGACGAAGATCTGGTTTACAAGAACTAAATAAATGTTTCATTGCATTTTTGTAAGTACGTAGAATAATTTTATAAAATGTTTGTAGCTTATAAATGCCTGAAGTATAATTTAAGGGCACTTTTCTGTGTGTGGGTGTGTCTGTATGTCATCAGGTTTTTTGGATGGTACCAGTTTCCTAGCTAGCTTTACAGTATGCCAAAAAGGATCGCAAAGTTGTCCAACTGACAGAGTGTCCCTCTCCCCTCACCCACCCAGGTTTTGTGTCCCAGTATCCAGCAGATGAATAAAGGAGTTGGGGAAATGTTCTGTATCTTCAGTATCCTGGTCTTCCAGAGCCCTCTGGTTGGGGTGGGATCATCTTAACTGGTCATTTCACTTTACTGTCTAGGGCAGTTAACTCCATGAATTACAAGAACCTCACTGGTCAGGGAAACAGAACGGGTTTTGCTGCTACCCAGTCTCACTTGTGTTGTCCAGTACCTGCTTTATGGTGGCCATGTGGTTTGAAGGATGTGACTGTGTAAGAGAAAGAGGGAAGATGTTTTTCATAATTGCTGTTGAAGAACTGTTTGCAGATTTCTTATCGCTTTAAAAGTTTGTATGCAGCCTCTATAAAGATGTTGAGAACCATTTGAAGCTTTGTTGAAATGAGCGAGGCAGGGTCCCTATTTATTTTTATTTAAGAATATTGAAGATTCCTTCTCCCTCACTCCCCCAAAATTTGACCAACCGCATTGTTGAAGGGTTATGGTTGATTTAGATGCTGTTTGAAAATCAGCTCTTCTGTTTTCTGAACCAGTGAGGTTTGAGATGAAAGGATTGGCCAGAGTTTGTCTACCTCTGGGACAAAAACAAAACTAGAAAGTGCTAAGGAATGGATGCAGTTGCAAATACAACATTTTCCAAGTTTTCTTGTTTAAATTTTTTAAAGAGAAAATTAAACAATAACATGGCCAATTTATTACATAAAAAGACTTGCTGTGTATAAATTATTCCTAAAGAAATTCCTGTGTTTATATTAAAATGAATCAGTAGATTAAAAAAAAATTTCAAAATGTTTTTGTATATTCTGTTGTAAGAATTTATTCCTGTTATTGCGATATACTCGGGATTCTTTACATTATGAAAAGAAGAAACTTTGTCTATTTTGAATGGCTGAAGCTAAGGCTCCTTTAGTTTCTCTTACTCTGCTTTTTTCTAGTAGTTTCAGTACTACATGATTTAAGTTAAATAAAAGAATTCTGTATGCATTTGCCTGTTTCTGAATTTTTGCTCCATGTGCAAAGCAAGTTCAGGTTAGAAAACCTGGAGTAAATCTCTGTTTTTCTTCTGCCCTTTTTTGGCTGCCTTTAGTTGAGATACTCTGAATAAATCATTGTAGAGGTCAGTACTTCCACTGCATTGTGTTGAAATCAAATGTATTTTCATGCACTGGCACCAATCTTGTGGACTCTTCCTCAATGGGACTTTGAAGTCTGGTTTGTAGTAGGTAGTTCCCTTGAATAAGGTAAGGTTATTTATTTGGGTTTTTTATTTGCAGGAAACCTATCTGTGTACCCTTAAAAAACTTGAATTGTTGTGGTATTTCCAGTTCCATCAAAGCATTGACTAAAATAAGGCATGATGGTGGCCCAAAGCTTTGTCAGCTGTCTGCTGTCAGGTTTTTCTCTCTGTTTTTCTGTTCCCCTTTTTACTGATGTGATGCTCGAGGAACGGGCTCTTGTTTCCCTGGAGAAATCCCAGGTGTCCAGATGAAGCTGCTGTTGTCCTGTTCTAGTGACTGTTCTTGAAAAAGACCTTCTAATTGTGTCACCTCCTTGTCTGTCATGGTAGAAGCAAGATTATCAAGGAGAAACATGCATTGACATTTCCTGTGTGCTGGAGGATGGAAGTGCTGTCACCCTGCATCATGCCCAGCTCATGGTGCAGTCCTACCATACGTAGCTGTGTTGGAGAGGTGGAGGAGCCTGGCTTGGTGGCAGGGGGGAAGCACAGAAGGGGTTGGGATTGGTCACCACTGGATTCCAAGTTTTGCAATTTGGGATCTCGTTTAGTTCCTGCTTTGTCAGTAAAATACTGTGCCACAGCCCAGCACTTCAGTGTTTGCCTGGGGAGAAGTTAGCTTTTGGATTTTGGTGTGTAATCCCTGGAGAGCCATGACCTCTTGTACAGAAAGAGTTTTGTCTTTGTGCTGTGCTCTCTGGAAGGACAAGGGTGTTGTTCCCTTAGGACAGGCACTGAGCATTGAGGTAAGTGGTGCTATCAGGCAGTTGAAACCCAAATTTCTAATAGCATCACAGTCCCAGATGGATTCCAGCTTGTTGTTTACATTCTTGTGAGTCACCCTGGGTTTGTAGCCCATTTCTGACATGGAAACCAGCATTTAGAGCAGGCCACTAGGAGATAGAACACATAATCTTGCATAACATAAAATTGCATTCTGTATGTGGGCACTTAGTAGGGCTGAGCTCTCTCTGGACTTGGACAGGCTCCTGTTGCATCCATCCAGTGCTGAATGTCCTTATGGTTCTAAGCATCCATCTTGGTTCAGTAAGTCCTAAGTAATGTCTGACTGTCAGGACTAGATTTAAACATTAAACTGTTTTAAGTCCATTTTCATGCCTCTCTAAATCTGAAGCAAACTTATTACTGTTAGCAATACAGATGCCAATAATTTGGTTTTTCTCTCAAGCTTTTTACACCAAAGAGGGATCTAAACAGAGTTTTGGTTTTGCAAGGCAACTTCAGTGAAAATATCACGGAATACAAAATACTTTATGTAAGGCTTTAAAATTATCTTTGCTTCATTTAAGAGAGGAATTGCATTCCAAGATACTGTAAATTTTTATTTTTGTTTGTGTATGATCCATCTTACTCTCTTTCTTCTCTACACTGTTTTAACATTTCTAAGATAATTGTCTGTAATGCTTTTCCTAGAATGTGGGCTGTTACTGATTTGGATAATGGAGGCACATGGATGAAAGCTGCTCTTCCATTGCCATAATACAGGGAAGTGTAGTAGGTGTAATCACAGATGTACCTGCAATATTCAGAACAAAACAAACCCAGAAAACTGAATTAAGGAACAGTAAACTTACAGTAAATTTAAATATTCTTTATGTAGCCAAACTAGATCTGGTTTATGAAATTATTACAAAACGTATTTGCTTAGTGAGTAAAGGAAATGCTGAAATAAACAAAGTTTGAGAAACAAATGGGCCTTATCTGATGGCTTGGTTTCTCAGACACCCACCCAGAAGGAACTTGGAATAAAATCACAAGACGTGCATTTTTTTCTAGGCTTCTATAAGCTGTGTGAGATGGGAAAGGTAATGCAGCCCACAGGAAACTTCAACCCTGCTGTTCTGGTAGATTATTACATCTTTTTGTGTAAGTAAGTCATACAATCTGACTGTCTCTGAGGGTTGTTTGGTTTTGGTTTTTTTTTTTTCTTATCAGCCTTTTAACTTGTAGGTGCAAATCCTGAAATTAAGGCCAAAATTAGCTTGGTTTGTTTTTTTTTTTTTTTTTCCAAAGGAGATAGTTTTCTGTGTTTTCCTTTTGAATGAGGACAAGCTTAACAGAAAATTGCTTCAGCCCTACTGAAACACATAACAAGGTCACAGACATCATTCTAAAGGTGCCTGTAATTGCTCTGTTCTTCAGTGTATATATTTACATTTTGTATCCCTCCCAGTTGGGAAAAATAGATTAAGATCTGCTACTAGTCAGTATTGCTTTCAGACTCTCTTAATAGCTCAGGTTTACTGGAGTTGTTAATCACAGGGTGTGCTGTGTTGAAACTTGTTTCTTTAGGAATTTACAAATCCATGGAAAAATATTTACTAGCTGTAGGTTTGGCTTGTTTTTTTTTTTTTTTTTTTCCATGAAGGCTGCTTTACATAAAATTCAAATTTATAACAATTTCATACTTGTGCCACTCTGAAAACTTTGCTTCAAAGTGATTTTGGTTAGAGGAAAAGTCATTGCAAAGTTCCTTCAAGATTAAATGAGCTGATTGAGTTCCTTCTGCCTTAATGTAAGACCCCAATATGCAATGTTTACCTTCCTGCATCTCTGGAAAAGATTATATCGATTCCTTCCAGTGAAATGTTTTTCCAGAGAGTCTTCATATTAATTATAGATTCAATCTTTTCCGGACCATCTTGTATGCAACAGCCACCTTCTGGGTGAAAACCACAAGCATCCATCTCTTGGTAGCCTTTGTTCTTCCCACACTGCTCAAGGATGATGAGTTCTTTGGAGGAGGAAGCCAGCCCAACATGAACAGTAAGCTGTTTTTTCCCACCAGAGTGAATAACAGGAAATTAAAAATGAGACCTGTTTTTTAAAAACATGTAATGCAACAGTGCCAAGCATGATGTGGAATATTGGCTTCAAGGTAGGGAGCCTTGCTGTAGCTTTTGCCTGAAGAACACTTTGATAAGAGATTATAAATAAGAAGAAAACAGTGCTTTAGTTTGTGTTTTGTGAGTCTAGTCATCTCAGAGCTGGGCTACCTTTTTTTGCCATTTATGGTGGATTTTTTTCCTTGTTAAGTGTGTAGTTCTGTTTAAATAGCACAGGGTTAAAACAGCATGCTAATTACTGCCTGCTCCAGATTTCAGTTTGAAACCTTTATCACAGTTTTAATGGTCACTTTCCAGAGTTGTGTGATGTACATGTTGTGCAATTCTCTTTTGGAGATCTTTTTAAAGCTCCTCTCAGAGTAATAGTATTTATGAAGCAGAAAAATTGTGTAACTTATTAATTACTCACCAGTGGCTGAAGAGTTGTCCATATGTTGAAGACTTTCTCCTTTGCTTTTTGGTAAGCCACGGGCAGCTGCATGATCTGGAGATCAATGTCCTTACCAAGGCCTCTCTTGGACAGCTCCTGTGTTTTAAAAAAAAACGAAACCAAAAACAACCACCACAGACTTGTAAGAGCAAGAAACTTCTCAGAGTGTGATAAAGAAATCAGGCTGTTCCAATTAAGAAAACATATGAAATAGCAATGTAATGTTGTCTTAGCCCGTGGTTCCTAAACACCAATCTGCAGTGGGATTCATTTGTTTTGTGGCAGCTCCCCCTTTATTAGCTGGAGGGGACTAAAATTTGCTGACCAATTTCCTAATGTCCTGTCCACATGAAGCCACTGATGTGTTTCCCAAAGGGATGCACAGTCTCCAAAAGGTGAGAGCAGTTATTGCTTGGGGGCTGGTCCATGGGGAACCATGAAATACATGATCTCTCAGAAAAGTGCACTTGAAAGCATCTAGATAGGTTTTAATATTGGTAAGAGCTGTTCCTGCTGCACTCTGAAGAGACATAAATGAAGGGGGAATTCACATAAGCTGTCCACTCAAGTGATGTGATCTGCTGCCTTGAACTCGTCCAGGTATGACTGTCAACATGTAGAAGGTCACATTTAGAATGGGTTTAATTTCTTTTTTTTTTTGCTGTAGAATATGTTTCCCCAGCAAAAGGGAATGTCACTTACTGGGATGTTGTTTCTCTGTCATTTACAAAGAGCTGAAGTTCCCCATGGGACTTTTCCCCAAAGGAAACAAAAATTACGCCCAGGATTGAGGTGAAAAAAAAAACAAAGGCCCTCCTCAAAGCAGCAGATTGGCCAGATGGTAGGAAGATGGTGTGGAGAACAAACAACATGTGGAAATGACTTGAAATTATTGTCAGTGGAATAGGGCTAACAAGCAAGGCATAAGCCTCCAAGCAGAAGGTAGGCTGCTGCAATGGCAGGGTGGAGAATCTGAGGAAAAAAGCCAAATTGTCTCAGGCAATTAAAATGGTGGTAAAAAATCTCTTTTGAGGAGGGTACAGATAAAGTTTCTAATGGGGGCTTAGGCAAAAAGTTGGCAGCAGAGGAATGTGATTTCCAAGAAACCTGGAACTTTTTATTAAATGTTACTGTCTTCTCAGGCTTTCATTTCTCTCTGAGCATACTTGTGCAGATGGGGTCCACAGTTTTAAGCCATGCTAAGTGGGGAATCTGCCCTTCCACACTGGCTTCCCATATGAACTGTTCCAATTTTCTTGTCAGCGGAAACATTGATTAGCTGTGCTCAATAACTATGTGACACAAGCAAGGAAACAAAGCCTGCAGGGAAGTAAACACATTTGGAGAACAGTGCCAGCCTTTTTTCCTCTGGGCACTGACAGTGTTTGAGAGGCCATTGCATCATCTTGCTGAAGAATGTTGTGCTGTGTCTTAGCTTCCAAAAAAGAAAACCCCAGCTGGTTCACAATTAGCATTTTCTTTTCTAAAGCATCTTTAAATTTAAAAATTAATGAGATGCTCCCTTTTTTAACTATAGAGGACTCAACTACCTATTCTGTGCTTTGGTACAGAATTTGGAGACCCAAAGTGAGTTGTCATGCTCTTCTCCTCTCCTGTGCTCTGGGCTCATGTTCTGTTGTCACTGTTTGTCATTCAAGAAACATGAGAAATACTTCTGTGTAGGACAAAACTGGGTGCTGGCCAATAGCAAAGGGCTGAGCTTTGTGTCAAAGGAAGGCAGTTTACTATGTCCTAAGCAGTTAAAGCATGTTGTCAGTAATGTGTATTATTTGTTGTCTAACAATCCTAACCCTACACTCTATATGCCATAAGACCAGGTGTTGTGCAAGCATGGAACAAAACAAGCAAATAAAAAAGGTTGTTCCCTGTCTCAGCCTTAACCAAAACCATTTTTTGCATTTAAGGTGAGAGACTGAAGATGGTCAGAGGAGGATGACTGCATCTGGAAATTAGAGTTCACACTGGTGAGCTGATAGAGGAAACAAGTGCCTGTCCTTCTGTCTTTTGTAGCTGAATTAGCAAAGGAAACTCCAAAGGGGGATGAGTTTTGGAGGACTCAGTTGTGGCAGAAGTCAAAAAAAGGCATGAAGATTCTTTGTTGGGAAGTTCTAAATGGGAAATGAAATCCAGTGTTATCAGCTGATGACCTTGAGTTGTTGGTGAGTTGCAGTTGTCACACAGCCTTCCCCGAGGAGAGAGAAGTGATTTGTGATTTGCACAGAGTAGTTGAGCTCAGATGTGGTGGCTTTGTGTCACACAGGGTTTTAGAAGCATCTTGAACTTTCAGAGAACTCCAGAGTTTACCTGAGTTTTCACTGATTCAGGTTGCAGTGGGCTGTATGTGTTGATTTTCTGAACCTCATTCAAAAAGGCTTTAGCTGGTACGAAAAGAAAACCAGAAGGTATCAGTTGACCTATTCAGTCTGCAAGTATATTGTAAACAAAGGCTTTTTGTTTGGTTGGGTTTTTTTTAGGTTGGTTGGTTTGTTTTAATTATGCAGTTACCTTTTTAAAGCTTTAGGGATGTTGGAAAGTTCCAGAAAAGAAATGAAGGAACTAAACAGCAATGTCATCTTGGTTTCATAGGTGCTGAAACTAAACCAGATAGGGAGGGAGACAGAGAGATTAAATGACAAATTTCCAAAGACCACATGGTCAGTGGCAGGATGAAAAACTGCACTTGGAGATCTGATCCTGATCTCCTGATAGCAAACATAGTTCCCAGAAGCAGTTGGAAATGTGACCTGTTCTTTGCACTAACAGTTTAATTACTATGAATGTTGTCACTCAACTTACATTTGTGCCCTATTTACTGGGGACTTTGACCTTGATGGTAGACTGCCCTGACAGGTTATTTAGCTGCCAAGTGCCAGACAGGAGCTTCTGGAGGAAACACAGAAACAGGGTCAGATCAAGGGTTACTAGGTGGGACCATCAATCTGTAATAAGGAATAAATAATGCAGGGGAACTGGGATTCTGAGGGTCCCATGTGGTGCTAAAGAATTAAGATGTCATGATAACTCAATGTGACCTGTCAGCAAAAGTGGACTAAATACCTGGTGGTGATCACCTTTAGAGAGAATGCCCTGCACTTCCAGAGGTAAAAGTGCTGCTGGTGGAGCTTTCGTGCACATTTTAGGAGAGTATTTCAGGTGAATGGAGTTATGAGAACCATGAAAAAACTTAGTGAGACAGGTTTCTAAAAGAGAAGCTGTCTTTCTAGTGCTAGACAACCATGTTGGGCCACATGACAGTGTCTATAAAAGCTCTGAAGCTTTTCTCAGTGACCCTGAATTGACAGGTTCACCTTTACTTTCAGATCCATTTGACTATCCTTATGGCTGAATACTCAAGGGGTCCTTGCTGAGGAATGAGAACTCCGTGGATGAAATGCTGATAAATGCCTTGTGTGTGAGTTGTCTGGTGCTGTGAGGAGAATGTGGGATGGTGCAAAAACCAGGCTACTCCTCACATTCTTGGAAAATTGTATTTTCATATTATAAAAAGGTGATGTGGGACAATGAACTGCTGCATAGGATCAATAAATCCAAGAATTCAGGACAAATACTCTTTCTAAACCAGCAGAAAGAGAGATTTGAAGATTTTGTCAAATACAAACACTTATCATCCGATTCCTGGGGATTTCAGAAAACAAAAATTGGATTATTCACCCAAAGTGTTAATTTGTATTTGTAATAGTTCATTTGTAAGATAAACAATACCATACAAGCATTTTTCTGAGTGACCCATGAGGGCACAGAAAGAATGCAACTGGTGGAACGGGCTGTGTGGAGCTATCTCAGATCCTTCCCACAGCAAGAAAAGGTTCAGGAAAATGGCTGATCCCATGTAAGGTGCACTTCCATAGGATGGAGAAGCAAATAACAGTGATCTTAAGGAAGCAGTTGTGTGTAAGAGCAAGTATTGCTCATAAAAGTGAAGCCATTGATCTTTGACAATGACCCCACTCCAAAAAGCCTGAAGGAGAAGGCTGTGCTTTGATAATTAGGACCCTAGGACTCCTGTTAAATGTCTTTTTACAGGATTTTTTTACAGATGTTTTTGTTGTGAGGACCCTTCTGGGATATGAACACTTCATATGTCAGTGCTCCAACATCAGAGGCTGCTATGATATCCAGAGGCTGCTTTTGCTAACCCAATTCATTTTGAGGGCAGTGATTAGGGAAGTTCTGGATAATGCTACAAAGGCTTTAGAGCCTGAGCAATCATGTTCAGTAGCTCTGGTCTTTCTTGAGGAGGAGTCTGAGTGTACTTTTGCTTGGTTCTCAGAAAAGAGGCTCAGCAGGAGAGCTTTATGTCACTTCAGTGATCCATGCAGGAGTGCCAAAGCCAAGACAGGATTACTGCCAGATGTAAATACTAAATTTTGCTATCTTTAATATATGTGCATAAGCTTCCTGAAGACCATAGGGCTACTCACGTGAACAAGACCAATGGAACAATACCCTGAGATTGCTATTTAGCATGGAGAAGCCTATCAACATTCAAAGTACTTCCAGATTTGCAGCAAATTTCCCTGAATTGTCTGGATTAACCATCTTTGCCAGGGAACAGGAAACCAAAGCAGCATCCCCAGTAGGAATAGAAATTAATTCCATACAGAGGGTTCACATCAGAGGGAAATGGATTTGTTCTCCTCCATACACAAGGACTGACATCTGTTTCATCAGGGAATGTTGTAGCTTGTTAAGTAACTCCCTGGTGTAGGCAGCACATGGCATTGTTACAGACAACTCATTGGTGTGTTTTTGCTTCAGGCTGTTTTGCTTGCAGATAAAGAACATATTTTATTTTCAACCAGAAGAGGATGATCTTGCACCCAAAATTAGAACCAATAGGAATTGGGAAAAAAAAATGAGCAAGAACATTGTTAACTGACAAATCCTTGTGGTTTAGGATACATGTCAAGTTGGATTTAAGATAATTTATGGATCTCCTGTGATGACTGGGGTGTGGAAAGGTATCACAGAAGGTTTTTTGTGTCTTGTTAGCTTGCAGGGATAACATCCCTTGTGACTTGAAGGCAATTCTTTCAACCATCAGGTTCCACTCAGCGTTCTTCACCTAACAAAGCTAGAATAGAAAATATCTTTGGGTTGGTGGAGCTTTAGTCTCTGTAAAAATACACCAGTTCAATGTTGTTCAATTGTCCTGTCTTTACTGCTCATTTTCAAGACAGATCTTCAGTAGCTGTCATCAGAGCTTGTAACATGGTTACAGTCCAGCAGAGTCATCATCTTTCTTTCACTAATATAACTTTCCTATAGTTACCTTTTTCATTTCAGTGTCCAGAACTGAAGTATTTATGGGCTTATATTGGTCTCCCTAAGAGAACACAATCCCCTGTTCATTTCACATGTTTTGCTTTCCATTTTTGCAGGTATTTTCTGTTATTTCAGACCAGTCTTCCAATTCAGTTTTACTACCTTGGCTGTTCTCTAACTGGTTTTAGATTGCATTGTGTCGCCCTTCTTTCTACCTTGGAATCTCTAAGAACTTGTGTGAAAGACCCTCTCAAAGTACCTCTGCTCATAAGTACTTTATGAGAATAACTGAATGAACTTTATGAACCTTATGAATAACTGAACTCAAAGCCATTGTCTGCACCAGGGAGAATAAATGAACCTTGCACACAACTTGAATGTGTACCCAGCAAATCTCTGCAGCTCCTACAACTACATGAATGCATATACTGACTTTTTGCACTTCACATTGAGCTAGAGTACTAAAGTACCAAACTAGAAAATTATTTCATTGTAGCAAACATACTCTTACATACAGTGGTTGGGTATTTATTGTGTAAGGCATATCTAAAAAACCCACAACTTTGTTCAGGTCAATTTGTTCTAATACACATGCTCCATCCTGGACATGTTGTTATCCAGGTGTATGGAGGGGAAGGAAATCTAATTGACTTTTTTTTTTTTCAGTTTCAACTGTAGATTTCACTGTCACTTGAAAGTGGAGCCAAAGCTGAGCTGTGAAAACAGAACTGGCCTTCTTTTGGGTTTGTGTTTCTGAAGTAGGCAATATGAACTGAACAGCCCACACTTGTATGAGAAGGAAGTAGCTTCACACAGACGTGATAAAATGAGTTGTGGTGTGAGATGATCTGGTTACTGAAGACAGAGGTAAGTTGGGGCATCTGTATTAGTTGTGGAGAAGGCATCTTGGGTCAAAAATACCCTTTTTAATTAATCAAGAGTAATATTTTGAAAATTGCTTAAATAGCACCAAAAAACCCCTTGAAAATAAAACGTTTCACTTCCTAATTATCCTCTTTCTTCCATGTTGGGAGTCTGCTCTGTGAGGCACAATTCCCTTTAATGAGGCACGAGAAATAACTTTCTTGAAGGGAATGGAAAGCCTGAAACACTGTGCATTAGGAACTCAACAAAAGCATACACCCTACATTCCGTTTTTTTTTCTTAATACTTACCTTCACTGCTTCCCAGCTAGAATTAACCAGGTATTGTCTAAAGGGACCAAAACCTGTAAAGAAAGAAAGGGGCTTTTAACCTCTGCAACTGTAGATTAAGTGCCTATGTGTATGCACATACACACATTTGTTCTTTATCTTCATATTTTTGGTTATGGAAGTTGAGTTTTTAGATAGGATTTAGCCTTTATAACACTTAAGGGGAAGAGTATTTCCATTTTTATGTGCAATGATACGAGAACTAATCCTGCAATCTTCAGTCATTTCAAGGCTTACATATGAGATAACCTTAACTGGAGCTGGTAAGTGTACTGAAGCCAATAGGACAGATCGTGTAAATGATGATTTTGGGAAAGGATCATCAACCACAGAAATACCACTACTGAAAAATCTGGTGTTAAATACTCCCAGGTCACACTAAACACACCATTCTCGTTGCTAAAGCTCATAAAGATATGCATATTTAATGAAAATGTTTGAAAGAGTAAAATTTTATTTCATCAGTAATTCTTTTTAATCCCAAGAAATTAAAACAGAAGTGTTCTTTCAGGGAAAGTTTGCTTTTTATGGTGCTGAGCAAAAGCTCTTCCTTTACTTTTTTTTCCACAGGACAAGAGAGGAAAGGGAAAAGGACTCCTAAGTACCACATATAATTTTATTAATCCTTTTTTGTGAAAGGACTTTTTTTAAAAAATAAAAATTGAAAAAACCCAAAACAACTTATTTTGACCCAGGTGGGTATTTTGTGAGGAAAAGTTTGATGGAAAGCTCCCACAATCTTATTAATCTCAATGATGGTTCTCAGTTCAGAGCTTTGCCAAATCTTAGATAATGGGTGGCAGGAAAACAAGCCTGTGAAGTGGTTTCAATGCTATAACTCTTTAAATATTAAAAAATCCTTAAATGGACACACAAATACTTGACAGAATATGACTGCTATTTTGCACAGTGAAAGATACTTGTATGTGGGGACATTTAAGCCTAAATGCAGGCTTATGACAGCTGAATTAATGTTAGACTAAAAGCATTTCTTGATTTTTTAATACTTACTTTGTAACTGCTCAATCTTTTCTCTTTAAAAGACTGATGGTGCTAATAGTTCTGACAATGTTTCCCCCAGGTTTATGTTTGTTTCTTTTCTTAGGGGGGGGGGGAACAGGGTAAATAGTACTCATTTCACATTAACAGGGCACAGAAAACTTCATTAGTCCTATTATTATTTTTTTCAGAGCAAAATCCATTTTGGAGCTGTAGTTGCTGTGCCTGTTTGTGTACCTGTGTGTGCAGACCTGTAGGATTATTGTGCAGTTATTAAACAGCTCACAATGAAATAGATGCATCTCAGTGGTGGCCAGAAGGAACTGCTGCTTAGGATAAAATGATTCTGTGGAAAGAAATGACTACACAGAAGAGTGTAATGTACTGAAGTGCCTGCAAGAACTTGGAGAGCTAGCTGGCTGAATATTATTAGGCATGATATAATAAACTTGGCTCACTGGCAGCAGGTTTATATTATGAGCAGGTGAAAATGTGACAGAGGCATGCTGTGATAATCTCTGTAACAGCTTAAGGATGCACCTGTGCCATTAACAGGACACACTAGTCTATAAAAGTATTTGAACAAGGAGGTTTCTGCACAGAAACAGCTATCTAAGGGGAGGAAGAAATTATTAAGGTGCTTAGAAGTGTGCCTGTCAAGGGTATGTGCCATAAATATCATAGGAGAGAACCAGATTGTCAGCCTTTTAAGAGGTCAGCAAATAGCTAATAGTCACATTCAGTTCAACTGCAGTTATGTCTGGAGGAACACAAACTAGTTCTGCTCATCTTGCAGCTATTAAAAAAAAAAAAAAAAAAGTGTTTAATTGAAAACAGCAAGATGCAGATCTCTTTGATGTAGCTTCAGCCTCATTCCTATGTCCTCAGATGACCTTCAGTGGAAAATTATCCAGCAACTCACATGTCAAGATATGTGTAATGATTGCCTTTAGATGAGCCAGTGGCAACAAGAGGAGCAGCAAGTAGCAGCATTCCTTAAGAACTTTAACCTTTTAAAGCTCAGAAGTCTCCAGCTGGTGGTTCTGCCACTGTGATTCAGCAGTAGTTACAGCCAGCAAGAGAAACTCCAAATTTGGTCCCTTGTGCTGTGTGTTCAGGCATGCTCCTTTGATATATTTAAATTTAATGGTCTAGTTTAGCAGTGATGAGGCAGCATCTCTGGTTTACCTTGCCATGAAACTGAGACCCTGAAACTTGCCATGTGTTGCTCTAATTCTGGACCATGACTATGTGACATTGTGATGCAACCTGATTTTCTTGCTTCAGAGCTCCTTTTGGGCAAGCTTTGTCCAATACTAGCCTGCACTGCCTTGAGCTATGTGGTTTGGATCAGAGAGAATGTCAACAAAGATTAAAACATGGAGAGAATGAACAACAAGCTGAACGGGATGGCAATAAAGAGGGCAGACTGTAGTCTGTTTCCTCTGACATGGATCTGATTTTCATAGGAAGGCTCAGCAGCAGGTTGTTTACCATTTGGAATTGTTAGTATGACCATTTGCTACCAGCTTTCCCTCCAAGGAACTGTTTACAGCAAAGATCAAGCATGTGTGCTTGCCATATCGAGCTAAAAGAATAATCAAATAAAAATCTTACCAGTTACAAGCACAGTGTTGGAATTTGAATCCATGAAATCTATGCTCCAGAAGGTGAAATCTTGTCTTTCAGTTCCAAACTGTGTTATGATTCACGTGTGTGTGGCAAACTTCCTCATTTGGGCACTGATTTTTCTTCAGACAGCAATGTGTCTGGATTCACATGGCAGGGATGATTTGTGCTTCATGTAACTTGGCAAGCAAAAATTGTTATGTCTCTGTATTAAAGGTAGAACTCAGACTGACTGGGACTGCACCAAACTTCTTTCCTCACTTCAGGTATGCAATAATATTTAGGAAGAACAGGAAAGGCTTAAGAAACTTCTTGCAAAATATCCAGCAGTATTTTTCATCAGAAAACTGTTTATGTACAAGTAAGAAAAAAAATAATTAGTTTTATTATATCTCTGTGGATAGTCTATTTTTAGTACACTTGGTAACTCACTTTAATTGTGAGGAATGACTTTGCTACAAAAATGTATCTGTCAGATTTCTGGTATTTTTAGACTTTTCCTTACCAACTGAAAAAACTCAGGGGTAACTTTGTTGTTCCTCCTCGTAGCAGTTACCTGATTTATTAATCTTGATCTTTATCTTATGCTCTTTGTAAGAGTCCAACCACCTTACACTTTTAAAACCTAATACCAGCAGGAAAATGTGTGTATTTGCTAAATCAAACATTTACTCAGTAGTATCCTTGAAGAGTCAGTATGTTAAAAAAAAAATAAATCTCACTCTAACTTGCAAGGTCAAAGGAACTCTTTAAGCTGAGTTGTAGCTTGCTGAAACTGGTGAGTTTAATAGTTGGTCTGTCTTCATTAAACTGAAGCATGAGAACCAACAGGGGAGGCCTGAAATCAAAACATATGCACATTGTCACTGCCCAAAACAAAAGCATATGAAAGTTCTCTTGGGAATTTTAACTATGTGGGCAGAGGGCTTTGCTGGGTCTTGTTGTGAGTAGGAAGTGTATGTGTGTGCATGTGAGAGACAGGCAAATATGCTAAGAATAGAAAGCCACTATATAGTCTCAAGAGAGATGGTAATTGTGAGACCTTAAGGAGAAAAAAAAATCTCTGAAGGAATCTCTTGGATTGGGTGGTGGCTGAATCAGCTTTGAAGCTACGAGCTGGGTCCATCATTTAAATTTGCCTATGCAGAGACAGAAATTTGTGGAGTCTTTTAAGTTAAAAGACTGATTCCACCATCCATTTCTTACCCTAATGCAACTTACAAAACTGACTTTTGCTGGCTGCTGAGGCTGAAGTAGCAGCTAATGCAGTGAACACAGAACTCTCTGCAGCTTTAATTAAGGCAAAATCTGCCACTGACATCAGTGGCAGTCTGAGATTCTACAGTCTATGTCAATTATGATTTTTGTGTGTGTGAACACTTAGTAAAACTCTTCAGATGATGCTGAACTGCACAATGACATACCAGGCTTCTCATAGTTATTTCCAATTTGTGCTTTTTTTGATATAGTACCAGTTTTTAGAAAATTCTAACTACAGGGTGGTGTAATGAACAAAGCATATGCAAGGAATAAAGCAAGATTTAAGGTCTATAGGTGCTTAATTAATTTCCTGTATGAGAAATTATTATTGAAGTATTTAAGTGTTTTGGGATACAATAGCTGCTTTAATATATATGTATATTTGTATATAAAGGGTATTGCTTGAATGCCATAGAATACTAGGTATTTTATTAGATATCTTTGCATATTGTAGATACAACTCTATTAGGTTCATGCACTCTGAAACTACTGATCTTATCTTTTTGGACAACTGGCAAAAGGGAGTAAAAAAATACAGAGCAAGGAAGATTTCATTAATCCATTATGAAGATGCTGTTAGAAATTTTGGGGGAGGAAAAAACCAAGATACTTACTAATGACTCACCAGTTAAGTATTTTCTTCAATAGCTATGTTTAGTCCCTTTCCATAAGTAGAGGTTTGCTGATTTGGTTGTAAAGATTCTGAGACCTCTCCAGTGCTGTCAAATGTTTGTGCAAATGTGGGAGGAATGCTTGTAATTTCAATCAGGAATCTGAAATGCACTGAAATTAATTTTTGCACTGATTTAACTGATTGCTTCTGTTCTCAGGCTTTATGTGCCTGGTACTATACTTGGAGGAATAATACATCTACAGCAGCAGCATTACATGCAGCTGCATAGCAAGCAGAAAATAAAGGCCCTGGTAGCTTCCAAAAAGATTAATGATATCTTCTGGTTATGCCTAAGTTCTACTGAGGATTTTATTCAGAAATGAAAGCTTTTCTTTCCTCTAACCTTTCTTCAGCTGAGATTGAAGCTACTCCTGAAATTGTTGTGAAAGTATGATTGTAGCTTTAATATTAGCACTTTCAGGTGTATATGTGCCCCTAACAATAGATGTTCAAGTCACTGGGTATTTGAGGTCTGTGCAGACTAAACTCCCCATGCATAATTAAGAAACCAAGCCCTGGGTACCTGAAGGCAAGTCACACTCACAGCTGACTCAGCTAAACCCTGGTTGCTTTTCTTCTTGCAACACACTCATGTGATTGGCATGGCACTCATCTTGAGGTGAAGAAGAAATGGATGAAACTCAGCTATGAAAGCCCTGGTCATCACCTTGAATATTTTTCTGTACTGTTGTCTGAAACACTTAAAAATTATTTGAACTGCTGAGTAAGAGAAAAAGATACCTCCTGCAAATGCATTCTGTTCACACTGCAGAAATGCCAGAACACTGCTCGAATACCTTTTTAGTACTGATGGTACAGGACATGAATATGGCCCTTCATTTAGAAACAGCTCTTAATTTTTATCTCTTTTATTATTACTGACATACAGATTTTTTATTTCTTGTTATTGGCAGACACTGACCAGTGTTTTAAACTGTTAAGTGGAAGTGTTTAATATATTCCAATTTTTATCTCAGCTGTTCAAAATTTAATGAGAGGAGGGAGAAATCAAGCTGTTATGCTATTTAACATTAAATTATAATGGGACTTCAAATAGAAATTTCAGGATCTAACACTCTATATTTCTTTTCTATTCTAATAAAAATAAATGATCCACAGGAAAGACTGAAGCTGGTCTTTAAGTAGCTGGAATGCCATGTCACAAAAAAGAGAGGAGGCAAACATTCCAGTGTAAAGCTCATTGTTCCCTGTGGACCAGTGCCTCTTCTATAACAAACTCCATACAAATGGTAAGTGGGAAAATGCAATGACAATTGCACTTACCTTTTTTTTTTCAGTCTTTTTTTTTTTTTTTTTTTTTCCCTTTTCTAGGAAGTGTTATATATGTTATGTTGTTGCCTTATTTATATTTGTTCTTCTGCAACTGATACCACTGATGTTCACCCAGTGCTTAACAATAATGGGAAAAATTGCAGTTACATAAATATAGCCAAGCTTTTGGGTGGCTGTTACAATCTCAGTTCTGGTCATCTTGCAGTATTAGCTAAAACTAACTGTCGTGTATGGACAGATTTTTTAAAATTTTGTTTTTAATTGTTTTATGGTAGTTTAATGCAGGGACAAAGTACTTTAGCAGAGGAGCATGCGGTTCAGGACCAATGGGTTGGGGTTTGTTCCATTTACCATGCACAAGGAGACTCTGTAAGCAGCATATACCTTGTTTATCAGCTTTGAAACCTTGTCTCCAGGTCACAGCAGAGTTCCTGAGTGGTGTTAAAGGTAACTTTGTTTCTGTGCAAATGTTACTTCTGTGTACTTTTTAGGTCTTCTATTTTGATACTCGTATCTGCTGTGTTAGAAATAATTAGATATCAGACACCTGCACTGGCAAGGCTCCCAGGAGTCAACACCTAGACTTCGATTTCTAATTTTGACCACTCTGTGTTCGTTTTAATCTCTGTACCCCAATTTTACGGTTTGAAATAACAAACATCAGGCCGCTCACCCAGCTTTCCCAAAAGCCTCTGACATGGACAGGGACCACTGCACTACACAGCTGAAGAGTGCTATAAAAATGTCACTTTTGCGTGAAAGTTCTCCCGTCTTCTGCCACTCAGTGTTATAGAGACTGGCATTGACTCTGTGGTATGTCATTCTGAGCCTTTTAAATGAAGACTCTGGGAGCCGTGTTCTGATTTTTGTCAAGTTCAGGGTCACTTCTGGGCAGGCTCCTGCTGAAGGTACAGCCTTGCCCCCTCAGCCCACAAGCCTCCTCTCCTCTCCCTCTCTTCTCATTATTTCTCTCCCTCTCTCCCTTCCTCCCCTCTCCCTCTTCCCCTCTCCTCCCCTCTCCTCTCCCCCTTTGTCTCCTCTCCCTTTTTCTCTCCTTTCCTCTCCCTCTCCTCTTACTCTCCTCTCTCTCTCTCCCCCTCTCCCTTCCCCGAACTCTTCACCCTCACCTCCTCTGTCCTTTTGTTTCCTCAGCCTCCTCACCACCGCCGTCCCCGCCCTTTCTGTCAGCCCAGCCCCGGCAGCTGCCCCCGCGTCCCGTCCCGTCCCGCCTCCCGGATCCTCCCTCACAGCTGCCCGCCCGGGACCGGGCCCTGCAGCCACCCCGTCCAGGGGCGGGTCGGAACCCGCCTCGGAGGAAGTGATGGAGGCCGAGGGAGGAGAAAGAGCCGCCGCTGGTAAGAGGGGAAGGAGAGCGCTCGGGAGCTCCCCCGCGGCCTGGCCTCTTTTTCCCTCCCATCCCTCCCCCATCTCCCTCCTCACAGTGGCGATCTCTTCGCTTCCCTCCTGCTCTAACCCTCATGCCGGGCCGGCTGCCCACCCGCAGAGGTTGGATGGCGGTGCCTCCCTGACGCGCCGCCCGCCCGGGCATTCCGGGGCCGCCGCCGGCGCCTGCTGTGAGGAGCCCAGGACGAAATGGCGGGCTCGCCGCCGGCCTTTGCAGAAGCGGTCAAAACGTTGCAAAAACAATCGGACCTTTCCAGAACACACAAACAAACAAACAAACCAACAAAGCAACAAACTTCGCTCAGTCGCCTGCGGTCACCACCGGGCTAACCCCGGCTCTTCCTTGTGCTCCCAGCACGGCTTGAGGGAGAGGGTCCCGTCCTTCAGGGTCAGGCAGAGTAGGCCGCTACGGGGTGCTTCGCCCCCCCGCCCCCCCTTTTTTTGTTTCCAAGATTACAGGTAATTTTTCCAGTTTTTAGAGTGGTCCAAACTTGTCCTGAAAGAGAGAGGGCCTGCCCTGATGATTTGTGTCAGCTGTGGTTCAGCAGGTGATGCTGGTGAGAGGTTCATCTCCAAACTCCTGTTCCCGGTGTGTGTCTGGAGGTCTCACTGCACAGGTGCACGAATTTGGGACTTAAATGGTGTGAAGTACTTGAGAACTACTAAAGAGCAGAGGGAATGCTGTGTAAAAATTTACTTTTTTAAAGGCCCAATCTCAGGCAGTGTCAGCAAGGGTTTGCCCAAGTTGAGCAAAAACATGGTTTAACAAAAGAAGTGGGGTTTAACAGGGATAAAAGGAGCAATAAATGTCTTGCTTCTTGTCCACAGAAAATCAGTGGGATTATTTTGGTGTAGAGATGAGACTGAAAAGGCTGCACGGTACTTACCCTTTCTTCAAAAAGTATTGAGTAAAAACAATTTGCTGGTGATGAGCTGACTGGAACAAGAAATGCATGGCCTCTAATGATGAATTTTTGGGGAAAAAAGCCACTCACCCCTCATCTCCTTTCAGCAGATGTTAATATATTGGTGTTTCTGGCAGTAGGCAAAGAGCTGCTCAACCCAACAGAGAGAACTCAGCCCTTCAGTATGTGATGGACTTAGCTTTGAAGCAAACATACATCAATTTAGCTCCCAAGTGGCCATGATCCTAGTGCTTGGTATGGGAGCTGGTCTTAATTAAGTCAGGTGGGTCTTCTACACATGCTCCACTATGGATTTCCAAGGGAGTCTTGAGTGTGCAGTGTTCCTGGTTTTTATTTAACTAGGAGCACTTCCAAGAATCTGTGTTCACACACTTATTTGGCTAACGGCCCATTGCATCACCTCAGTTAACTTTTGCACTGCTTTCCCTCCTGCTCTGTTTTTATACTCTTCTTTCTTAATTTGTCACGCTAGCAGGTAAATGGAGAGAAAGGGAATTTATCTTCTGAAACACATGTTAAGTTGCTGCCATTTATCTAAAACACCTACTTCATCCCCTCCAGTAAAATAATGATGTTGTTCATTAGTTCCTCTAGCAGCTTATGGCTAAATGCGCTGTAGTCAGATTGCTCTGTTTTTTGCCTCCTATCAGCCACTTATGAAAGTCAAACATTTGTAATAATGCTGTTCTTTTGGGGTTTGTTTGGTTTTGGGTTTTTTTGTTTTTTTTTTGGAAGGCTCTCAATTCTGCTGATGGTTTTGAATAAAATATCCCTAGGTGAATGAGACTTTATTTTTCATGTCCAAGCAAACGTAGCACTGTTGGGCACTTCAGGTAATGTCCACATTTTTCTCTTGACTTCTTCATTGCTCTCAAATTGAATGCTTAAAATAGTTCTTCCATCATTCTTCCTCTTTTGTGACAGCTGCCTTTGGGTTTAAGTAGTGTCTGAGTTTTGTCTTTGTTATTTAATTATATATACCTATGTTTAAAATAATTATGGAACAATTTGCAGTAGCTTTAGTATACAGCACACTTTATGACTATATTGGAATTGGCTGTTAACTTTTCATGTGGAAATGGTGCTTTTCAGTTTGTCATGCTGCTACAGGGATGATACAACTAGGTCTTGAGGTGTGTTCCTGTAACTGGCTTTCATAGGGCAAGATTGCTTAAACTTCCAGGTTTCTAAACCCATTATAGGTCTGAGGCAAACCTTACTTTGAGAAGCAGGCCAGCTGTTAACCTTAAAGTTAAACTTGAAGTTCTTGTTTTAAATTCATCCTTGTCACAAGTTCTTTTTGATTTAGAACACTTTGAAAGCCAGATTTGTGTGTGTTAGCTATCTGATAACAAGCTGGGAATGACAATGAGTGAGTAGCAATGTATATTCAACTCTGGAGCCTGAGATGAGAAACCTGTGTGTCTAGTTTAACAATTACACTAATGATGCCTTAAATATCCATCTGTCTCTCTAGGAAGATGGAAATCTCCCTGCCCTCCACAAATTCTATATTAATCTGTAATCAGTTTACAGGTAGGAGGTCAGCAGCCTGGAAGGTGGAATCACAAAATTTGGATAGTCTATAGGCACCATATATGATGATTGTGGCTCCCAGATCTAGAAAATCCACTCAGAACTCTAAAATGAGATGGATTAGCAGCAGTACAGCTTCAGTATAGCAAAGATCTCATGTACAGAAGAGGTAGAACTTAGTGTGTGTGTATTCAAGATGTAAGGGCTGGCATAAGCTCCTTGCTTTCCATGTCACATGTAAGACAAGTTACTGAACCCTTTGTTCTTTTAACATAAATGTATAGTTATGGTCTAGAAGGAGAGAAACAGGAGACAAAATCCTAACTCCTTCCCTCAAAAAGAAAATACAGTGCAAACCCCATCAAACACACCTGAGTCTCTTTCCATAATAGCATTGCAGTGAATACACTCCTTCCCTCGAGGGAAAGAAAGCAACACATGAGAAAGTCAAGCCCATTTAAATTTGCAGGTTGGAGGTGTGCAGACTTTATGGTTGTGAGGATGTGAGAAGAACCTATGTAGAACAGGCTGGTGTGTGTTTTCCACATTGTGTAATGGGTTTTGTACTGAGAGACTCCCAAACACTTGGCACAGAAACTCACAATTCTGCTGTGTTGTCTTTGCAAAATGATTGGCAGACCCTCAGGTCGCACATATTCCAAGTAAACTGTGTCCTGCTCAGCTACCAAGAGGTCTGTGGATGCTTAAAAATGTTGTGTTTGTAGCCTTTGAAACTGCTATCTGGTGGCTGGTCTTTATGGTATTACTGACAACAGATGGCAAATGGCTCTGCTGATGTAATTCTTGCTGGTGTTTCATTCCCGGGAAGCTGCACGGTTTCAAAATCTCAGAAAGTGCCTCCATATTTTTTCTGCGTAAAGATTCCAAGCCAAAATAAATAAAAACATTTTTAGATTAGTCGAATTCCCATGGTGTCATGTGACATTTTGGTAACGTTTGCCTTGCAGCCGTTTCAGATAAGTGCACGTTTGGTAGCAATTTAAGGGCTGTGTCCTTTAAGTAATGCTTATTAGTACATAACAGATGCCATTTAGAAACATTATGCCTTTTAATAGGCTCTGCTTTTAGACTACATGTTCTCATTGGTGGCAGACTGTGGACCAGGCAAACTTGGAGGTATGCTGTCATTTATGCAAAGCCTAAGTCAATTTTCTGCTCTGAAGTCAAGGCATGTGTTTTTCCTTGTTTCTTTCATTCTGGTCATAGCTGCCTTGCTGTGTTTTTCCCTCTAGTCATATCTTTGGCTGATTGTCAAGCCATTACAATCAAAACCTTTTGCATTTTTAACCACCAGCAGTGGTTTCTTTTGTCCCTACAGAAGAGCCTGTGTAAACTGAATTTAAACACTCTCAGCCTTACTGTCAAGAGCACAGCAAGCACAGAGTTAGCCCTCTGTTGCCAGCCTGTCCTTCCTTTTCTGCTTCTTTCTCTTCCCAAAAGGAGAAAAAGGGAAAAGCTGAGCCATGCTGGTTTTGGAGCACCTTCAAAGACATGTAGAATAGCTGACACAATGGCACAGAGAAAGGAGAGAGATGTTTACATATTTCCTCCACTACTTGCAGCTGTTTACTAAAGCAAGTTCTGAGACAGGCTAAGAGGCTTGTGATAGCTAGTGCAGGTGATGTATTAATTTCCAGCTGCATAATAAATCAGCAAACTGGAAATTACTGGGGGAAAGGATTTTTTTGTTTGTTTCTTTTTCTTTTTTTTATTAATTGCTTTATTTTGAGATTATTCTGGCTGTACAAATCGATCTTGTCCTCATGTTTCATTGCAACTGAGCGCTGAGGGTGTTGAGCAGCTTGGCTTCCATTTGCATTTCAGGCTTTGCATCTGCACCAGAGTAGACACTCACCAGTGTACAGACTGATCTGAGTTCACACTCCCTGGAGTACAGACACCCTGGAGTACAGACACCCTGGAGTACACACACCCTGGAGTACACACTGGTACTGAGCACCTGCACAGAATCAGTCAGATCATCTTCATGATCTGACAAAAAAATAAGGGTATTTTGCTGGGTTGGCAATTCTGCCCATTTAACAAACTGATGCAAAAGACCAAAACCACACAATTGCTTCACCTCATACAAAGGAGACAGAAAGCTGGAAAGGGGGAAGGAAAGGCTGAACCTTCTCTTTCAGGAGCAGTCTGTAGCTAAATACATAAAGTATACATGAAACTGCTTCCTAAGGCTGTATTACCCTGGCAGCCTAAACAACTGAATGAAATGGAAAGCTTCTAATTATATCCTTATCTAAGAGTGCTGCCATTCTTTACTTAAGTACTGTTGGAGATAAAAAAGCCACATTGCTCTGCTTCTCAGCTGGACTGCTCTTGCAGTGTGGCAGGTATATTTTGTGAATTATGTTTCTCTCTGATCATTGATCCTTTTAATTAATTGTGTAGCAAATCAGCATGAAACAGAATATTGCTCCTTGCAAGTTATTTGGAGAAAGGCTGCTGAGGTTTCTTAGACAGTATTTTGCACTCTACTGATGGGAGTAGTAGCTCTGTCAGATGTATAAAGCACATGCAACTCAAATTATGTGATGTCTGAAACTGGTATCCCTGAAAATCTAGACAGTTGTCTCATATTATCAATACTTCATTTGTTCTGGGAACTTTGTTATTTCTGATAACAAACCAGAGCTTCCAGGTACTCCTGCTGTGCCACACATACTGCCATAATTTGTATGATGTGAGATAAGGGCTTTGTACAGTGTGGCTTTAAATTTCCCACACCACCTTTTAATGGTGCTATCAAGAGGGAGGTGTATTCAACATGGACTCAAATACTAGCCCTGGTGCTAGGTGGTGAGAGTGGGTGTTTCAGTAATAATTTTAATTGATCCTTGGTCTTAATATACAGCTATTTTCTGAAACTGTCCTAACTGTCAGTCTCTGGCTTCTCCTCACAGGATGGAAATCATCTTCGTGCTAGATCATTTGCTGAACTTCAGTTGTCATTTCCTGCCAGTTCACTGTTCCTTGTTTATCACTGTGGGATATGTTGTCTTCTTTTTCTTGAAGTTATAGGATGGCTTTTGACCAATGCATCCTTCTTTTGATCTTCCATCTTTGTAAAGGATTGAATTACCACTATCTAAATTTGAACTTGTGATTCATAAAAGCTCTACTGCTGTTCCTGGAATCTTTTCTGTCTTTTTCATTCCAGGGTCATTCAGGGCCTGCCATTTTGTCTTTTCTTAGATTTTAAGAGTTGAATTTGAGGTCAGGCCTGGACTATGAACTACTGCTGGCATATCTGTTTTGGCTATGGGAATGATGAAGTGAGATGTAGCACTGACATAACTTCTGGAAAAAGCCCCTAATAGGGACACAGTTCTGGAAAACTTTTGTGTTTTTCTTGTATGCTTTGTTTTGTTTAGGAGTCAGACAAATAATTAAGTTGACAAATATAGAGTTTTTTCCTTACATGTGCAAGAAAATTCATACCACTGCTTTCAGCAGTTGAAGTTAGACTTTTCCAGGAACACTTCTGCCCATTTCTTGGTCGTATGAAAACCAGTACACATTAGCAACTCAATTCTTATGTTTACAGGGTCAGAGGTATTAGCAGCAATCCCCCTGAATCAATGAAATTTCCTTCAGGAAAACCTGACATGAATATGAACCTTAAAGCCCTAATGAATTACAATCCTGAGTGTCCTTTTTCTTCAGGACTACATCTCTGTTATTCTGTAAGCTCCTTCCACATTTTTTACACCTAAGCCCTGTTAAAGAGACAGTTAAATGTGCAGAAGTAAGAATTCCTGATATGTCATAGTTACAGCTGGTAGCACTTCCATCTTTTAACAGTATGCTACATTTTTTATTTATAAGGTCTGCTTCTGGGCCATAATACCTCAGCTTTTTTTGCTTACATTAAGCTAGAACTTTGTGCAAAACGTGCCAGTCCAGATGTACATTCTGTGTAGAATAGGACAGGGGGTAGCCTGTTTACACATATATTTTACTTCATCTGTACTATGAGTTGGGTCTTGCTTTATTTTTCTAAGTGCAACACAGCTAAAGATTCATCTGAGGAAAAAATAGAGTTGGAACCTGTTTGCTGGATCTTCCAGTCCTGCAGGTTAGAGTGGAGTGACAGAATTTTCAGTTGTGACACGTGGAGATGCAACTGAACTCACCTGTTGGATCTGTTTGATTTCTTAAGTGGGAATGGGATAAGGGTTATTTATTTTCTTTTTGCCTTCAGTTATTGCTTCCACATTAGAATATTGTGTACAGATGGAAATTTGTATTTATTTTGTCTTCTGAAGCTCTTCTTGCCATTGGAATTGTGGTAGAATAGTAAGTAATATATAAATGGTGTTTTTGGATCCAAACATGAAAGCCTAGTAATGCAAATGTATTTTTTTCATCTATTATGTTTCAGGAGAGATTGCTGTGTTAGTAATGGTGAAAAGCAGTGCATTGTGGAAGAACATTGTTTTCAGTACTGATGCACAGCACATAGTTAAGAACTCTGCCTTTCCATGTTGGGTAAATACCACACCGTGGTGTTTGCTCTCAGGCTCCGTTGCCACCACATGTTCTTATGATACCAAAGCTTCACTTACACTAGAAATTAGGGTTTTGACATGAACTTGCTCAATTAAATTCAGGATACAAGAGTCAGGTTCTGTGTGTAGTCCTGGGAGTGTGCCAAAGACTTCTTCCTTCCTTTGAAAGGTTAAACAAATACGGTTGTCTAATGATAACCACATGCATGGAATTGTTCAGGCTCATTGGAAGGGAAGGAGAAGAGTTGGTGTTAAGCACTGCTGTTTAACACTGAGCTCCCACTCCTGTGAGAGGGCAATGGAAAGCACCTTTGCTATGTGCACGATTTAGAAGGGCAAAAGAGTTATGTTTAGATTGTAGGCACTGCTGTGGTTGTGTTGCCATAGTGTGGCAGTGATAGTGCACAGGAGAACAGAGAACAATTTATGTTAGATGACTGCTTTGTCTTTTTATGTTGTGACTTCAGAGAAGCTGATAAGGAAAACACCCTTTTGAAGTGGTAGATAAGACATACAGTCAGCTGATAAGAAACCAGATAGAAGATGAAGTGATTTGTTGGGGGAACCACAAAAACACACCTGTGTTAAGAGTAAGTCTTAGAAGCTCAGGTCTCAGTTGCTTGGTTTAATTACAAGAGCATTCCCTCCTGAATATTGTGATGATAATACTGTCATTTTGTGTTGGTGCATGTTTGGCTCATATCGCAAAGTGTTTCTGAATTAAGAGGAAAAAGAGAAATACTTTTTGGACTAAAACTCCTTCACAATACTGTTAGAAAGATAGAAACCTGCTCAAGGGGTTTTTAAATTGTTTTTAATTATGAAATATATTGGCATGGAAATAAAGTCAATAAATAAAAGTATTGCTATTGCAAGCATTAGAAGTGGCAAAATGGAATAACAAATGAGGAAACTTGAAAGTTAGAACTGTTATTTTTATCTGTCTTGATTCTGCATCACTGGAAATCAGACTTGGGCGTTTTTCATATTTTTACATATAAAATTATGCACAAATTTGCACAAATGTACTAAGATGTACAGTCCAGATACAAATCCTGTGGTGTCTGATGGCTCTTCTATAAACATACAATTCCTAATGGGCATGTGTAGTATCATGCTCTGTGTTTGTAGAACATGAAGAAGTGGTTGTAGGATAAATGATTAATTCACTTCAGACATAACACTTTTCATGCTTCATCTACAGTGAGGTTGATGTATTTTGCTTTACAATCTTGCTGCATCCTAAATGCCCTTACAAATCTCTGAAATGGGCTTTTCAACAAGTAAGTCTTTCCAGGGAGTACCAGCAATACTTCAATGCATCTTAATCAAGCCAATGGTATGTCTAGAGTGAAATAACTCCATTACCAACTTCATTGGCTTAAGGAAACATTATTAATAAGCTACACGTGAAGAGAGGAATAGAAAATTCTTAATAACGAAAGCAAATATTTCTTGTTTATTAAATTGTATACTGGGCTCGTGGTCAAAAAGAACTTAAGTATATTGGCAGTACACTCTAATTTGAAACTTAAATGAGTTATTTAAGGTATCTTTACAGAGAGATGGAACTGGTTGTCCCAATTTTTAACTGATTTGTTAGATAATGGCAAAATGGTGAAACTAATACATTGGTACTGAACCAACTAGTTTAGTGAAAGAGCTTGAGGGATGTAATGGTGATTTGAATTGCTATAGAGTTACATTTCTGGTAAGTCTGATTAATATTCCAGTTTAATTATTTCTTTTATGGCACAGGGTTTCACTGCAGAAGGATCACCAAAAAGTATCTTCAGAGTATCTGATTAGATGAGAGTATGGCATTTACCTTTGGGCATTACAGGAGCTTGTAGTTTTACTTGTGGAATTTCACATCCAAGTGTGTGCACCCTGTGTTTTATGGAAAATAAATTCCTTTGCCCATGGAATAATATTTCCTGATTACTTTAACTGATAGAGTTAAATTCTTGCTGAGTCTGTAAGGGTGGAGGTCTGCCTCTAATCTACAAAAATTATTTTCTAGGTTAAGGTATAATACTGTCTTATTTTGTAATTGCATTTATTATTTATCTACCTGGTGCAGAATGTTAATCAGTTCTATCAAGATTATTGATCTTTTTAGATTGTAAGTGAAGTGAACTTAGTCCCACTTTCACCTCTCAAGATATTTGTCCACTTCATGAAACCATCCACTTCATGAAACCATCATAAAATTCAGCTCTGTATTCTGGAGAAAATCAGAGGTAACAAGCAGTGGATTTAGAAAAAGATGAGTTTAGAGATCAGGACTGAAGCAAGGGCCTTGGTTTATGTCTTAGTGGCAGAGCTATGTGATGTTTTTGGCTGAAGTACCTAGAGGTGCTGGAGGGCAATGTCATCTAAAGGTGACTGAGCTGTCTGTGCAGTGCCTGCTTGTTTGTATAGCTGTAGCTTTTCACTTTAAAAATCGAATTCTTAATGCAAATTGATGGCAGATGACTTGAGTGAGGAGATGCACTTACACATCCTTGCTTGAGAATGTGCCCAGACTGCTCCATGGAAACAAAAGAGAGAAGCAGCAGTTTTAGTTTTTGCGTTAAAATCTCTTCTGTAATCTTCAAATCTGTGTGTTTACATTTCTCCCTTCTTTATCCCTGGATAAGGTTGCTTGTTGGCTTTTTTTTTCAGTGGAATTGTGTGCATTTCCTCCTCCTTTGCCCTCTAAGCTGGTGCACTGTAAAGACAAAGTCTGGTCTGCACACCCTTCATTGCCACCACTGCCTAGAACCCACCTGGATGATGCCTTCACCTTGCCCACCAGCCTTGGCTATTTAGGATGGCAGCCACTTCAGTGCAAATGTCAGGAATCCCTCTTATACAGCCCTGAATTTACTCTCCTCACAGTTTATGGTCCCTGCTCTGTAGCTGCAGCAAGAGGCCCCCTTTTTATGACTCACTCCTTCTGCCCCCCTTCACTTCCCCCTTCCTCTGGGCTCCCTCCCCCCCCCCCCCCCTGATTGTAACCCTTTGTGCACACCCAGCTTGAAGGAAGCCCTCTCTGGGTGTCTAGCAGATTGGCTACCACAGTGTGCTCTTTTGTTGCCAGTAGGTAAGATTAAATTCCAATCAAATCCTGGAATTCAAATGAGGTTAAAAGGCTGTCCTTGGAACTTTGCAGTTTTGGTATCCCAAGATGCAGACAGGGGCCTCGGACTGAAGCAGTCACAGGAGACGAGTGCTGCTTTTCTTTGGAAGCAAGTTAATAAATTATATTGCAATTGATTTTGGAACCTTTGTGGCATCCTCTTAGCAATAATTGTTGTAGTCAAGTGCCTGGTAGCAATAGTTATAGTTAGGCTTTGTTGAAGCTTTGTTTTGTGTGTTTCTGTGTACAAAAAAGCATAAAAGGGACATACACAGTAAGGCAAATATAATTTATTCACTGGGAAAACTTGGAAACACATTAATTAATGTAAAAACAATTCAAACTGGTGATTTTTTTTTTTCTCCTGCCAATGGCAGCTGAACAGTATCAGTGGTACATGCATGTGTGTGCAAAATTTGGGGCATGTTCACAAAAGTCACCCTTAGCACAACTTCTTGTTTGTATCCCAACTTTTTGAGGACATCACTATGTAGGGTACCTAAAGATAGGCTCCATATTGTCCCTAAAGCAACCTCACTCCCCTTATATACAAAAGCAGAGAGAGATTTGTTTTCTTCATAATGGTTTTTTTTTCTCCCTTTACTGGAATATATGCTTCTAACTTACTTAAGCATTATTTAGAGTACTACACAGGAAATGGAAGGTAACTGGAAGTCTAAAAGCATTTTTTTTTAAAAGAAAAAAAAGACCCATGGAAAGCTGTATTAATGATCAGTTGATCAGTTTTCCCTAATGCCTCATTATTTAATTTGACATTATTTCTTCCTTCAAATGATCACTATTACCTTAGAATGCAAGCATGTTATGTACCAGTGAGGCACTAGTTGTCTTGTTCAGTGAGGGGGAAACATGATTATGCCCATTAAGTTGCCTTGGAATGCCATTTATTAGCATGGCCAATGTTTTGCTTTGCACTAAACAGAAGTCTTACATGCTGCACTTTTGTAAAGCATTAATTTACTTGTCGATTTACTTCAGTGAATTACTTATGTTTTTAATAATAATCCTAAGTTTCTTTCCCTTACATGGCTTCTGTGCTTAGTGGTGTTACATGGTGCACTGGGGGAAGCTGCTGCAGAAGAAAACTGCACCGAGTTCAGGCTGAGATTTTACAATGTGACTCCACTTGCCAGTGTTGCAGTGCTGCTTTCTCTCCCATTTTGTCACATACAAACAGGCTGTGAAAACCATTTACAGAGTAGCTTCTGTTCAGCATTCTGACTGCATAGCTTTGCTGTCAAGCCTCAGGATATAAGCTGATTGCTTGCAAAGGGCAGGAAAATAATGTTTAAAGCATTTTAAGCAGTACTGAGTGGTGGTGAATTATTAGTTGTAGTTACTTACCCTTTTGCTGAGGAATCAGATACTGATCACTGCTGGAGGGAGGATGATGGGTGAATAGTCTCACCTGGCCCATGCTCCTACTTTTACGTGGAAAGGTATGATTTACCTTGTGGTACTTTTATGATTCATAGTTTCTAAATCTTGATACAGAGAGTTCTTGCAATGACCCTTGTGAGGTTGTTCATTGTCTCAGCTGTTTACCTTGCACTTCCTATCAGTGCAGTTATTTCACATTAAACTTGTGTCACAGGAGCTGCCATGTGAGAGCAAATTATGATTAAAACAGAGGATTCAGAGCTAAGGTTCCAACTACAGCAGTGTGGTGCAAGATTTTGTCCTCAGTTTGGGGCTTTCAAGAGCTGCAGGTGTAGCTTGTAGAAACTTTTCTATAGTAGAAGACTGGGAGGATACTATTTGGACTGCTAACCCATTTCTTCTGATATTTATCTTGAGCTCGTGATAAGACACCAATCAGTCTGGTTTGTTACATCAAAAAGAGGTTGTTTGGTTCCTCAAGAGTACAAGTTGTATGTTGAATTTGAGTGACAAGCATCAGGTGTACATGGGTTTTGTTTGTGTGCAATTAACAAATACCTTGCATGAATACCCTTCACTGAGTCACATGGATTAAAAGTTACCTTGTATAAAAGATGATGGTTATCAGTTTGGGAACTCTTAAGTAGGTAAATATTTCAATGTTTTTTGACATAATTTCATTGTTATGAAAGTGCCCAACTGAAGTTAATATTAAAAAAAAAAAAAAGAAAAAAGAAAACTAATGATATACAAGAGATCATGGACAGACCCATAAAAGGGCAGACTTCCAAGAAAGAGTGGAAGCTTTGGAATTTTTATCCTGTTATATTTTTAGTCAGTAGTAAAACTTGTGCTGTGTTTTGAAGAAGTTTTTTTGCTCTTCCAGCATTAAAGCAACTTACTTACAGCTAGAGAAATCTGCTATTGTCTTTTTTTAATTCAAAGGAGGCAAATGTGATTTGATGCTGTGATGGTTCTACTTTGTAAAATTGCATGTCAAGAGGTAAATAAGACTTTAGGGGCTTTAGTGTTTTAGAGTTGGATGGTACAAAAGGCTCTAATGGGAACAATAAAGGCCCAGCTACACCAAGCAGCTGCTGGGGAAACTGAGGTTTTAAAACTCATGCTTCTTAGTCAAATTAAAAATATCTTGTGTTTTATTTTGACTACAGGTCACCTTTATTTGGTAGATACATTAGCAGGAGATCCAGAGGTTCTGCAAGTAGATGCTGAAGCATACTATGAAAAACTCTTGAAGAAATCATCATCCACTTCTGATGTTGTTTCGATCCCTGGAGGAGGAGAGGTAATAGGCTGATGTTTTTCATACTGCAACTTAGATGCTTGCAAACTACTTTGTTGGTTGTGCTCATAAGACTGTCTATGATTATGGGTGAGCTGGTGTGGCTGGATTGCACATCTCTTAAAAACAGCAAGTTCTGCATTATTTCAAATACTTTGCATGCTGCAAATGAGAGATAAGCTTAAATTTCAACTCTAAAACCCTCTGAGTGTTAATGAGAGTTTGAAATACTAAGCTGAGCTTTGGACCTTGACCTGCCTCCTTACTGGAAAGAGTAGAAAGTGGATTTGAGAGATGTTTATACCATGGCACAGCTCTGTTTTCTGCCTCTACTGTGCAGTTTGCACAGGTACTGTCACACAGATTATCTTGTTTCCATTCTTCCCAATTGTTATATTGATAATTTTGAATGTGGGTTCTCCCAAAGGAATTCTGATCAGATGTGATTGGTGGATGGTATAAATACTGTAGGTGCCAATGATTTAGGGTCCATTCCTGAACCACCTGAGGGGAATGTTTTGGAGATGACTGAGCAGGCCTATTAAAAATTCTGACTTCAGTCCACCTATGAAACCTGATATTCTGGGCATTTTATAGGTTGTAAAGGGTGTGCTGGTAGCTGTTACTGCACTATCAAAGCAGCAAGTGGACTAGGTGAAATAGATGTTTGGAATATGGTGGCTTTTCTACCATTTAGGAAATTAATATGTAGTAGTTTCCAGAAAAATGCTGTTTCAGGTGAATAGCTTCATCTTTGAGTCCTGAATGCAACGAGTTTTAAATACTCTTTTAATGCCCTCTAGTGGACCGGGTAGGGTTAAATGCAAAGAAACCTGAAAAAGCAAAGACCCCACAGTTTAGGGCTTCAGTGTCCATATCTCACATGCCTGATTGTACTTCCAGAGATTGATTTGCTGTTCCATTAGAAGGGAGAGTAAGTGCTATGTGTGTTCCTGCAGTAGCTAGACACAAGGTGAACTTCTGGCTTCTGATTCAGAATTGTCTTGATTTTGTGGCTTGTCATCAGTCATTAAATATATCACATGACTGATTTGAGTCTCATAGCAACACATTTCTCTTTGCATTCATTTAATTCAGGTCTACTCTAATCTGCACTCAGACAGCTAGTCAAGGGTGTAAGTAATGGCAGTGTTCTTGCTATGTTGGTGTTTTTTTCCATATACTATATAAAAAATAATTCAAAGTATGTTGATATATTGTCATTAAAAATAAATTAAATGTAATAAGGTAAGATTCCCATCCCCCAGTGAATATCTAACTTAACAATCTCATTACATGCTTACAACCTGAAGGATGAGGATTTTGGTGCTTGAATAATAACTGGCTTGAATAATACCAGGCTTTTTTTTTTTTTTTTTTTTTCCTCTCTGTGAATCTGAATTGAAGCAGGTGACAGGATTGGCAACCATGAATAATTATTTAGCAAGTGTTAAGTGGCTGTCAGCCCACATGCTGGGGTCACAGGACTTTTTTTTGGTATGGCAATGGTCTTTGGTCAAGCATTGAGTACACAAATAGCAAGGATTATTGCAAGTCAGGGTGGAATGGCATTGGCAGTGCTCAGACACAGGAAGCTGTGCTTGGCTTGTGCTGATGTTGTGAACGTGCACCTTGCCTTATAAAGCAAAATGACAATCATAGCAGTATAGTATATATACAATATGTGTATGTATAGCATGTAGGACTGGCCTTTTCATTACAGTAATGCTCCCAGGTGCCATAATGACAACAGGGCTGTTATAGTTGAAGCGTGCAAAGAGTGACTGAATCCCCCAGACCACACTGAGATTTCAGGCAGCTCATGAATACAGATTTCAGGCAGTTTCCAGTTGTTGTTTTTTTCCTAGAGTCCAGTGTTTGTGTGGATAATCCCTGGATTCTGCCACTCATAAACTAGGGAGCACTAGTTTCAACTGAAAGTTGTTATCTTGAATAATCCATATTCATAGTACTCCTTCCAGGCACCGAGAAATATTAAATGTATCACAGGACTGATTTGAGTTTCATAGCAAACTGACAAATGGGTGCAATTAGAGAGAGAGGCACACCCACACATACACAATGGACCAGATTTTTGAAAGTACAGTACATACTGTGCTAAATTATGCATGCTCTTTGCCTGTACCTAAACTTACATGAGAGCATTTTCAATATTCATATGGAAATCGTCATCTGTGTGCATCTAGAGCTGTTTAAGCACAGTGATTTTGTGTTTATGTGTCACATCATTTATAAGTTTAGTCTAAGAGTGAGGTACTCAGAGCTGCATTTTGATTTTAGCTTGGTCTGCAACTTAACCACCTTGTGCCAATTATCTACCCTCCCAGTGCCTCACAGATAAACTGCCCGGGCACTGCCCTAATGCTTTGATACTCCCTGTACCCTGAGGCTTAATTCATTGTTTGCAAAACACCACAAGTACCCAGCTGGACGATTCTGTAAGAAGTGCAAGTTGTGTTTGTTTTTATTTGATGTGTCTGGTCTTTCATAACACCATTTGCCTGCATGTAACAGTGTTCAAAGCCAGGTTATGTCCTAATCATAGTAAGTTGGCATTAAGGTCTTCACTAACTTTGGTAGCTTGATTTGTTTTAAATTAAAATTACTTACTGAAAATATTAGAATACTATATATGTTCCAGTGCTTTGAAGTTCAGGATTGAGAGGGTGTTGTGCTAGGCTTATACTCTGCATGTTAGTAAAACACACCGTAAGTGCATCTAATACATGAAATACTTCTCAGGAGCTTTGCAGTACCCACAGCTACAGAGCTTGTTTGTTTTTTAGGTTAAACTTGAAGATTCCTCTGTGTGTTTTGTCCCTCTCTACCGAAATAATCCTACTTCCAAAATGTTGCTGTTAACTGATCCAAAGGATAAAGAGACAGGTTAGAATTGGTCAAAATATTTTGAAATTTGAGTGGTTGTACTTTCTTTACTTTAAAGGTGGTCTGCTGGTTTATATATTTAAATATTTTGGGCTAACTTTTGAATGTGAAGTGGCTTTAGTTTACCTATCAGGCATTTGTGCTGTTGGGCTACTGGTTGGAAGGGAGGGTTGACTGACAGGGCTCTAAAATTCTATTCATAACTCTGTTGGTAGCTGAAAAATCACCTGGGCTTAATCTGTTATTTCTGAGTTTGTTCAATGGGATAATATTTTTCTAACTCGGGATTAATGTGAAATTTAATGCATTATGGTTTGAACTGATTTTTGAAATTCTTAAGCAAGGCAAACATACATGTGAAATTGTAATAGGTTTTCTTAATTCTTCTAATATTATTTCTACTTTATTATGTATGTCTTCTTTAGTCCTAGGTTTAATTGCCTCCTTTTCCAGTATTATTGTGTGAGGGGTAGATCTGGAGTGAAACTGTGCTCAGGAATTGAGTTCAGTCCATTTTATTTGGTGGTTCTCCCAAGTTACTCTTTAAACTCCACCAGCTCTGAATTGCTTACTGCTAGTAATGCTGGTGTTGTCTTATTACAGCCATGTGTCAGCCTGACAGGGATACACCACAGTTCTGCTACAGGCAGCAGAAGTCAGCATGTGCTCACTGGCATTTGTTTCATGAGTCACTGCTTACACTGTCAACAGGTTATTAAGATTTAATCAATAATTGTATCGAAGTTTTATCTTGCTGCTATCAGGGTTGCAACGCCTTCACACACAGCCTGATTTCTTCTTGCTTACTCTCTTAGGCAAATGTCTTTGACTGTGGAATGTGACAAGATGCAAATGTCAAGTGAGTGACAACTCTTAATACCACTGTCATTAATGGGGATCTTGACTCCCAAGTTGCAGGTTTTGACCCACCCAGATTAAGCAAGGAATGTTGGAGCTGTTGTGAGGAAATGGCCTATGGGATTTGCTCAACATCTACAAAAGGACAAGAACCTATGCATGGACCCATTGTGTCACTTAGGGAGTACAGGATGTGTGAAACCTCTAAAACTTTTCAGTTTCCAAATGTGGCAGCAAATTAATGACATCTGTCATTAAAAACTTACTTTTTTTTTTTTTTTTTTTTTTTAGGATAAACTATAAATTATGCCTGACAAGCCTTAATAGCCAACCTTCTTAAAAAACATTCTTAATAATACAACAAAGGGAGGGTAAGAAGCTAAGCACTCTTTGTTCAGTTCTAAAGTGTGTCAGGTAATGATCTTACGCTCCTAGAACAGGTACTATTTGTGCAACTAAGTGTTTATTGTTCAGTCCAAACCCTGTAACCATGAAATTTCTTCATAAGAACAAAAAACAGATTAAAATAATCTGTGGTTAGAGGTGAACTCTGCAAAGTTTTTCAGCTCTATTTACATGATTGTAATTGGACATTTGCTAATGGGTAGTGATTCACATAGTTGGAAGTAGGAGACCTTTCCAAGTTACAAGTGTGGTGAAAAAAACTTTCTGATCCCTCTAAAACTCTTGGTATGAGATTACTTTCCTGACATGAATTTATGTATTCCATTAACATTATTCTGGAGAGAGATAGGCAGTGATGTGATAGAGCCACGTATGCCAGAGGCCAACCTTGCTCTCTAAGTGCAGTTTTGCACACCTACTTACTCATATTTGAAGGAATGTGGTTGAAAACAGCATGAAGTTAGTTTAGCCTGCACAAGAGGAATGGTAATCTGTATCAACCACAATGCAAAAGTGAAGAGTTATTAAATAAATGCAGGTGAAAGGAGTGCATTTAGCACAAATCTTCAGTTAAACGATCCAATAGAATTAGGTACAACAACTGTTAATGAGATAAATGTATACAAGGAAAAAAATACTTCCCACAGGAACAAGTCAAACAAGTCCACATTGGAGTCTAAATTAAATGATAGCTATCTACATTTAAAAGCTTAACTCTAGTAGTGTAAACATCTTATTATATTATAAACAGCAGACTGGCTGACTACTATGACCTCCTTGCAAAACTTCAGCTTGAGTCACCAGCCCACAGTCAGAGAAAAAGTCTCACAGAGATCAGTAAGTCTGGCTATTTAAGTAAATCCTACATCATCTGGATCTTAATATTTCCTTTTAGAAGTATGATTTGAAGGATTTTGCTCGAAGTTCTTTGCTTCTGGATTTTATATGCTATACACACATGGCCAGCCTTCCTACACTCATCAAATTTGACTGATGTGGTTTGTTTCTTTAGACAAGGTTTAATACATTTTCATTAGTTCTCTGAAGTCTGCTGGGGTGTGTGTATGTGTGTGCATATCTGTACATATGGGTATACACATTTGAAGTATTTTGTCCAAATATTCTTCCCACAGTTCAACAGATTTGGAATTGACTCTTAAGGCAGTGAACTGTGTTAAGGCAGTGGACTGTGGCAAGTCCATCTGCATTTGCTTACCTGTATGACCTTTTGTTCTGACCATTGAGCACGTTGTTTCAAAACCAGTTCCTTCAGAGCATAGCAATATTTATTTATTCCATTATGGTTTCTTAAGGACATGGGCAGAAATTTAAAACACTAAACAGGCTGCATTAGTTTTTTCCTCCCTTGGGCTTTACGCTTTTCTTGTGAAGGCGGTTTCATCCAGATGGTAGAGGCAAGAAATCTTGCTATGGTTTATCTCTTCTCTTTTTCATGTGCTGTCCAGGGCATCTGCATTTCAGTTTAACTTCACACCAGGAATGCTCTTAGAAGCAAATTTCCTGGTTGTCTCCACACACTGTGCTTCAGTTTATATCTAGGAGCAATCTCAGAGTGTGTGCGCTGGATTACTTTTGGCTGTAATGAAATTAGAGGCTGCACTCCTGAAACACACTGCTTTGTCCCCAGCCTGTAATGGGCATTTAGTTTTCAGCATCAGGCTAAAATTGGTGAACATCAGGTTCTTTGCACCAAATATTTTGCTCTGTACAGTTTTGTTGGTGTTAATCTTGCTAATGCAAACATGGCCCACTGATTTTTTCCACTTGCAATCAATTTGGACGTTTCTGAAATCCAGTGGGAGAAAGCAGCCAAGGATGTCCCAGGATACACTGGAGTAGAGGTGCTTTAATGAGAAGCAGTTGGAAACATAGTAGAAGATGAATGTAGGATATATTTATTTGTGTAATTTTGAGGTCCTGGTGTAGACAGTGAAGCAGCAAAAAGCATTAGAAGCCTCATTGCTTGAGTCTGCCACAGCTCACTAAGACCGTATCATATTGCTCCTGAGACCCACAACCTTCCTCTGCTCTGGTGTTTTAGGTGACTGGTGACTGCCAGAACCTGGGCTAGAGCCTTTCAATTCAGTTCTTTTCCTCAGCTTTGTTCCTGACACCATAATTTTCTTTAGCTTTGCTCTAACATCTCCACCTTTGCTCCTGGTGCTCTCCAACATCCCTCATCCCCTAAAATGAATTTTGTACATAGCCTTGACAATTGCTGGGGTTAACCACAAGCCTGGGAAGCACCTTACTCTCAGTAAGCAAGCTGTAGGCCTTGTATGTCTTAGGTTCAGATGTGATGGAATTTCCTCTTTCAGCTTTATTTGTGTTTACACAAATAGTGTGTGGTTAAGTAATGCGTAGATAAAATGTTGTATTCAATACTTAAGAAATAATAGCCACTGTAAAACCTTATTTTCCCCCAGTTCCCAAAGAAAATATTGTCAATCTAATAATGTGTATTGAAATTCTAATAATTTAGACTCTTTAAAAATTTAAAATACCGAGTTTAACAGTCTAGCCATGGGTTTTCCTGTATAGAGCTTTAGAGTTTGATGGCATTGAATCTTAGTCTAAAGAGGGGTTGATTCCAACACTGAGACTTAAATCTCATATTCTTGGTCAGATAGGTTGTCCAGAAGTGATGTGTAGCTTCTGGTCTGAAATTACCTGCATATTTCAAAGAGAAATTGAGTATGGTAGCTTTTCCATAGGACTCGGTCTTGGTTGGGAGCATTTTTAATTTATTTTTTGATGGGCTGAGTGTTCTGTTCTGTTAGTATATCTGTACAGATAGTTTTATGAGCATGTAAATTGTGCTGTAAGGGCTTACAGAGCATAGCATGGGTGATTAACATCTTTATAACACTAAATAAACATACCCTATTGTGGCATTTTCTGTATGCTGTATATAATAATTTACAGTAACTGTTAGCTGCCATGGAACATTTATCACGAGGCATTTGCAACAAATCACTGAGTAAATGTAATTGGTTGCAGGAAAGATATCTGTCTGTCTGAGATACTTGAATGGCTGCTGTTGCTGCAACATCTGCATGCCTCCCAAGCTCTCAGGTAGTTATTGCCATAAGACTCTTAGGGCAGAAATGCTCTTTTTAAATGCTGTATTTTAAAGGTGGGGAGCTGGGGGATACAGCTATTCTGGGTATGCCAGTCTTGTGGGGTGAAGTTCAGGGCAGGATCTCTGAGCTTGCTCCAGCCTCAGAGCTGACCTGGGCATGGAACTGCTTACAGGGGTAATTTACCAGTCTTCTTCCAAGCTGGAAATCTGGCAAAAGCAACAACATCTGTAAGTGTGCCATTGATCTGAAATATTGCCAAAATGAAGGCAGAGTGACTTTATCTAAGGTAAAGAACTGGTGCATTCTATATTTATTAAACAAACTCAAATTACATCTCTTGCCTGTAGTTTGTGACTGAGGGATATGTTTCAGCTATTCAGATGAAGGTTTGGGGGGAAAAGAAGTACTGAACTTTATGTTGCTTTAAATCTTTTGCTTTATTCTGTGTGTAGAGTCCTGATGTGCACATTTTACTCACAGATTTGCACACCAGTGTGGGAACATTTGACCAGCATTGCCTGAAAAATCAAAATATAATCCACACCTGGGAAGAAAAGGGATCCATGGTTGCCTAGCCAAAGGAGACATTTCATAATCATAATTGTGTTATGCTTAGAGCCTAATTCAATGGTTTTCAGTACAGTATTCCAAATTCCCATGTTGGAATGGAATCATGTGCTTCACAGGCTTGCAGCTTCTTGCAACACTCTGAATGTGTTTGTCTGACTGCAAATGATGGAAGTCTGGAGGTTTAGTAAGGTAGTGCTTACAGGGCAAGGCACCCAGCTGAGCAGGTGTATATTCCAGTAATTGTGAACTGAAATTTAATCCATTTCACCCAGTCTTGCAACTGCAAGATCAAGATTATCAAGCCTTGTGACTGCAAGATCATTGTAATCATATCCATCGTGATTCACGGGTTTTGGGTCATGTGTGCAACTTACTGTTGGCAATTACTTTATCTTTTATGATCAGGTGAACATAACTAAATATCTGGGTAAGAACAAATAGACTGGGAAAGGGGAGTGAAGGAACAGGTTGTCTCACAAATCATGTTTGCATTTGAAATAGTGTTCCTCAAGTTGATTACAAAAAGAAATTGAGAATATGGGGAAGCATGGTTGGATTTAACTGCAGACCAGATGTTGACTTGAAAAATTATAATAAAAAGCAAAGTACATATGTTTGTGTGAAATCTGAAGAAACGTTATTCCTTCAAGGAAGGCATCCATATAGATAAGGTTGCCCAAGTAATGTGATGTGACAGTTGCTATGTCAACTGGTGTTCCCTTCCACACATTTAAATTATTGAACAGCACAGTAAATGTTCTGTGAAAGTAGCTCCCTTAAACATGGTTATGTATATTCCCATTTTCCTCAAAACTTTTAACAACTTTTTGGACCCTTGCTATGTGTCATCTCTGTGTCTGAACCATGTGCCAAACCCCAGTGCAGCTCCCCTTGAAGTCAGCATTCAGCCCAGTCTGTCCCTTTTCTCTGACTCGGCTCCCTTTGTAGCTGCATGTTTCATGGATGTGTAATGGAGCAGTGGCTGCTTGATTTGAAAGCAGAGTGAAGGGATTGAGGGAACAGATTGAATCCATCACAGAATGAGTATGAAACTCCCATGCAAGTAAGTGCATAATATTTAATGAGTTGAGTCTGGTGCTATAAACAGGCATCTGCCCTTGCGTGCAATACTTTCTTCATTGTTAACCCAGTACACAAAGTGTAAAGCTTTTTGGCACATGTTTTAATAATTTATTTGAAATAGAAGTTAGCTAAGTGGAATCTCCAGCCTTAAAGCCAGTGGGAACTGGTAGAGGCTGAAGCAAAAAGGGAAATTAACCCATGTGCTGCAGAGACATTTGTATAACCTGAGGCTAAACCAGGTAAATAATGAATCCTGTTAAAGCCATTTCACTTTCTTCTGTGCAAATTTTTAACAAACTCACAGATGGTTTTTAACTTTTTTGTGTTTATCCTTACTTGGGCATCTTAGAAAACCAGCAGACAGTTCAATCCCTTAGGACTCTAGAGGTGTGAACTCCAGGATGTTCCTTGCAACATACTTCCTATATTATAATTTATCTTTCTGTCTAAAAATGAGGCTGATAGCTGCCCTGTTTGAAGACAGTGAGGATAATGGTGTTCTTGAGCTCTCTGAAGCTGTGGCCATGTACTTCCTGTAGGTGGATGTCACCACTATACAGATAATTTGTTTTTGCTGAAATATTTACTGCTTGTTGTGGTCATAAATGCTCAGCTTTCTCTCTTTGTTCTAAAACCTACTCTAAACCCTTAAAATCTATCTCCTTAGACATGACCTTATGTTAAAACTTTTCTTTCTGAGCAGTGCTTGGGAGCAATTTCAGTGTCACTGTTGGTGCTTTAATCTTACTTTTGTAAATCTAATGGCAGACAATGAATTCTATAGATGAACATGTGGGAGTAGGATTTAAATATTTGTTTCTTCATACATGAAAAATTCAGGGAGATTGGGAAGAAGTGGGGCACAAATAGCACCTGTAGGTACAAGGACCTTGTGTGCAAGGACCTGATTTACACGTAGGTTGGTCATATGCCTAAGGGCAAAGTGTGTCTTACTTATGGGTGCATATGTCTGGCTGTTGGTAGAAACCTCTCTGCATTTGAACTTCTGTGAATAGCTGTCCATGCAGGGATTTGGAAGGCTGTACTCTAAAGGTATGGATATATAGAAATTCAATCACATAGGCAGCTGAAAAGCTGTTTGATAAAGCTGAAATAAAAACTTGTGTGTCTTGAGTTGCACAGCTGCAAATACAGGTGTGTATGCACGTGGACAGGGGAAGTCTTTCTGAAAGAAACTTGAAAAATATAATTACTAGCTAAGCAGCTCTTTCTGTCCCAAGTGCCACTCAAGCTGACTGTGCTACTGAACAGGTAGTGTGCAGGAAGTGCCTCGTGCATGTGGCACACAGGCTGTCACAGGTAACATGGTCCTCTGTCTTTTTTGTTCTACAGTTTTGGCTGTTTATGTGAACCAGTGCTGGTGGCCTGTTGAAGATGTTGTAAAGACAGCTGATCCTGCTAGAGATGGCCTAATATTGGTAAGGATGCTTTTTTAAACAGTTTCCTTTACCCTGTAACTTCCCAGCCAGAATGATCATATGTAATTGTCTCAGGTCTCCTATAGCTCATGCTTTGTAACCTGTGGGATCTGGGCTATGTGGCTCATCAAGTACTTCATGTCTGCCATTGCACAGCAACATGAACATTAATCCTCTCTGAACAATTTTCTGCATGCTGTTTAAGACTCCTCTGTAGGATTTATCAGGTTTTGTTTTCAGTTTGCCCTCACTGCCTACTAAAGGAATAATCAGATAAACACAGTTACTACACTAGCAAGAACTCTGTTAATGTTATTTGACTGCTGGGAGGTTTGGAACAATGTCTTATCTAGTTAATTATGATTTTTTTTTTTCCCCTTGGATAATACTTATGTTGTGTTCATTTTACAAAGTGGTTGTTATTTAATAGATTCTGTAACTCTAATTCTTTCTCCAAATAAATTATCTTAGTAGGATACACTACTTTTTTGAAATCTGAGAGATTTGAGTGGCCTGTAATGTCTTTACAACTAAGAAATCAGATGCCTACTGCATGTGAGCTTTGTGTTGCCAGGAGGCTATCAAGTCAGTTCTGTTTCCTACCCAACCCTCTGTGTCCAGCTTTGGTCCTTAATGATTCTGTTCCTTTATCATCTTTCCCTAACATTCCCTAAACATAGTGTTTAACACTGAATTAACGAGGCTTTTTGTGAGTAACTGAACTGGAGGGATTTTAAAATATGAATCCTTGCAAGATAAAACTTGGGGCAGAACCACAGGCTTTTAGGATTTCAAGCAGCTGCTGTATCAACAGACAATCTGTTGATTAAATAAAAAAAAATATCTGAAATAGAGAACTTTCCCCTCCTAACTCATTGCTAAGAGGTAAGTTTCCATTATTTGTGGAAACTCTCATTTTCAGCATTTGTGTAAAGGTTTTTACTTTACACACTTTTTACTTTAATGACCAATGTGATCTTATCCCTTTGTGTTCCTCTACCTCCCTATCCTGTTGGTTTTCTACTAGGAAGCATGGCATAAAACCAAGTTATTCATGTAATACCTAGATTATAAGCTGGTTAGGATATACTGTGTTTATTCTTTGTTTTCTATAGGATAACACAGTGAATCCTGTTTTTATTTAGCTTTTGGGTAGAATTAGATTGCTTTGATCATGTTTCCAAATCTGTGACTAGTTTGCTGTGACTAAAATCAGGATACTTCTTTTCCTGCTGCTTTAGAATTCCTTCTCTGTGACAACAAGAGATATGTCAAGCTTTAGAAGTTATTACTAAATTGTTATGTGCCCTCTGGATAGAGGGTGGAACACTGGGAAAAACTGTTTTTGTTGTTCTATCTAAACCAATTAATGAGGTATTTTCCCCAAATTAAGTGTACGTGTTCCCTGACCTCCTCCCTTCCAGCTCCTTTTGCTTTTGAAGCCTTTTATGAAATGCAAAGTACTATTCTCTGCTTCATGTTTCTTTGGACTGTTTTTGTTTGTTCTCTAAGGTCCAGACATTTGGAGAAAGGATTGTCCTCTTTGTTCTGAACTACATTATCTTTGGAATGCTGGAAGGGAGTTCAGCTAATGATGCATTCTTTCTACCTCACTCTGCCACCGAGTGTGCCAAGATACTCTGGAGAAATGGGGAGGCTGTTGCCTTTTATTCAGTCAAGATGAAAGGTAAGGTCATTTTAGAGGCATATTCCCATTGGTTCCTAATACTAGAAATATAATCCTTTTGTTTATCTTTCAGTATAAATAATCCTGGCTTTCATTTACATTTTTTGTATCAAATCTCTCTCAGAATGAATCTGGGGAACAAACCTTCCCAGAATTTGGAAGCCATCCATATTACTTTCATTTAAACACGATGGCTCCAAACTCTATTTTCAGTTACACTTGAGTGATGTGAGGTACTGGCTTATTCCAATAAAATGTGCTTTAATGCAGCCAAGCAGAAGGTTGTGCATCTAGGAACAAAGAATGCAGGGTCTGCCCAAAGAGCAGAGGACTTTATCCTGATGAGAATGATACCTGAAAAAAGGAGTACAGAGGCTGGTGGCAAGACATGACCATGTCCTCAGGTGCATAAGGAGCAGCAGCTGGGTTGTATAGGGGAATCTGTATGCACTAGATCAGTCCTGGAATGCTTTGTCCAGTTGTGGTACTCCCAGTTTGAAGGATGATGGTTACCAATTGATTTCATTGGTTTTGGTTAACTAGCAAAGAAACAAAGTATTTGATTCTTTAGAGATAACTTGCACCAGTGTAAGATTTGGTGAAAGTCTTTTTATTATGTAGAGGATTTGTATTAATGAAGGTACAATCCTGTTAACCACTCTGCAGTGGAAAAGGCTTCATTAGAATAATATAGGTATGCAGTTTAGGACATACCCCCATTACCAGTCATCTTGATACCAACAGCTTAAGCATTGAGAATTTGGTATCTTTGGAGGTAAACATGTTGCACAAGCCAGCAATCAATAGCAGTCTATCAAAAAAGGGAGAATAGGAGACAGCTTGGGAGCTGTACAGGTATGGATTGCTTTGGATTCCAGAGGACAGTCTGATGGTGCCCTTTCTGATAGAGCCCCAGAGAGCAGCAGCAGTGAGAGATGTTCTCTTCTGCTGCCTTGGGGCATGCAAAATCCTTTTTCACACTGAGCTTGTACAGCACTGGGCTGGTACAGTACTACCATGCTGTAAGTGATGAATTATGTCTCAGTCTATGATAAAGGAATCTTATATATCTGTGAACATGCTGATGGACTGATTTGTAATTGGTAAAGACTTCAATAGCTGTAGTATGTTTTACTTTATGTCCATAAATATTTCTGAGCAAAGCTTTTGGAAAGAAACACTTGTATGGACTGTAATGATTCATGCTTTAGTAAAACAAATTTGCACAGTAGTCTTTTATGGGTGGAGTATTAGCCAAGTTGAAACTGTTACTGAGTAAGCTGAGAGTCACAGTTTGGTTTTAAACCAGGTCCACATAAAACACAAGTTCTTCAAGTCCAGCTTTGTCAGCATCTGTCTTTTGTTGCCAGTGGGGTTTTTTTCCTCTGGGCAGCTATATTTGTTAGTTTTTTGGCCTGTGTCACAAATTACTGCAGTCTTTTACCAAAGCCATTTTGGGAAGCTTGAAACTGATTGTTTTGCCCCTTTTTGCTGTAAGCATTTAGAAAATAATTCCTCTTTCTGAACTCCCATGATTTCAATTTCATACCAGCCATGCTCTGCCTGATACTGTTCTCTGTTTTCTGTAGGAGCTATGTATTTATTAGTCCCAAAACAGGATGAAATAAGTACCTTTTCTTAGATGTTGTCTTTCACCTGTTCCTTTAGGCATTTTTCTTAACTTTTCACTTTTTTAAAAATCATAATGTAGCTTCTTTTTCCTTTTACTGTCCTGGTCAGAACATTTAGTAGGAGCAGCTTTAAGTACCAGACTTTATATTGTGCTGGACCTCTGTTACAGCTTCCAGTCCTATAAAGAATTATTTTCCTCTGTACTCACTGTGTGATTGTGATTTCCTTTATTTCCACACTCTGCAATTACCTGGCCATTCTTTATGGTTTTATTTTCTTCACTAGGTAATTGAGATTCTTATGCTGATGTTGTGTTCAACTCTATTTCTCATCTGTGAATTTTCCATTATCTACAGTATGATAAAAAACATGCTTCAGTGGAGCCAAATAAGCCAGAACAGATCTGTGGAGCATGGCTATTTCAAACATAAGTCATGTGAGTGAATCATAGAAACAGTGACCAAGGTGGAGAGAGTCTGTTTTATTTTTGCTACACATTTAGCATGCCAGTGTGCAAACTAAATTTTCAGTGGACTTCAGTGATTCCAGTGAACTGTCTTGGCAATACTGTAAAGTGATTTCCATTTGCCAGTTCCTAGGTGGCCTATACAAAGTGAACTTGGTAATTTTGGTCCAGTTCCACACATCCATCCATTTTAACAAACATCTTGAGCTGGATCTCTTTCGACAGCCTCGCTGAAGAGGGACAGATGGTCTTTGAGCACCTGCCTTGCTCACAGACACAGTAACCACAAGTCAAGGTTTTGAGACAATTTGGCAGCTACTGACAGTGGCCATCCTGCACCTGTTGTGTAGATAAACAGAAGACCCATTCTTCAAGGCTATCACTTTTCGTGAGCATTAGACACCTTTATTAAAACAAAATTTATTCATGACTACACAGATCATCACCCTAGCCTCTCTGGTATGTGCCTATTCCTGTCCAATGACAGGCATGCAACCTTTACCACTGGGTATACTAAAGATTGATGAGATGGGCTAAGTCACTAATGAGGCTGATAAGACACTTTGTCATGTGCCAAGATAAATGTCTCCAATTTTATCTATGTCAGCAGCTTCCATATTAGACAGCTGAGAAGTTAGACCTCACTGAATGTAGCTACTTAAAGGTACAACAGGAAATGACAGCTTTCTGTCCTTGTACCTTTTTGTGCAGACAGCAGCCTGAAAATGAAATATATTGCAGAAACCCTTCATATCTGTTTTATTTTTTTTTAAGTCTTTCAGATTTTTTTTCTTGGTGTGCTCTAAATCTGCGTGAAAACCTCAAGAAGAAAGTGTTTTGTGATGTAGGATTAACAGCCGAGGTTACTGACACTTTTTTTTGTGCAGTGAGACCATGTAATTCTCTGAAAGTATTTCTTTTTTTATTTACTGAGCATTAGTAATTGCTGAAACTGGACTTTTACCACCTTCATGTAAATGTGAGGAGAATGTAGAAGATTCATCATGCAAATAAATAATGAAGGAAGTTGGAGAACGCTATGAGCCAGGAGTGTCTTAGTCTCTTTAAGAATAGAACAGAACAAAACCCCATTTTTATGTACAGAAAAAAGACCTCAGCTTTTGTTCCTGCTGATACATGTTGCAGCTTCTATAACACACAGGAGCTGCCTGGTTTTGGACCAAGCTGTCTGTGATACAAAAAGCAAAGGAGTCAGATTGCCAAAGCTTTGTCCCTTCCCAAGTTCACTGTGTCCCTTTTGACAAAACTTAGGGAAAGTGTGGAGAAATAAAGTGTTCTCTGTGCTGTCAGTCTAACCAGCCTTAACAAAATTTGGTCCTCTGAGAAGGCTGTAAAACATGAAGTTGAACAAGGAGTAAATGCATTGTTTGCTTCTCATTCATTCTTTAGAGATGCTCCACAAATCACAGTTTGGGAACACCTGACTGAAAAAACTCTAAGCTGAAATAAAGTAGGCAGCAAAGCAGCCCTGCCCCAGTCTCCATTTTTTGCTGCCTCAGAGCCTTAGAGATGGTTTTTGGAAGTGGCTAAAATCTATTTCACACAAGACTTGGCAAATTTCTTTCAACACTTTGGTGGCCCAGGTGTTCCATAGATTCCTAAAAAGATAATTGGTTACTAATTTTTGCTGATTACTTGTGTTTCTTTAGAAAAAAACATAAAAATCAGAATTGAAGTTACCATGACAGACAGCTGAAATCTTGTTGGATAATTGCTCTTCTCTCTGTTTTCTAGTAATATTTTAATGTCCCTTTCTGAGGCAGACTGAAGGTTCTAGCTGTAAAAAAATGAAATGACTACATACCAGTCAAGACATGAATTAATTTAATTTTATTGAAGCCAGAACCTTTGTTCCCCTTCTCACAAACAAACTCACACAATGGGTTGACCTTGGGTTCTATTCAGCAGAAATATTCCCCACCCTTTACACAAGCACCCAGCCTGCTTAAGGCCTGTCCAAACATGTGTGTGCCAAGCCAACATGTTCAGTAGTGAAATAGTCAGTGTGCACAACTTTGTTTTGTTTGGGTCTGTTGGATGTGGGGTATGGGTTGTTGTTTTTTTTTTTTCTGGTTTGTGGCTCTTTGGGAATGCTAATGGCTGCCTGCTTTCCTGCCTGTGTAATATCTGTTTACCATTTTGCTGGCTCATAAGTTGGTCATTTGGCACTCGTGACCTAACCAAACCAAAAAGATCAAAGGCTTTCAAAGGGCAGACTGCATGAATACTTCCATCTCCATCACCACTGCCCTTATTTTCCCTGTCTCCTCCCTCACCTCAAAACTTAGTCTGTTTTTGTGTTTCAACAATGAAATCAACCTCTGGACCAAATGTGTGAGAGCCTAGTGGTCACTTCTGGGCCACCACTAGCTTATGGTGACCTCTTTGTTTTTGGATGAGAACTAGAGACAAAGTGGCCTTTGTTCCAAAGGTTGGTTTGTTTGTTTATTTTATTTCAAATGGCTGTGGGCTATGACTCCTCTAATACCTTTCCCAGGGTCAAGGTGAAGACTGGCTTCCTGGTTTCTTTATTTACAGTGCCTTCAGACATCACAAGTTTTGGTCCTCTTCTCAACACAAAATTAGAAGCACAAACAGAAATCACTCAGCTTCTGGGACTGCTGCTCAGCAGTCTCATCAGGATTTACAGGAGACAGACTATGTGAGATAATAAACTTACAAGGACACTTGCAATGTGCAGAAATTCTTAAAGGTACTGCCTTGATGAGGAAAAGTTTGTCCCTTTTTTAGAATGTATAGTGCTGGAATCCAGCATCTGTGTGGGCAGAGAGGTGACAATGAGGCTGGGGACATACTCTATTTTTCTGCTTGTGAAAAAAGTATTAACTACTCCTCGTGTATTACAAATATTGAAAGATTATAAACACCATCACAAACCATCCTTTTCCAACATGTGTTTGAAGTTAAGCATGTTCTCTGATTAAGCAAGAGTGGACCAAGCCTGGAGGTGAATGGATTAGTTATGTAGCTACATACTCTTGTCTGGCTGAGTATGTGTGATGTGGGTTTTTTGTTAAATAGATCTACAGTCTTGACAAATCAGGGTCTAAAATTAAATTTAGTCATATAGGCACTGCTTAATTGTCATCTTAGAAAAGGGAGTAATCCAAGTCAGGCCTAGTGACATGTACTAGGCACCAACTCAAGGAACTGAAGTAGACCTCAATTTAAGATAGGTATTGTCAATGTAATTTAGAAGAAATGGATCTATTAAGTAAAAAAGTCTTATACTAGAATTTAAGAACAGAGTGAAACAGGAATTAGGGAAGTGATGAAAGTTTCCTGTCTCGAAACACTGAAAACAACTTAGCACTGTTAAGTGCTGAGAAAGAAAAACAAGTAGTTCTTGATGAGATTAAGCAACAAGGAAAGAAAATGTAATCTTTTTCTGTTATAAATGTCTGGATATCAATTTCTATTCAAACTGCCATGTACCCAGATAGAAGCAGCATGAAATTTTAATAAAGATTTTCTAAAAATGAAAATAAATCAGTAACATTTTTCTATGATTACCTTACCCTATATAGGGGTAGTTGGTGAATTGATGTTGGTCGTTCATTGCAGGGTTGAATGCTTATGCTGTCAAGTAGTTTGGGGTCTGGTGTTCATGGTATTCTGCACTGAATGTAAGCTGCACAGTAAACGTTGATGTACCTTGTTTACCTAACAAGGTTGATGTACCTTGTTTAAGGTGAACATTAAAATTTTGGACTCTGAACATCTGTTCTTAATCATTTTCCCTTGACTCCCATTTGAGTTTACCATGCAGCAAAGTATTAAGGCATTATTTGTGGCTAGAATCACATAGCAGTTAGTGCAGCAATATCAATATTTTTATCTATTTCTTCTGGTTTTTACTGTCTGCTTTCAGGGAGCCTATGTGATGGTACAACCAGTCAATGTTACTTGCTCCCAGTTTTGGATACTATATTTGTCCGGAGCAAGCACAGAAGAGGTGGCCTAGGGATGAAAATGCTGCATGATTTCTGTCAGTCTTTCATGGCTGAGGATGCCTTGGGGATCAGCTGCCCTATTTCTGCTGCAATGTATCAAGGTAAATTGTTTGATGTGGAAGTGTTAGGTAAGGGTCATGCATAATGTATGAATTTCAATATGGTGTTGGTACAATTTTCTTAACTGTGTACCAGTTCAGTGCACTTGTCTGAACTGTTGTTCTTGTGCAAGTGGTTACTTTCTTGAAACATCTGACTTTCCTGTAGAAAGGTAGGGAAGAGAAGCATAAAACTCATGGTGCTTGCTTGACATTTTGCATTTTTACCTCACTCTCTCTTAGAAATAGAATTGTGTTATTACCCTATACAGTGACTTACCCATTTTATTTGACACCAGAGGGAAAAGAATCGTAAGATGCTGTCAAGTCTACACTATGCACATAATGCTCTTGTAGGCACTGCATTGGTAAGAAATTAGATTTAATGAGCCATATACTTGGGCTCATTCATCCAGTCACACCAGTATTTGTTTTGTATTGACTGTCTTTGAACATTTGGCACTTTTAAGAAGATCATTAAATAGTTGTGTTTGGGGTGGAGTTCTGATTTTGCTAGTAAAGTTTATAGGAAGTATCTGTGCTCACGTTATTTGTGAAACTGTTTTCTGTAGAAAAGCTTCTTTTTTGTAAATTTTCTCTCTATGGTGGTATACAGTCTTTATCATAATTTTTGTGGGATGTTTCCATCTCCTAATAAGTCTCAACAAAATTTACACTGTGTCTGTTTTACCTCTTGGCCAATATGTGCCACCGAATGTATATAAAGGTACCCTGATGTATAGAAATGTACCCCAGGAGTTTCTAAAGTATTGCTCCTTCTAAATTCAGGAAGGAATAGTATTGACAACCTTCTTTCTGTTCTCCCAATAGTATCCATTTTTCCTGTGGCTTAGACACAAACATCAATGGTTTAGACACAATGGATCAGAAAGCTGCTTTATTTGTGTGTAAAGGCTAGTGATATATTGCAAGACTGCTTTAATCTCAATTAAGATTTGAGCTTTAGTGAATAAATTAGATTTGTATCATGTTCTAATTAGGTTTTCTAGATCCTACTTTATATAAAAATACTAATACTTTAAGTTAAATTTTGAGTTAAATACTGTAAGTTAAATTTTTTTAATTTGCTGGAAAATACTGAAGCATCTTTCATTTCACAGCAGTGAGGGTGAAAAAAACCCTGCACTGCTGTTAATCTAAAATCTTCTAAATGTCTGGAGTGCTGTGATGCAGTGCCAGAAGAAGGTGGCTCAGTAAGTGATTTCAAGGCCTGCATTTCTTCACTCACAAGGAAGTGAAGCAGATGGACAGGATTCAGTCTATGCCTGTTTAGGTTATTCCACATAGACTTTTCCTAAAAGCCCCACATAAATGAAAAAAAAAAAAAAGGAAGATGAGAAGAGAAAAGAAAAGATTTTCAAATGAACTAATGAAAGTATGTCTGAGAGAATTTCTGGGATAGAAGACACTCTTTCTTCCACTGTACTTTTCACTCATTCATGCTTTTACCCTTTGGTTTCTCTTACTCAGTTTGCCAGAAATTCTTGCAGACTTATCCTGAGGAGCAGAAGCGACTGTGGGAGGTGGAAGCACCAGGAGATTGGAGCCAGCGAGTGAATATATGGTTAAAAATTCAGATGGAGTCATCCCCTGCAGCAAGTGAGTTAAAATAAACAGTGTGAACTTGGCCATGAAGTTAAGAGAAAAAATCAAGGGTTAGATAGTGATAATAGGTGATTTCTCTGTTGTTTGCACATGGAGAAACTACTGAGTGTTCCGTGTGGTTCACTACTCTTTTCCCCAGTAAACAGGACAACTCTTAGAAATTATGAGGTAATGAAATTGAAATACAGAGACTCTGAGAGATACTGAACAAAGCACAGTTTAGGCATAAAGTGGCTGTAACTCCCATTACTGTGCCCTTACCAGCAGGGTAGAAGTTAGCCCAAAAAATTCCTGTTACACAAGACAGTGTCTGGGTTATAGAGGGGGGGTTGTTTCTCTGAAATTTCTACAAAGAAGAAATTTGTATGGCCAATGGGCAACATGCTTAATTACCTTCAGTTTGCTGCCAATACCATTCTTGGATGGAAAGACAAACATTTTCATTATGGCTTTTGAAAGGTTCGAAATCCTGTCCTACAGGGTAAATCCTTCTCAGCAAGAGGTTTTTTTCTGCCTACTTCACAAAAGATGGCGACAGAATAGGAAAACTTTTGGGCAGTTCATATGGGGGTCTTGTTGATGGAATCTGTTCAGCTGGTTTGGGGATCCAGACAGGCCCCTCTGCTGCATGCACACAAACTGTGATAAGCATTGGGTTCCAAAAGCAGGGCACACATTGGCTCCTCCTGGAAGCTCAGAGAGGAGTGCTGTGGAGTCAATTGCTCCCATGCCTTCCCACATCTGTCCTGCTTTGTACTGGCTTGGGGACCATCAGTGGAGACTTTGTGTTTCATCTTTTCTTCAGCACCCCACAGGACAGTTAAGTCAGAATTTAGCCCCAGGCTGAGTTGCTCTTAAGCCATTATGGTTGTGTTCTTCATGCCTTAAGCCAACAAAAACTGGTGTTGCACTCTCGTTTATTCCGTCTTGCTCAGCTCAGTTTATTAGTCAGTTGGAGAGAACTACAGCCAGATCAGCATACAGAAAGGGGATCCTGGAGAAAAGTATACATTCTTTTTTTCTTCTTCTTTTTGCCATCTTCTACCAAAAGAAAGCAAAACAAAACCAAAGAAAAACAAACAAAAAATGAAGAGAAATGACCCAAACCATGGGTAAATTATTATTTCACCAGTGGCTGTCAGTAAAACATACATGTGAAGCCTGGCAACTGCCTTGTCCAGTTCTGCAACTAAATGAGATACTTCATATCTATTAGAAGAGGAAGGAGGGCAAATATAAACCAGAAATGGAGGGAAGATACATATGGGTTCTAAATTGCGATGTGATCTTTATAGTGCAAGGGAGCTGAAGCAAGTGAATTTGTTAAAATGCATAATAAAAATCTGCTTTTTTTATTATATTATATCCTTCACTTTAGTGCTCAGCTCACTGGGCATTACTTTCCTTTACAGTGAATGTGCTGAACAGGCTTTATTTCATCCATCTTTAGTGGAAAAACCACCTACTATAAGAGCAGTATTTAAAACAGTGTAGTGCATGTATGATACCTGTTTTACATATGCAGGTATCTGTTCTACCTCTGTGATTCTTTTGCCTGTGTTATCTCAGTAATGTGCAAATTGTGCACCCAGGGAAATACAAAGGGAGAGTACAGGACCAAGAACATGGAGAGTTTCCCTGGTTTTGTTTTTTCCTAAAGGCTGTGTTATTCCTGCTCAGCTTTGTTTGGTGGTAGCTGGTTAGGAAAATAACAAGAGAATTTTTCATCTGCTAGTAGAAGATAAAGCAGAAATGTTTTCTAAGTGCAGGAATCTTTTAGCATCTGACCTAGCATGCTGTTTACCATATGTGTAAAGAGAAGCTTGTGTTTCCAGAGCTGTGGTGTAGGCACATGGGGAGGAAAATGATGGGGAATAGAATGGGAACCACTGGAGTTGTGCACTTACCTGTTCTATACCCACACTGTCATTCAGTCATTTAGATCTTTAGGGGGTCACTTGGGATCATAGTGCTTCATTCCTACTTGCTGTCATGCAGGAAGCAAAAAAACAATGTAATTCAATGTTGTCAGCTCCAATCTGGATCTATGGCAACAACCATGAAAGTAAGACAAGTCTTATTCTGCTCTAATTGCTTAGATCCCTCTTGGCATTTGCAATGCTGCAAAATGGAACAAAATTCTTGAGAAGAAAAATGGAAAATTCTGTTTACATTACGTTATCCCCCCCATACTCAGGACTGAATACTATTAATGCTGTAAGAATTCTGCAATCATAGATACTCCAGAGCAGGTTTCTATAACCCTGAGGTCAGGATTTTAAATTTTGCAAGGTTATGTGGCTGCATCTAGTGGCAGTACAGCTGAACTGCAGCATTTTGCTTACTGCAACTGATACTTCAGTTCGGATGTGCACAAATACAGACATATATACACACACATTTTTTTTTCTCTGCATGTATACATATATCTATAAAAATAAAGGCCCCTAGCATATTTTCACATGTAGCTACAACTGTTCATTTTGAATTAATTCTTATTGTTTGAAAAATTGAGGGATTTATTTATAGAAAGTAGTCACAGTAAACAGGAACATAGTGACATTTCTCTTCTGGAGCTGACTGGAGGAACAGAAATTATTTAAAATTATTTGATTGTAGTTGCTAAATCTACCAGGAAGTGAATTGAGCTGTTTTGAAGTAGTTCAGTACTATATATAAAACATGTAAATGTGAAGCAAATGTAAAATGATAAGCAGACTGAGCAAGAATTAAAATCAATTTCAAATGATTGCTTACAATCCTTTATCTGAATTGATCAAAGTATCTGCATTTCCTGAAAAGGGAGAAAGGGATGTGGGTTTTCTTGGTATAAGAGATCAGTGGATTGTTTATTTAGCAAAACTTTCAAGCTAAGAAAGAATGAGAGACATTTTCTTTTTAGTACATTGTTCACCTTAGTCTTTTGTGAAGGTGTCACTGGGCACCCTGGTTTGTTTAGTTAACAAACAAAAGGCAAGAGGAGTTGAAGGTAGCATTCAGGTGGCTTTTCCTGTTGTGTTTTTTAAATGAAAATTCACCATGGAAATCTTCTAACATTTTTTCCTTTGTAATCTCTTTCTGGGGTAAAACTATTTGTCCCATTTCTCCAGAGAGTGAAGTGGATTTTCAGAGCAGTAAACCTAGGCAAGCAGATGTGGACCAGAGGAGTAAGGTACAGTGGCTTATTTGCTGTTTTATGATTTCCTTTCCCCTTTTTGTTGAAGTAGTGAGGTTTGAATATGAGAGACCATCACAGACAACTCTAGGTGTTTTTTTATCACTGACCCATAGATTTATGTAGGTAATCACAGTGACACAATATATCTACATATACATACACATTGCTTCATATAGCTAATTTATTTAGCCATAGTAGTTTGAGAGGCTAAAGAACAGAGGATACTTTTCACTAAATTATTTAGTTTGATCCTTACTGAGACAAGGGAATGGTAACCAAGCTGACACACAGTGAATGCCAAAGTTTGCATATGCAGTGGCTTTCTGAACTGAACTGAACTGTGATTTTCCCTGTGCCTGTACAGGGGCTTGAGTATGTGACACCTTTAGAATGAGTAAGCCAGGCTCTTAACAGTCCTAGTTATTTTATCCTGCTACTCAGCTGCAGATCTGACAACAAAGAAAATTGGCCCAAACCAGGACATTAGCTTTTTGTAGGATGGAGACTTAAAATAGGCTGAGATGTTTGAATGAAGCCTAAACCTAGTTGGGAGTACATGGATCTGAGAGGAAAAAAAAAAAAAAAAAAAAAATCACAGTAATGAAGTCTTTTCAACTAATAAAGAAAAAGGAGAGACGAGTGGAAGCAAAACAAAGAGCTGTAGGGGTTGTTTCCCCAGTACATTTTGGTTGCCACACAATTAAATCAGCTTGTTTTCCTCAGCCCTGGGTCTCCTGGGGGAGCTGTGAGAGCATTGGCCCCTGTGGTGCACACTCTTGCATTATGTGCTGTGGTCATGGCTTCAGAGCCCACCCAGACAGATCAAGGCTCCATCTACTCCCAGTTTTCTTTATGCTGACACTTCTGGGAACTGGGGCAGTGCAGCAGAGAGGAAGCTGCTCTATACAAATAACGCAGCTGAGTTCCTTGCCTTGCATGTTTATGGTGTCCTTGGTTGACAGAGGCATTTTATATTAGGATCAAGTCACTGTTTATGTTGTTTGTGTATAATTTGGTGTCCCCTCTGTCTCGGTTCTGATTTCAGGGTGTTGAATACATTCCTGGGGTTGAGAAAGTGGAAAGAGATGTCACAGAAAAAAAAGATGACACAGCAGCAGCTCAGACTCTGAACTCACAGGGTCCTGAACAAGAGGACTTGGAACAAGGTGCAGGCAATACTCAGCAATGCAAAGGAATCAGAAAAAGAGCAGGCCCTGGGGGCTTAGCTGGAGACAAGGCTGCCAAACAGTTTAGAATTCTACCATAATTGCACTTTCAAAAATCAGCAGAACCTCAGTGTGGGCTTAAAATTTGTAACTGACTGTTCATAATTTGTAACGCTGGAGAGATTTTTCAGGTAGGAGAAAATGTCTTTGCAATACATGTTCTCCATCTTGTGTTTTGTTTTAATAAAGCTTTTGTTTGCTAATTGTGCTTTTCCTTTTCTTCTCAACAAGTAATTAAGTAGTAGTTAAGCCTAGTTATTTCCCTGCTCTGGAAAGATTTTATTGGATTGCGTGAGATGTCCAAAAGGGAATAATTGGAGTGCCTGTAGATACTGATGTAAGACGATATTTCTATGGAAACCACATCCTGCATTATGGAAGAGAGATACTGCAACACATGTTGGTATCAGAATGACAGCTGTAACCTTCCATTCAAGGAGAACAATTGATCTTGACTTACTTTCATTTGAGTTTTTCTAACAGAAAAATCTGCCACATATCTTGTGGTGGACAGGATGACGTACAAAATCCATTAATGCAGATAAAGTTTGATATAGAGAAAAAGAGTGAGCGAGCTACAGGCCTTAAACTGCCTTTAAATTGAGGTGAAGTTCAAGGTGTGTGGATTGCCTATTGAGTGTTTTATTTCCTGTAGGCTCTTTCTAAATGTTTTGCATTTAATTAACTTGGATGTATAACATATTTCACGAGATTACTCATGTTATGGCTTGGTAAAGAAATTTTGTTATTTCACCACAAGCCAGTTCTGTATTAGATTTTTGTTTTAGTGAGGAATTTCTAAACACTGAATATTGTATTAATCCAAATTACAAGTGAATTTCTTAAGGATCAGATCTTCAGTCCAGTGCCAGGGAAGGCTTTGCAAGGAGGTAGGCTCAGTGCTGGACAGCAGTAGGGTTAATGAACCTGAATAAATGCAGCAGCCAGTAATTCTTTAGTGGGTGCCTTGGAACAAAGAGAGGTAGATACATTTTTCCAGAATCTAATCCAGCATTTCCAAGAACACAATTTTGTAGGCAGGCATTGTAGGTGTACTGTAGGGATGTATATTTTTCCCCCTGTACAGCATAATTGCTCATACATAGCCCTGTCACCCTGTTTTTGTTTAAGGTCGTGATTTAAGACAGCATTTATTCATGTATCCAAGTAACTTCTCTCCTGTTGAGCTGCTCAGGAAACCATATGCCTGAAGACACATCGAAATCAGACCTTTCTAGGCATATTTTTTTAAAAGAAATTTAAAAATTGCTATAATTGGAACTTAACTTTTTGCCAAGAGAATTAAAACACTGAATTGTGTGCCAGCCTTAATCATGTTGCTATGGTTCTCTTGTCTCAAAGAGCATACGTTTAGGACTAACTTTATAATCTTCAAGTTATTGATTCATCAAGTCACAAAGGGCACGCTATAAAGACTTCTGGGAACTGTGTCCCCCTGTGTGCAGCAGCCCACTACATTCTTACTTAATGTATGGCTAAACACATGCTTTTTTCTGTTTTTTTATGCAGTATTTGTGAAGAGTTGCAGTTGCTCCTAAGTGTGGCAGAAAATGATTTATACCTGTCCTCATGAACACTGATTCTGGAGTTGGAGTAGCCTAGCAAACTAGCTTTATGTCTAGTTTACACTTAACAGCCTTTATTATAATTGTCAAGGTAAGGTAAACTGGAGTTGTTCCAGCAAGTGGGGACTGTAGGAAGTTTAATCTGATTCAAGTATTTCAAGAAAAATTTATGCAAGAAGGCCTCCAAAAACTCTTTACTGGCTGTTCTCGTAAACAAGTTGCTTCTTTCCTTTGTATAAGAATTGTTTTCCTTGATTATGTTTAGGTTTTTGTTTTCTAAATAACACTTTTTCATCAAAAGTCTCCATGATGACAACTGGCCATATTATAGAAGTAAGAAAAGGTGTATTTTATGAGATGGTGTTGGCAGATGGCTTGGTACTATCTAATCAAAGAGTGTTATCACATCATCCTTCTAATCAAAACTTGTGACAGTTAAGGATGTTCTACATTCAGTTCATCTCCCCTGCCTGGCAAATGAAACACACCAAGCAAAGTCAGCAGAAACTCTTCTGAGGATGCAGACTTTTGCCTGTTATCTGTGTAACATAAAGAACCAGAGGCAGAAGTTGAGTCCTGCTTAACAGTACTAAACTCCTAGGCTATGGGTTGCATGAAGACACAGGCTTGGTCCATACTATTTCAGAAATGCTGAGTTACAGAACAATTAGCCTGAATATTGATTTATTTTTTTAGTGTTGTTGTAGTAGTACTTTAAGTTATCTGGTTAATTTAGAAGCTGTGACTTGCAACTCGTTCTTGGCAGACTGAAGCACTTCTTAGTGAGATCACAAGAATCCTAAGAGGGGCTGAAGCAGAAACAGATCCAATATCTTCACTGTCTTAATAGAGTATAATGAAAAAAACCCAACAACTCAACAGCACAAGCATCTTTTTCTCACAGTGGAATTTCTTTTATTTAAAAGAAATCTGCATTTACTCAAGGCTAGGATGGTTTCAGAGTGCTGGAAAAGCTGGCAAAAGCTTGAAAGAACATTGCAGTTTTGGGAGTCGAGTTTTCAAAACCTTGGGTTTAATCTCTCTCTGAATCTCCTTTCTGGTGGCTGTGGCTCAACACGATGATTTTTCTGCTTAGGAGAGAAGGAGGTAAGTGTGTGGGGATGAGAGGGGTGGCAGACCTGCTGAGGGAGGTTTGTACCTGCCCTTCTCACAAGCATGGACACTTAAGTCTGTCCTAGGAGTAAGATGTTTGTTAGACATCAGCATTAGTGTTAGCAGTGCTCTGGGTGGGTGTGTGCCAACTAAACACAAGTATTTGAATCACTCTCAGGAAAAGTAAACGTAGGGATTTTAAGGCTTGAAATTTCATTGTGTTAATCTGTCATGATGTTTCACATAATGTCAGCCAGACAATTTCATGCATGGTTGCTCTATCAAAAATCATTGGTTTTGCTTGAAACAACGCATTTTTTAGAAATGCTTGTTTTGATCTGGCAGTTTTAAATTTCAGATGTTGGGCAATAGAAAACTGACACATTCGTTGGCAAATTGTTCTAAAGACTTGTGTTTACAAGTGCACCCAGTTTTTTAGTGTGAATTAATTTTGTTTTAATCTCCTATGATGGATTTTGCTTTTTGGTTTAATGCTGAGCTATGGCTGAAAGAACCATTAAGCTGGAAGAACCTATCAAGCTTCTTTCAGTGTGGGGATGGATACCTTGGGGTTTATCATGACATCAATGAACATCACAGGTTGTTGGCTGTGTCTGCAAGGCAGATTTTCCTCACTGTGATTTATTCTTCTTGTCCTTTTGGAGAGATTTTTAATTTTTTGAATTCCTCTTTTAAGCAAGACCATCATCAGAGACCCAATCCCAGTTACAATTGCATGGATCATTATGGGCTGTATTTCCTGGCTGCTGCGACTCGTGGTTGTAAATCAACAGGAGATTCTTTTGTGGTTTCACATGTCTTAATGGTGAACAGGCAGAGCTTAAACAACACGAAGGAATTCAGAAGTAGCTGTTGAATGCCCTGTCTTTAATGGCTGCAGACTGAAAATGTAGTCTCTCCAGCGTCATCTTTATGATTACCACGAGATGGCACCATTACATAGCTTAACATTGTCGTCATCTCTTGGGTGCTTGAGACGGTGCCCACGATTTAAAGGTAGCCCTGGTTGCCTTGGCTTCTTCAGAAAAGGTTACCCCGTTCAGCCAGGGGAAGATGAGGGTGTGGTAATGCCATTCAGCCTCGTTGTATCGGTGGGGTGTTGTATCTTGTGCGGGCTGGGGATTGAGGTTTTCAAATAGTTGTGAAGCTAAGATGAAGTCACAGAACGGTATGAAATGCAGACTGCATCCAGGTTGTGTCCCATCATATTCCTGTCTCCTCAGGAAGCCTGGGTGGGACTCCTCCCTCTTGTGTTTCACTGGAGCCCTTTCAGGGTGGTTCAAATGACATTTTAGTGTCCTCTCCTATGGATGAAGAAGGGAGGGAACAGCATAAACTTTTATGCTGTTACCTCACAGGATCCTTCTTAACATTTGCATATCAAGGATGCACAGAAACAGACAAAATTACAATGTTCAAATAGAGTTTCTGCTTTGTCAAACGTATCACTCAACTGCATAAAAAGAGCAAGCATCCAGCTATAGATAGTTGTTTGGGATTGACTTCAGCTATAGTTAGTTATTTGGTATTGACTTAGGCTTTCCTTTATGTGCTTCTTGTTGCAGATGAGCATACAATAAAATTTAAGTACATGGGAGACAAAATTAGGAGTTTGTAATTAGCCTGCTTTTCAATTTGTTTCCTCTCGCAATCCAATCTGATAGTGAAGCCTCAGTTTATTCTTCTCTATTTGCCTTAGACTTTAACCTTGGTTTATTGAATTTTTCTGTCTTGAAGGTTGTTGGGGTTTTTTTGGTGGGTTTTTTTTTTTGTTTTGTTTTGTTTTTAAGAAATCTTTTTGGGTTTAATTTCAACTGAAGGCTGTGGTTTTGGAAGATCAATAAACTGTATGTCCCAGCCACCTGACAGTTAGAAGAGTTGAATTTTTTTTTTTTTAAATTCTCAGGGAGCAGATCAGAGGTTGCATTCACCAGGATGAGTACATTTGGGGGTGTAGATACTCATTCACCAACATCTGATTTGTAAATTAATAGCTCAGCCTCTCTGGGCTGTGGAATGTTAAAGGTCAGTGACCATGAGAGGAGAAGCACTTTGGAGCTACGTGTTCTCTCTGGTCAACAGGAGTGCCCCTGGCTTAATGGCATTAATTTCATGCTGCTTTTAGAAGATATAGATGTGCAGCACACCTTCAATCCTCCTACCTGAAAGCAGTAAACCCCTCCCAGCTTTCTGCAAGGAGGGAGAAGAGGAAAAACCCATCCTGAAAGGATTAGTTCAACTGTCTCATTTTCTATGCTTTCCCTTGCTTGGCATGTCCCCTCTCTTCTAAGCCTTTGATAAGCATCTTAACTAAGATGCATTTTTGGTAAACACTGTCTTCAAGCCACCTGATATAAAAGGGCCTTCTGATTCCCCCACCCTCTCCAGATCTTGGGGCTGGCTCAGTCTTTTTAAAAGCTATTTCTCTTTTGCTGCATGCAGAGCCCATCTGCTGCAATACAGACTGAAATGCTGCTTTTATCCTTGTTTACCTAGAAGGTTGGTGGGTAAATCAATTGGAGTGAAAGACGTATTGTCCCTCTTTGCTCTGTGTCACAAGCACAAATATCTTCCTTTTAAAGCATCTCTTGGTAGAAGCCAAAGCCTTTGGCACAAGCCACCTCTGCTAGTTTGACCTCTTTTGTGCATCTGGAATGGAGGAGCAGCTCTGAGAAGCACAGAACAAAACCAGGAAAATAGCAAGAGAAAAGGTCAAGAAGAGGTCTTGCTCCCTGTAGACATCAGAAGTTTCTGCAAGATGATATTTAGCATGTCCTGCCTGAACAGTTAAGGCATCAAAGACACCAGTGCTTGGATAGGTAATGTCCTTGTGGCTTGTTGGGTGGATCACAAAGCCCATGGCTCTGGCGTAGTGGGGATGGGAGGGAGGCACCTCCTGTCTTTCTACTCATTGAGACTGAGAGCTTCAGAGAGCCTTTGGCTTCCAGCGGATGAATGTACCATGTTGTGTTACTGGCCTTGCCTGGCTTTTGACTGACAGGCCTGAGCTGACAGGAGTGGTGCTGTGGTCCTGCAGGGGAATGGGAAGGCAGATGTCTCCTGAAGACAGAGATGGCACCAGTTGGAGGCAATAGAAGTGCTGGATTTTTGCCTCTGTGTCTTCGCCTGGTCATGGCCTTGCAGTGACTTAATATCAGACCAGCCAGTCTCTTTGGTGCAGCATAATTCCAATGGCACAGATGATTCCCTGTGTCTTCCCATTCCATCAGTGGGACCTGAAGAGGAGGCAAGACACTGATAATTCACCTCTCAACTTAGCAGGGTCAGGACAAACAGGCCCTTGTCCTACGTGAGGAAAAAAGGCACTAATATTAGAAATCCAGGAGGCAGCCAGTACCAGGACCCAGAAATGCTGGGAAACACAATCCAGGCAGCTTTGATGTTAGATTCTTCTGTGTATTTGCAGCAACAGATTGATATAACTCTGATCAAAGAATCATCTTTGCCAAATCCCATGGCTGAACCCCTGCCCAGGACAGTAAGCTCATGTGGTGATGAAATGGACTGAGTTCTGTTCTTCGTTATTGTCACAGATTTGTCACAGTTCCCCGGTTTCATCTGCAACTTTCCATGCACAGGTGCAGTTCTGCTTCTCTCCTCTTGTATCCTGCCCAGGAGTAGCAGGAAGCCTCAGATGAGCCTGCTTTCCCATGCAAAACCCTGCCAGTATCTGCAATTGATTCAAACTTACTTACCCTGAATTCACTTGTCCTCACTTAGTAATAAACATGGACTGCCAGGTTTCACATATAATGTCTTTAAAATGCAAGTGGAAAAGAAAGAAACCAACCAAGCCCAGGAGAGAACTCAGTTGACACAGAGGCACATGGTCTAATGCCAGTTTGGCTGAAATCTTTCCTGAATGCTGGAACTCATCTAGGGTGAAGCTCACTGTTTGCTGCATTCTGGTGCCGACCTCACTTGTACAACAACCATATCAGCACACATCAGTCTTGCCTTCTTGGCCACAGCCCCTGGGTAGTTTGAAGCCCACTGTGTCCTGATGGTGGGAATCCATGGGAGCCAGCATCCCATGCTGTGTGGTGCTGCCAAGGGAGCAGCCTGAACCCAGGGATGCTCAGGTTAAAGTTAGCAGCTGACTGACAGCACTGCTTGGTGACAAATGCCATTTGCATCTGCAGCTTCTGGTGCTGGGGAATGAACTCATTGTGAGAAAAAATTAGCCAGGATATAGTTGGGGCTTTATTAAAATTCCTTTACAGTGTTCTAAGTTGTTTAAAAAGGCATGGATGAGAGCTTTAGGGAGATGGTAGGTTAAGGAAGAAAATGAGAATGTTGGCTTGGAGAAAAGGGGGTGATGGATTAAAGTGCCTTTGTGGAAGTAAGTCTCTTTCCACATCAAACTGTAGTGTCAACCTCCCTAATTAATGCTGTTGTTTTTCTTCTTACTGTATGCAAGCTGTCCTGGTCTGACCTATTGGGTCATAAGATAAAAGAGGTTGCTAATCAGAACAGAGATCCCCTCCATGGGTTTATCCACATCTTTACTCATGAACACAAATAGAACAACACAGCTAAGAATTATGTATCAAAAGTTTAAAGAGGGAGACTGGGGAAAAAAAAAAGGAAAGAAGTCCATGTTGCTTTGAGGTGATTTTAAAAACTTAAACTGAGTAGGTCAATACCCCTTAAGCTTTTTGGTCTTTAATTCTCTTAATGGTATGGCAGAAATCGTTAATTGTATTATTAAAAAAGCTTTGAAGACTGTATTAATATAATGTGACCTCGGATCAGTCAAGATCACATTTTCATTATGATTAAAAGATTCCTTGTCCTGAAACATTGATCTCATCTTCAACTGAATGTGTCAGAAGCTGAAGAGATGTTTTCACATCTGGCAGTAGATGGCAATATTGCATTTCATTCTGCACTGAGCTCTGACAGAAACGCTCACCTCAGGAAGGGGCCGTGAACTTTTTCCCTCAGCTTCCAAGAGTGGGTTCGTGCTTACACGGTGTATGAAATATTCCAGAGGCAAAAAAGAATTCAGAATTGCATTTGAAATCCAGATTCCTTCCTTGGCTGGTGTCAGGTGCCTGAGTTTCAAAATGTAGCACCCGAACAGTCCTGATGTTTCATGGCAGCTCTGAGAATGGACATTTGGATGTTGGGGACTCTCAGCACCGTCTTCTAGCAGGGGATTCAGTGAAGCGAAACATGACCCCTGGCAGTAACATCGTGCACTTAGTTACAGGGGTTTTTCTAGCTTTTTAGTGGATTTTCTCCCTTTACATCAAGAAAGTGAAAGCTCTAGCAACTAGTTTAGTTTATACCATGACTAAGGAAGTTCAGAAAGGTACCTTGCTGACACGTTGTCTCCTTTTGTACTGCAATATTTGGACAGACCTTACAGCAGGTCCTGGAGAGGATGAGAAGAGACACTTTGCAAAGAGCTAGAACCAGGAAGGTGTGTGTTACAGGGTCGTACACACATTGACTGTGCTCTGCCCTAACGTGCTATGCTGCTGAGTAAGCTGACAAGGATTTCAGAATGCAAGTGACACCTGGGGTCAATGATTTATGAAAATGAAATATGGTGTGGCAGCTCAAAGATATGGGGTATGTAAAGTGCTACTCCTCCGTGTTCCTTTGGGCATATGCCATGTGTCTCCAGAGTTTGGTGAGCTACCAAGGTAATTGCCTTAAAATTCCTTGCTACACGGGGTGTTGTAGGATGGCAGGACACACACAAAGTGATGGGAAGCAGAGGGGTGCACTGGCTGGTGTTAAAGCATCAGTGCTGCTGCCTTTTCTATAAATAACTGTTGTCTGCTGTAATTTGTTCACATCACAGGCCATAGTGATCTTTTATATTATTGCTGGCTGCTAGAGAACTCCCAGAGGAGTAAAATAGATACCAGGAAGATCTTGCACCCAGCAGTTTGTTTCCCCATGCAACACGACAGGGTAAAACAGAAATAGTGTTTACCAGGAGCTGATGAGGAATTTTCTTCAGCAGGAAGGATGAAAAAAAGAGATTGTGCCTTTGAAATGATAGCAGCAGGCCATCTCTCATGCAGGATATTGCTGGGTCTTGTGGAAAGAGAAAATCTTCATAGGGTTTCTAGTGGTGAACTGAATGGGTATTATTATTTGCCACTGGCTTGCTTATGGGTATTTTTTGGCTCTCCACAAAATAACAGTGTCTTACAAGAAATTGAAAACCAGAGGGGAAAAAAAATAGGCAGTTGGCTTGTGTAAAATGTGTGTGGGTAAAATGTGTAGTGTACTCTATCCTGAAGGGTTCAGCACACTTCACAGACCAAGAATGCTGAATGCTACCTGCTACCTGCCACCCTCCCTTAAGTGCAGTCAGCTTGGAGTGGAGCACAACACTGAGGTGAAGCTGCCCAGCATCAGTAATCAAAGTTTTTAATAAGAGAAATCAGCAAAGCACTAGAGTTAGATGTTCAGGGAAGGATTAGAGTGGAAAGGGCTGAATTGCCAAGCTTTGGTCAGTAGTGAGCATTTGTAATAGTCACTATCCTGAGAACTGAGAGCTGTAGTGAACTGCTGCTGTAGAACTGTAGTGGCTTTAAGGCCACAAGGGTTGTGTATGTGTCCTCACTTTGTTTCTACCTCTGTTTTAAGCTACATTTGTCCCTCTGTAACACACAGTGTGCTACACTACATGCATTACAGAATGCATGCTTCACTGGCTTAATAAAAACTTTGCTCATGTCAACAAAGAATTTATTAGAACTGAAATCTTTCCAGCATTACACAGAAGCTGGCACAGGGAACAGGACTGTGGAGGGACTTGTCAACAGTCTCTCAATTGACTTTTGCTGACTGATGTTTCAAGATTAGGTGCTATTGTAGGGCATTTAATGTAAAAAAGGATTGCTATGGGATCTTAATTTCTGTCCTGGTTATTTGCTATCAGTGGGAACTCTCTGGTTCTATCAGTTTGATTCTTTGTGATTTGGAAGAAGCGTTGAAAGTCCACATAGTTTTGGGTCAGAAACATTCTTCTTCAAAATATTCCAGGAAAGTGTCAACATGACAGAAGTGGGGCAAAAAGTCTACAGGGAATAGAACAGCAGGATGCCTTCTGTGGCCTCGGACGGCCTCTCCAAGTGATTCCTGGCTTGAAAGCAAACTGTAGCGTGTGCTGTAAAGAGGCAGATACTGTACAAAAGCCTTTGCTCACTTATGAAAAAGACCAGGTTATACTGGCATGGATTTGCTCATCCAGAAAAGAATCAGCTTGCCATGATTGGGCAGGGTGCCTGGATGTAGTAGGGACATTATCTGCTCTAAATACTGAAGTCTCCAAAGCATTGAAGAATCTGGCCCCCATGCAGCAGAGCATTCCAGTACCATGAGACCAGACTAAGAGCTATGCCTGCTACCTTCAGCTTTAGTGTCAGCCCAGAGTCATATTCAGAACACTTGGTCATGTTTAACTTTTATTGTTTTCCTGTCTTCTTCCAGACAGGATCCACCAACTCTGTAGTGAGTGTTCTCTGTTCACTCTGCTCATGAAGTTGCATTTCTTTTAGGTGCCACCATAAGCAGCCTGCATGTGGCATATGGGTTTGGGGTGGTTATAAAATACTGCAACAACAATGCAAAGACTGATTTATAGTAGTTGCCCCTCGGACAGTAAAAAGCCAAACAAATTAGAGGGATTGTGGAGTTCATTGACAATAACTTGAAGAAATGGAAGAACTTTAGTAAAATCTGTAAATCCAGCTAGAAGATTTCAGAATTTTGCCTTCATTTGTAGACTGCATGGGTAGGAATTCAGCACTGAGACTCCTCAAACTAAAAGTGAACAAGGCTGAGAGAAGACAACACCAGTTCAGAAACAGCTGAGATAGTGACCTGTGAGAAGAAGGAAAGCTTTGGCAGTGTAAAGTCTCAGCTAAAAATAAAGCTGTAGAAAACGAGCACATCTCGTGTAGCTTGAGACTCAGCAGTAACCTCAGTGACCACTTTGTACTGTGAGAAGACAGCAATGAAACAAAGAATTATGTTTGGAGATGGTTGGAGTTCTGCAAACTGCAGAATGAAAACCTTTTCTCAGCATCCACCCTTGAGGACCACCCTTCAGAGCCCCTCCAATCCTCCAGAGTCAAACTGGTGCTTTCCACAACAGTCTGTGCTACTCTGGCACCTTGCAGAAATAAAAAGGTGAGCTGGTGAGACACTTTCTATCTCTCCCTCTTATTTAAGCAGTTCTTTTTTCTTCCTTGTAATTCTCATTACAAGGAACTAAATTCAGGAGGGAAAGAAAATTTCAACTCCTGATGTACGTTTAGATTGTTGTTTCACTAACAGTTATTTTATTTGCTGTAGTTTTCAGGTACTGGGAGAAGAAATGAGCAATCCCTCTGACACCAGTTTTCACAGTGACAGTAATTTGAGTAGGAACAACTTTGCCTGAAAATAAATAAATAAATATTATATGAAAAGCTTTGGATGGAGCTGCCATGTTCATTCTTGTTTCGAAAGCCCCCACAGGCCATGTCACATATGTGGGTCATGAGGTCTATTGATTATGTGTCAGACCCTTAGGTGTCAGTAATCAATAACACTAACCTGCAGAAAATGCAGCAGAGATTTGCTAAACCAACTCATCACATTGTTATTTTTTCTTATATTTAAGTTTTTTGTGCCTCACTAAAAATAGCAGAATGCATACCAGCAAAGACAGGGGAGACAAAAACATCTTTTGGCTGCCAACTCATTCACTGTCCATTTTCATCTGATTCTGCATGGTTCTTGGTGAGAAGGCAGGATGAGGAGGGGCAAGACAGGAAAGGGTATTTCCAATTGAATGGCTTCTGAGAAGTAGAAATGAAAGTGATTGAGATGGGAGGACCTAAACATTGTGACCCCGACAGCTTATTAATATTTAACAAGGTGCCAGATTTTTCTTTGACACTGGAAATTGTTGCGACTGTCTGTCTCCAGCAGCCTGACTCTGCTTCCTCAGCCCACCATATCTAATGTACCTGCTTCCAGGCTTGAATAGTTCTTATTCACAAATGCTTTCCTTTATTTGCTGTTTCTGAGAATAAAGAAGGTAGTTTGGCAGACAAAGTTATGAATTTTTTCATTCAAACTTCATATCTCCTCATGTTCTCAATAGGTCACTGAGCAGACTGTGATTTTTCCTGTGTTGGTTGTGGTTTTTAGAATAATTCCTCAAATGACTTTTAACAAAACATTTATTTGCTTTTTCAGTGTGCGTATTGCCTGTGAGCTGTTCACTGTGACAGTTGAGTGTCTTAAATGAAAGCAGCTCTGATGAGATAAATATAACAATTTGGAATTTATAGTCTTATTTTTACTTGTACTTATTTTATACTTGTAATCTTTCAAGATGGTATATGAAATTGGGAACATATTGGGGGTGGGAGAAAAGTCTATATCATAAAGATAATGCAGCATTGAACGAGCAGCACTCAATGGAGGAGATGAAGAGTAGGAGAAAATAATATCTTTATGTATTATTTAGGTGGTCTGCATGCCCAGTCTTTTGGTGCCTGTCTCACTCTCTGCATTATCTAGGTGGATTAGCTCCCTAATGTAGATGTGTAGACCTAAATGGCTTCTGCCAGGTCACACAGGAAGTTTGTAGCAAAGCTGGATATTGAATCTGTTTACCAAATCTCAATCCAGTGCTGTCAATATGTTGGTTTTGGTTTGTTTTTAAAAAAATACTTTCAAGCATCCATAAACATTTTTCTGTCTGTAATCTGAATTAAATCAGTTAAAAATTGAAAAAATACTTTTTGCTAAAGAAGGATATTTCTGTTAAATTGACAAAGGGAATGCCTTGGGTTTGCCTTTAGGAATTGCAAGGTAAGGCTATGAATTCTTGATGCTATTTTTGTGAATGCTTCACCATATGGGGGTAAACTTTGGGATGTCAGAGTTTAAGTGTATAGGGTTTTCTCTTGGACCTACTTGTCCATCTACATTGGTACCTTTTTATTGCACCTCTAGACCGATGCCAAGGAGCTTCTGTCTTTCTGGCTTGTTTGGAAAGTAGTCCAGAATATCTTTTAAAATTTTATATTGCATTTTACTGCTCCAGCTGCTCTGTAAAGTCTGATTCTGATAATTCATCTGTTCCCCTTAACAGAACAAGGCGAACATTTGGTGATTTGAGTTTACAATGTGTATTTATGCCTTGCCACTGGGGAACCTGCTTCCATTTTTGCATTTAGAAAGTTTTAAAATGGAACCTGAAATCTTTTCCCTCTCTTTACAACGTTTAAAAGGCAGAGCACCCTGTCCTGAGCTTTCTGCATTGTGTAAAATTGGTCATTGCAGTGATAATCCAGTTACAACTGTGCTCAATTATCCACTTGTGCTTTGAGTTGCCAAGTATTTGCCTGGTTGCAGAGGATAATTCCTATGTGGAAAAGTTGGGTAAAAAGTGAATAACAAGAGAGGTAAACCTGGAGGGAAAAAGGCTACAAAGGGAGGAGGGATGCTTGAAGTTGAGAACAGAGGCACAGAGGAACAGAGGTGGAAATAAAGAAGAAATGTGGTAAATGCTAAAAGGGCAGAGAGTCATGAAAGAGAAAAAATCCAGAAGAGAAAATAAGAAAGTGGTGTGGCTGGGTGGATGAGGTCTGGTCTAGCAGATGGAAGAAAAGATTTATGCCCAGCTTTGCACATGAACTGGGTGTCTGTGCACCATTTCTATCCTCTCATTGTCCTCAATTTCACCTTCTGTAAAATAGGTCCTGTGGTACTTACCCTCCTCTGAGATGCATGGATGGGAAAGGCTAAACAAGAGATACAGTAACACTGGTTATTCTGATTTATTGTTTTTCCTTTGCTAAGCCAGCATTTAGCCAATGGCACTCTGCCCTTTCTCCTGTAGGAGAACTAAGAACCTAAAGAAAGCAAAACACACTGCTCCTTAGCTCTCTTTCAGGAAAGGAGGGGGCTTTTAATTATTTAAGCATCTCCTTTTCATGTTGCTTCTGGTTTTTGAATCCTTATCATTATAGTTAAGGCTATGGGCTCTACATAAATCATTAAAATAAATAATAAATAAGTCATATCATTAAGTAATACACTGGTATTATTTATGGCTGTAGGGAGAGGGTAAGAATACTGTGGATAAGACTGTGTTTAAAATGAACAGAAGCCTTTGTTAGGCTCATCATTGTAAGCATCTCCTTCTGAAGTTAAGACATGAGCTTTTGGAAGCTGTCTTGGGAGATGGGTTTGTTCTGAAAGAATTAGGCACCAAGTTGACTCTGTCCCATTCTGCTGTCTGTTGGGCAGAACACAGGACTGAACACAGTCCCCTCTCAGACCTCTCATTCCTCATGTTCTTGATTTCTCCCTCAAGGGCAGCACCAGGCAGTGTGGTGTTTGGGTAGCATTGCTGTCCTCTTGTCAGGCTCTGGAACTGCTCAGGTCCTACAGCAGAACATGTAGACTTATTGCCTCCAAATTATTCCTTTGGTTAGAAGGATGAAAACCTGATATTTTACTGTTCTGCTCTCAGAGTGTCATTTCACAGCAGTATCACTCCCCTCTCCTACAGTAAAAGCAGAAACAGTTGTTTCATGTTGGGATATATATATATCTATAATATGTATTTGTAAACAAAGTTATGAAGGTGTCACTTCAAAATATGAAGAGAAAAAACCACATTAATTTAGTTCTTAATATATTCTAGTTAGAGAGTGTTCTACTTAATTATAGTTTTTGATCTGAATTTTTGTTTGTCTGATTATTTTTCCTTGGCTGAATTTTCCAGACAATTTTAAGTACTTGAATGAAAAAAATTGTTCCAGCTCATCTTGCTTGGGGCTCATCATGGCCAGGTGGCTGGGGACACAATTTTTGTAATTTGGGAAAAATAATCCAGGCAATTATAGAAAAGTTATCAGTGGGTGATAAGAAGTATGATTTTCACTATGTTTCTGGGCTGGGTGATGTCTTTACCTGGTAACTATGAATTTTTAACTATTTTTCAGGAGGACTTCTTTAACCCAGATGAATTATGGAGCACCCTGCACACAGCCACACAGCCATGCACGGGAGGAGCAGTGCACTGGGATGGTGCCATCCCACAGCACACCCAAGGGTGAAGTCTGGAGTGAAACTTTGCAGTGTGCAGCAGGACAAGACACAGTCAGTGAGCATCCCTTCAAGGCTGCCCAGTTGCATGGGTAAAACTTTGGATGCTTTTAGGGCTTGAGAGACAAGGCATGGGGAAAGAGCTGGGCCAGGTTGCTCTGAAGGGTTTGAAGTGAGGTGGGACATAGCACAGCTCCTGTTGTTGTCAGATGCTTTCTTATGATGTTTCAGCTTGACATTTTCACCTCCTCCTGAACCCTAAAAGTCACAACCATAGGGGGTTCCCATTCTACTGACTACTTTTCCTGCACTCTGGGCCAGCTTTGGTGGGAATCATACCAGTTCTCTGGAAGCAATGGGTTTTCTCTTCCTGGGGAGATGCTGACTGGGTTTTCACAGTATACAGAGACTCAGAGACACAGACAGTAAAAATATATGAGGCAGATTTGTTGCCTCCACCCTCAAGAGAAAAATGCATGGTGTTTAAACTCACAGCAAACTCTCACCATTACATTATATACATTATATATGTTATATACATTATATACATCGTATACATTATATGTTATATACATGATATATGTTATATACATTTACTATCAAACCCAGCTCATGAAGACCATATAACACTGCTGTAAGGGGTGTCCTGGACTAGAAGGAGGTGAGTAGTGGTACTTGCAGGCAGTGAGCTGTGTTATATCTGTGAGTCCTTTATCCCTAAGCACAGGTTTAGTTTTACTTGCTGAGGTGCTGTGTTCTACAGGTGGTTATTGTCTTGAGTGCCTTGCAGAGCTGGGGGTAGAACAAATGATGCATTATTGTTGTAACTTTGCTGGACTTACTGCTTTTGGTCTTGTTGACACCTCATTTCTTGCTGTTCGTGCCTTTTTCACAGGAATCTTTTCTTTTTAAGATTAAAAAAAGCGTTTCAGATTCAACTCCTGAGCACCTTCTTGAAGTTCTAGAGTAACTATGTTGTAGGACTTACCTTCTCCTATACAACTAGAGTCCAGTCTTCCCTGGCAATTCCTATCTTAAGGATATCTAAATACAATTTCCTGCCCTTTGTATTTGAACCAGCTACATGGGCCTGGCTCCAGTGAGGTGAAAAAAATCTGAAGTTTCTTCTCCCCTGGAGCAGGATCCAATCTAACTCATTGCTAGTGAGAAATACCACTAGGTCAGCATGACAAAGGCTTGGAAACTGAGTGCTGTCCTTACCCTTGGTGAAAGTCCTCACCTAGGAGCTCAGCTCACTGCACTTAAGGCAGAGGTTCAGTGCACTAAAGCAGTTCATGCATGTAGCCAGCACACTCTCTGATCCCCTCACCCAGTCCCACCAATCACTGGTGTAGCTTCCCTCTGCTTATGCTGAAAGGGCTTTAATTCTCTTTTAAATAATTCTTAAGTGTGAATTTTTTCAGTACAAGACTGGGAACCATGACTAATTATAAAATCATTACATGATTAAACTCAATTAACTTCAAATAACCCTTGAAATTTGCTTAATGTCAGCCCTTGGCCCTGCTCGAACCAATAAATATTGCTCACCTTTTGTAATGGGTATGAAAAGAGGTGGTTGCAGAGCATGATTGTTCAGAGTCAGGGAACAGCCTTACAGAACAGGGTTAAGCTGATCCCAAAGAGTTGAATACTGCCACATCAGGAAGGGGAACAGTCTTCTGCTCCTAGCTGGGATATTTTTTCCCTCAGTATTTTTCTCTCAGGTAATAAAGCTTTGAAAATTCTTTCCAGTTTTCCATTCAGTAGTCCCAATCTGCTCTGAAAATGTTAATAAGGGTTACCTCACAAAACCACCAAGGCATGGGAAAGTAGTCTCATCCCCCTCTAGACAAGGGATACTAAGATATAGATGAATGAAATGAATTGCACAGATATCAGTGGCAAAAGCAAAATCCTAAGAGTTCTGATGGGCTATTTTATATTTTAGCTAAAACTCTGTCTTGCATAATACTGCAAGTTTCACATAACTATGAAAGAAAGGGTCTCTTTTCTCAATTACTGGGCACATCTGATCATTGGGTCTTTTTTTTTGTGGGTTGTTTTGTGGTGGTTTTTTGGGTTTTGTTTTTTTTTTCCCACTTTATGAAGCCATCTCTGGATGCAGTCTTACAGCTAGATCCTAGCAAGAGAGCTGGCAAAAGTGTGCAGAAGAATCCCAGCAGCTATATTTCTATGCTCAGTTCCTGGGAGGACAGAAGGGGATGTCATTATTGCTCCTGTTCCTGGCAATCTGCTCTGACTGGGAAACTGGAGCAGGCAGTAGCATTGTTCTCACTGAAGGCAGACAGTAGATGATGGATAGAATTTTTCCAATGGGTAATTAGATGGGCATGGTAACTAGACAGTCATAAAGATGCCTGATCCTCTACTCACAAATGTCCCTTCTACAGTGGGCTGGCCATGAATGTTCTCAGAATTTCATTGACTTCCAGCCCTTCTTCATGAAAAATCTCAGCGTTCTTGCTGGGTCCTGCCTGAAAATGGATTTACCTTGGAGAAAAGATTTCACTTCCCCTCACTCCCTCCCCTTGGATTTTTTCATTCTTTTTTCTTTTTCCTGAACACAGCACATAGCTCTGCAGTGGCTGTTAGAATGACAGTATTTGGGAACTGGCACTTAAGGAAGGAGATCAGTTGATTAATGCACCTGTGTGTCTTTGGGCTTCAGATTTTTCAACACTAAATTTTTTTTGTGTCCCTTTGTGATGAATGGGAGAGGATTATCAGTGTGGACTATTAACAGAGTCATCATTTCTTTTGCTGAAACTTTTGTAGCTCTTTATAGACTCTTGAAGGACATTGCATGAGGTCTCAACCCATTTATTAAACAATAGAAGTAGTGAGTGAGAGAGAGGGGGAAGGATGTAAACACTCATCCCTAAACATGAGTGTTTATATCCCCAGCTTGCTGTTTGAGTCTGGTTTCATGGCTGGGAGTGCCCTGGGGTCATCATTGAGCAGCTTGTTCAACTGTGACTTCTGAATGATGAATGTCTCCACTTAAATTACAGATCACTACCCTGTAACAAAACCCACCACTATTATTGGCCTCTGCAGGGGCATCAAAGGGTGGCTGGGCAGTGGTGGAGGGCTTCACCTGCTACAACACTGCTTGCTGCCTGATGGTAAATGGAAATTTGTCATGGCTCTGTCCTGGAGGGTGTTTGATGGGGAGGTTTGGCTCAGCACTTGCCATTCTGTCTTTTTACTATGGATAGAATTTTCCTGTCTGTGGTACTGCCCATCAGATTAGTTAGGGTCAAAAGCTAAAGACTTGGATTTTTGACCTTTGAATGAACCTCACAAAAATAAAGACAAGGACATCAGTTCTACAGTGCTCTGTCCAGTACTTGAGGATGGATTTGAACATCAAAGGATGGGTAGTTCAGGAAGACAGAGACACAGTTGTATTCCTGAATTCAGAAGAGTGTATAAATTACCCTCCTCTCTTTGGGGGGGGGGGAAAACCTCCCTCAAGGGTCTAGCTTATGCTTGCTGTTTGTATTGTGTTTTAGCCTGACCAGTCCTGATAAAAATGGTTTAAAAGAAGCAAGTTGGGGTCCAAAATGGCCGGGAAGTGGAGGGACATTAGGACTAATTGCTTCCATTAGAATGCTTTGTGGAATGGGATTAGTTTGGGAATGTCTGTGTCTGTTTGGAAAGACAAAAAGCCAGTTATCACAGCAGGCTGCTCATCCTCTACCTATTGAGAGCTGAGCAAAGTCCTAAGACGTCCCATTTTCCCTTCAAAAAATGAGCAAATGTAGCAGAAAAAGCAATGGTTCAGTGTGCAGTAAACATCTGGGCCAGCCTGGAGTGTGCTGCAGCCAGAGCAAAGGTAAATGCTTGGCAGCAATTTCCTCCTAGCAGCCTGTGGTCCTCCTCTTGCACTGATCAGAGTGGTAACACCTCCCTGCTGCCCCTGACAGATTATTTTTGATGCTTAATGTCCCTTTCCCCCTGCTAATTACTTGATCACATTCTCTCCCTGTGCCCTTTCCACCTGGCACTGGCCTGGTTTTGTCGTTCTCCCATTCTGCTGCTGCCCTCACCAACTCTTGGCTATTTATTCTTAAAACTCTCTCCCCCTCCTCCTGCTGGCCATTCCAAAGATAGTAATTAATATCCAAACTATTTGGATATCTGCAGTTTTTTGGGGTTTGCTGACCCTCAGCAATCAGGTGTCTAATGCTTACTGGTTGGTGGGAGCAGGGAAGGGGGAATGAAAAAACTCAGATTTCTTCCTTTTAATTTGTGCTTTGTTGCTGCTGATTTGACCTTTAATCAAGTGCCTGGCTGTTTGCTTGCTGGTGGTTTTTACAGGATGGTCCCTTGTAAATATAAACAGAAAAGGCAGGAGAGTAATTGAAGCTTATAGACCATTCTTTTATTACCTGGGTGCCTACTAAAGGCAACTTCCAGTTTCCCCACCTGTCTCTTTGTTAGGTTGTCTCCTGTGCCCATCCACTTGTGCATTTATTTAGTGGGGATATTAGCTACTGGATCATCCTCTAGCACTGTAAACGTGTGTTTCAAAATAAAGCCAGAGATACAAAGTGTGCTGAACCCATTATAAAAAAAAAAAAAAAAGGGCTTTCCTTGATGGCATTTAGCTCAATAAACACAGTTTGTCAGAGATGTCTTTATCTCCTTACATTTAAGCGATTAAATGTTGGTAAAAATAGCTTCAGAAATAAAACACAAAGAGAGCTTCTGGCAAAGCCCTGTCCAGTTTAATTCATACATTAAATATTTGCTAGTATGGTCAAAAGCTGAATGCTCAGATATTTTGCCCTTTGAATGAACCTAGCTAAAATAAAGACAAGGCATTGAGTTCTGCAGAAGCTGTCTCCAGAATACCAGGATCAATTTAAACATCAAAGGATGGAGAGATCATACAGCCAGCTAGCCAGCCATATTATTCTGCACAATTAATGCTCAGAGAGGTGTTTCCTGAATTCTGAATTTGTGTAGGGAAGATAATATTAAAATTTCAGAGTTTTAATTATGTAAGAGACAGTCCTTGATCCTTAGCTCCTGAAAAACAGAACAGTTTGTTTTGCATTAATGAATGTAGAGAACATCCCCCAGTCTGAATCTCTGCATTGATGCAGTCTTTTTTACAGTCAAATTAGCATTTATATTTCTAAAGGTAGTTTTTAGACAACACAATAAATAAATGATATGCTGGTAACCTCCAGATGGAAGAAGTGGTGTTCAGGCAGCATTTACAATGCAAATGGGCAAAAGATTCCATAGGGCTGGCTCTGCAGGTCCTGGGCAGCAGGGAGGGCTGAGGCCTGATCTGGGTCTTCAGACCCCTGCAAACTCCTTGTATTTTGGCAGGGACAAGCTGGTGGGACAGGGCTTAGCTACAGAACACAACCAGTCCACCTCACCACCAGGATCTGTATCTCAGGCTGCTGGGTTCAAAATGCACCATTGGTGTGTGCTGTAGAGTTAAATGCTGGCAAGGTTTTTCTCAATTGAAGCTTATTTATTTATTTTGAGGTTGAGCTCTTTGAGAGTAAGGTCCTGAGAAGAAGAAGAGAGAGCTGCAGCCAATTGCTCTGAACAAATGGAGCTGAAATTTGCCTGATGTCCTCTGCAAGTCCACACATTTTAGCACAGGCTGCAAAGGCACACTTGTGGGTTTGGTTTCAATAGCAGCTTTAATCTGGCTTCATAATTTCTGTGTATGACTTGTTTTAATAAGATACTGACCAGGATTTCAGGCTAGAGGAGAGTTATTTTTTGTAGTTCTGAACCTTTATGATTGGGATTTTTTGATGGCTACTCAAACTTCATTTCTAACTTTAATTATCTAAATAAGTATCCTCATTTCTGTTATGTGATTTCAAGGGTTCCTTTGTTTTTAAAGGCTGTAACATGATTTATGAAGTTACCCAAGTACTGGTCTTTCGAAAATCTTAGCCATGTTTATTTTCTTATTTTCTATCTCCAAAATCTAGCTGTTTGTTTTTAAAGTCAAGGACTGTGCTGGGTCATGTGGATTTTACTATACCATTTAGTTTTGAATAGTAAATGATATTAGGAATGGATTAAAATAAATAAAATGAGGCCCAAGGTCCTGATCTCTCTCTGTTGAAGTAAAGGAGAATTTTGTCACTTACTTTTGTTGGATAAATCAGAGAAATTCTGCATGGTGATGAAATACAGTGTTTGCTTAGCTTGGCTCATGGGGTAGTCCATGGAGTTCCTTGCCTTTGGAAGCTGTTGTCTTGCTGTTCATAATTAACATTACAGTGCTGTGGGTTCTGCATATGAAAATCCAGGCTATTGTAAATTGTGGTTTCCTTGCCAACCATATCTCAGCTCTTCCACTTCTGTAGTTGTCTCTATGATGCTTTGTGCAGTATTATTACCCCTCACCTAATAATGGAGCTGGGCAGATCTGCAAAATCTAGCTATTATTCTTTCCATTTGAAAGACACTAATATGAAAATAAAAATAAAATTTAACATGTTTCTCATCCCAAGTAATTCCATTCTGGAAGCCACAAAATAAACAGACGTGACATTGGGAATGTTTCAAAAAGATTTTTTTTTTTTTTTTGGCAAAATGCTTGTGGCTGATGAATTTGCATTCATAAATGTAAGCATTTATATCAGAATTGTGACTGAGGCATTAAAATTGACTCTTCTGCCAAACTTTAGGTCATATAGCTTGATTTTCATATTTTGAAAATTTCATAGTTGGAGCAAACTGCTGCCAGCAAATTACAGACCAAGGCTTATTCCCAGGAATGAGTTCCTAATGAAATTCAAATAATGAATGTATGTTTGTGCCTGTGAAGGGGGAGGAGGCTGATCTCACTGGTAGTGTCATTCACTGAACATTATTTGGGCAAGTGGCCATGGAGAAAAGTTTCTTGAATTTCTTCTTTTTTTTTCTCTATGATTTGTCCCCAGATGATATTGATCTGTCTGGATCTGCAGTTGTGGGCAGAGCTTGTTGGTTCTCAAGAAATTTTTTGCATGTTCCTGGCATCGTTTTCTTAATTGGAGATAAGAATTCAAAATGCTAATAACAGCTGCAAGTGATGTCAATTGCATGCTTATACCCCATGCTGAAGGCATTAGCAAGACCTTGGTCCTACACTTTCCTTGTTGAGACAATTGTTTGCATTGCTTGATGCCATGTTACTTTGATCTAATGTCTAAATCAGGAGATAAATCTTGGTTTATCCTAAACAAGGTTACTCTGCAGATGGAAGATCTCTCCGATCCAACTCGTGCCATTCCTGCATGATCCTGTAGGATGCAGATGCCTAGGAATGAGTGGAATGTGGCAGTTTTCCTCTCTCATGGTAACATGGAGCTACATCAGTGCAATTGCACTTTAAAGCTCAAAGAAAGAGAGCAGGATCTGGCACCACCCAGGCTGTGGCAGAAGGCATCTCTTTTGGGTTTTTTTTTAAGTCTCTGGACTGCTATGAACAAAAGTAATCAGGCCAGGACCATAGCAGCTGTAATTTGGTGGCTTTGCTGTCTTCTGTTGAACAGTTCTGTGGGATCCAGCCCAGTGACTTCTACACATCCTCTCCATACCTGCTCTTGTGATGTCCAAACTTAGCAGTCTGGCCACCTGCAGCATCTAAGGTGTGATGTGATGCAAAACTTCAATGCAAAACTGGGATGTTACTCTGCTTTCCTTCTCAGACTTGTTAAAATAGAGTTTTTGGTAGGCTTTTGAAGGCAGATTGGTTCCTGGATTGCAGGGCAGCACTTAGCTGGGAGGATGAAAAGGAGAGGGTCGTTTGTTGTACCTGAAGACAAGGAGGGAGAGGTTGGAAAACCTTAGGTCCTGCTGCCAAAGGGAATCTATTCTCAAACTATGGCCTGATTTTCTTACCTAGGGTATGTTTAAAGAGGGATTGGCATCAGGAACAGGCCATTAAGCAATTGAAACTCTAATAGAAAAAACATAACCTTATCACAGATTTTTTTTAAAAAACCCTCAGAAAATAGCTCAAATATAAGGTTAATTGGAGCCAGAAATGTCAAACTAATGTAGCAATTTACCCTGGGAGACTGCCCTGGCCTTTGAGTATAGCAATAGTACAGACTACTGAGTAGAATAGTGAAGAAATATAATAGGATTTTATGTAGTCCCCTGTCATATTAAACGTTCTTTGCAATTAATTTCTTGTTGCAATGTTATTTTCACTGACCTATTTTTTTTTGACCTCCTACAATCTTTAAGCTACCAAAGTAGGGCATACGGGAATTCACATTTCTTAAAAAAAAAAAAAAAATTAAAAAAAAAATTAACTTAAACTACTATCAATATACACATTGCAGTGTAGACTGATATTAACTCAGAGTGGTACAAAACCACCATTGGCTTGTTCTAGAGTAGCCTTTAGTCTATGAGCTGTACTGATCCATTCAGGAAAATGCTGCTTTTGAGCAGCTTGTTCAGAAGCAAGCGGGAGTTTTCTTGGACTGAGAGCTTGAGGATGTCTGCCCTGTGAATGAAACATGATAGGAGCTCTTCTTTTCTGGTCACTGTCTCTGTTTCTTCTGCTCTTAACTGGACATCAAACTCATAGCTTGCTGTTGTCATCTGGTCTGATTAGTCCAAAGCTGATGGACTTGAAATTAGCAAAGATAAAAAACTCAAAGCTGTGGAATAGTCAGGGAATCCTGGTAGGTTCCAGGTGTTCTGACTCTAACTGAATCCTTTTCCACGTGAGCTGGCATATATGATCTGTTTTCATTTTTTAATCAAGCATTACAGGTGATGTGCCCTATATATTTTTATACCACTTCCAAAGTTTACTACAGAAGTGGCTATATTTCTCTGGAGGCCTAATGTTTGTGGAAAGCATCTCAGTGTCTGAAGGTGTGAGTGGGTGGGATGGTCAAATTTCAAAATAGATCCCTCTGAGGGAGTCTGAAACCTCCATACAGAGACAGATGTCTGCTAGAAACCATTGGGTGGTACGGGAGGAAAGGGGAATAACACGATCTCTGGAAATCCCTTTCACTTCTATACTACACCCTGGTGTTCAGGTTTGCAGTCAAGGTGACCAGCTCAAAAGAGAAAGAACTATACAGGCAACAGAACTTTCTGGTTTTAAATAAGAACCCTTAACATGAGCCCAAATGTTTTTCAAGCAAGTGTCCTTAACGTTTTTCCCGGTGGTGGTGAGGATTTTTTTTTTAAAGTGGAACTGGAACCAAATATCATTGAATCAAAGAAGCCAGCATTAATCAAAGCACTTCAAAGAGGTTCCTCATCAGTTGCCTGGAGCAACAGAATCTACAGTGTATCATCTTTCTTATGCTAAGCTGGAAGATTTCAGCCAAGAGGATTTTGTCTGTTTGCTCTCCAATGAACACAGAAATAGTATTTTCAAGGTTTCTCTAATAGTTCAGTGAATTGATCCATTTAGTCATTGTAATTTCTGAGGCCCAGACTTAGATTTCCCAGGAATATTTTTCATATGAAAATCAATCAAACCAACCTGTGAAATGAAATATGTGGTGGGTTGCCTCTCTCAGCAAAGTTACAGAAGGGTTTCCCACTCTTGCACTGTTTCTTTCTGTTCTTGCTGTTTCTAGGACATTAAAATGGGTCCCCTATAATCCCTGGTTCCCTCACTCCACATGCATTTCATTTGTAGCTCATAGTTACTTAGAGGGAGCCAGCAACTCAGTGGGATAAACAAACATGGTTCCATGTTCAAGTGAATACCCCTCCCCTCAGATCAATATTTTCTGGTGTTCCCCAGTAGAGAAATTAGGGGTGCTGCTATTCACTATCTACTTCCAGCAAATCTGTTATCTAAAAACTTACAGGTGCTCAGTACACCAGGTGATTACTGGGGTGTGGAAAGGCCTGAATTTTAGATCTTGATACTCACACTTGCACAAGCAGTTGATAAAATTCTCACCAGCAAAACCCCTTTGTCCATCCTCGGGATTTTTAGGGCAGCATCAATAGATACCCAGACTTTTCATGTTGCTTGCAGTTGCTAGAAATGAAATCCAGCACACCTGAGCGTTGTGATCAACCTGCAGTAATGTTGATGTTGGAGCTGTGTTTTTATGGTTTTTTAGGTCACATGTTGTGCACCTCCTTCCTAACGAGTCCCAGAGCATTTTCCAGAATGTGTACCCATGGGCTGAGTCCCAGTACCCCAGCTCTGGGCTGGAACGTGTTGGCAAGTCAGCATGAGCCACACTTTGCTCTGGTTGTTAAAAGAGGAAGTGAAGAACAGAAGTTCCCCAACTGACACTGCAGGGGGAATTTTAGTGCAGCAGAATGTAATTATCCAAACTGGAATATGGCCAGAATCCTCGAGTTAATAATACCCTCTGCTCTTACAAAAAAATACCATAGGATCTTTAATGACCGCCAGCGGTCAGCAGGCTTCACATCACAGCACATCTCCAAGATGGATATTAAAGGGATCAGAAGTGTAGGTATTTCAGTCTTTAACATAACACAGGTATTTGTGGATGGTCCTGGCTGCAGCCTTCAGGTTCAGGAGGGAATTGGGTTAAATAGCCAGGGAAGAGATATTAGTCTTAATGAAAATGATCCCATTAAAGGCAAATTGGTGAAAAAACAGGCTAGATGTACCCTGAAGTACCCTATAAGGGAATATTTGAGTACACTAAATCTTTGGGTACATCAAACCTATCATCTCCATTGACCATCAGGCAGTTTGGAGGAGGGAGGGAACACAAAAGGTTAACAGCATTCTGTCTACAGTGGGGTCAACTCCTGTGGAAATCAGTCTATGAATTTCCCCTGATTTCAGTAATAGTGGGAACTATGTGCAAATGAGTTGGGAAATGGGTGCAAGTGGCAAGATTACAGTGTGTTAATTAGGCTGGCACTGACAAACTGTACAAAGCCTGGGAACTTCCACAGCAGGAAAGAGAGCACATCACAGAGAATCCCTTTCGTCACTACTGACTTGTGCCACGGGACTTCAATCAAAAACCAGACCAGGCCAATTTTAATGGCTTTAATGAGAAATTAGATGAAAAAAATTCCTTTGTTAAACTGTCTGTGTACCTTTCTACCATGCAACTCATCACAGTGGTAGATGAGGTGCTAATTATCTGTCTTGGCTGCTTTTTCTGAGGTTTGTTATTTGTTATTCTGTACTCCACCTGGCATCAGAGACTCTGATGCTTGGGATCAGTGGACGTTGCTGTACTACCAGCTGTAATAAAGAATAGAAGGCCAATGATCCTGGATGTCTGTTGTTAAAATGAAGGAAAACTTGCACAGTTCTGCCCCTTGGTACATCCCAGTACATTGGTACTTACATCATAACAGTATTATCTCAGGGAATATAAGTCTGCTACAGGATATTGCCACTTTAACCACCTGAATTGCCTTTTAGTTCCAGTTTCAACTCAGTGTCAAAAATATTACCCCTGTTTAAGATTAATTTGTGACAAAATGTCATATTAATACAGCTATATTTCCCAGGGGATAAATATGGCCTTTTGAAGAGCAGCCATGGCAGAGTGCTATATAGGACTACTGAGAATTATCAACAGGCTTTAGCTGTAGCAAATGTCATGCTACCAGAGGAATGGTGCAGTTTGCAGGTAAGTAGAGTATACAGACTGTTTTATTGTAAGAGTGAGGTTGTGATATTTCCTTCCTATTAATCCATATCTCATCCCTAATTATATTAGTACCTCTCACTGACACCTGATTAAGAATCTGAGGAGGAAGCACTTAGTTACCTATAAATCCATCAGTATTGTAGCATGTTTATTTTTGGCATCTTAGGTGTTTGGGAGGCTGATGTTTACCTTGAGATTTGTGCATCATTGATGCAATTACTTCTGATTTACACCAGTAGGTTGAGCCTTGCATGATGCTGAGGAGTTCACTTGTAATGGGCTAAATCCAGCACCAGTTGGAAGCAGTGGTAATTTGAGTGAAACCAAAACCAGCTGCATCTGCCTGTGCTGAAGCTGACTTTGGAACAGTTGATCAGGTATTCTCTTTGTACTGAAGTAGAATAAACTTTGTATTTCAATGCACTTTTGGTACCTGTAGAACGCCTTGGATATGTCTGAGCTATTGAAACTAAAGTTCTTAACAGCCTTCAGATGTAAAGACAGGCAAGATGAAAAAAAGTCTTAAAACTAATCTCTTGCCTCACAGCATTCTACCAAGATGACTCAGAAAATGACAAGGGAACCAAACTGCAAATTAGGCTTTAGTGTTTGTTGAAGACATTTGCCACTAGTAAAAATGAGTTATTGAAACAGTAAAGCTCAGGACTTCAGAGAAACATTGATTGACAACAATAATTACAGCTATTCTTGTTTCTAGAAGAAATACAGTGCAGGCTAGGCATAATAAGTGTATTAAAATTATATTCTAAATCTGAGCAGAATTAGACGTAGGTGCAAACGGTTTAAATGTCTTCTGTCCAAATTTCTGTGCATTTTTATGTCTAAAAAGCAGCAGTAGTTACCAGGCAGGTGTGTACAGTTCCTGACTAGTCAGCTAATCACTGAATGTTTTCTAAATAAGCCTCTAAATAAAAATTGTCTTGCATCAGTAGTGTTCAGCCTGGCGGATGGGTTTGGGTTTGGTACCCGAGCTGGGCTCTGTGGCAGCAGGGTCAGGCCAGGAGTTCAGCAGAACAGATGCAGTTCATGTGATATTTCCACCTGACCTCATTGCATGTTTCTGGAGGAGGCACATAATGATTATTTGAGCCACACCCAGATGCTCCCAGCGTGGTCAGATGGTTTCTGTTATACGTGAGGACAACCCAGTTTGTAGCCTGAGCTTCCACAGCATTCCTCATAAACATAGAGGAGTTGAAGCAGACAGTCTTCTGTATCCTTCTGCAACTTCGTGCCTCAGGTGGGGAACTGCTGGGGAACCAAAGACCAGGAGCTTTTCTTTTTGGCTACCCAAGCTTAGTCTTATCTTACATGTGTGGTACCAAACATCATGTTTTTTTTAGGCAGGCCTTAGAACAGGGATAGGGGCAAAAGAGTCAAGAGTCTTAAGCCTTAGATGCTTTTTCTTGTGTATCTGTAGAGTCTAATGCTGTGATAGACTAACATATGAGAAAATGAAACAGAATACGTTTTGTAGCCTGTAACTTTTGATTTTGTATCTTGAACTTGATGCCTGCCTTCTCTTTTCTTCTCCTGCCACTGCATTTATGCTTGTTACCTGTCACGGTTTAGCACTGGCCCGGCAATTAAACCGAGTAACAGACGCTCTCTATTAATCTCTCTCTCCTCCCTCAAAAAGAAAGGAGAGAGAATAAGGGAGAGAGGCTTATGGGTTGGAAACTAAACTACACAACTTTAATGACACAGTAATGATAAATAGGAAAAAATTACTAAATATATACAAATATACAGGAAAATGGATACCACATTCCTCCCCCCCTTTCCCCCAATAGCTCTCACGTCACCACTGAGGCTGCAGGGCAGCCCTGGGAAAGTCCAGGCTGGACTCCTGGAGTCAGCAGCAGTTGGGAGCTGGAGGCAGGAACACACAGATATGGGCTGGCACGGATCAGGACCACAGGCAAATGGATGGGATTCTTCCAGGATGCCGGGAAAGGAAGGGAAGCAGGAAGGGCAGGAAGGGCAGGCAGCCGGAAGCTGGAAGCATGGCTTGGCCCTCATGATGCCTCAAATTTATACTGAGTATGATGTATATGGGATGGAATACTCTGTTTGGTCAATTCTGGCATCTATCTTGTCCGTTCCTCCCCAAAGGAGGCTGCAGGTGGGACCTCTTTATCCTTCTGGAGGGTAAAAATGTTTTCCTCAGAGCTGAGCAGTGTCCTTGGCTCTGCACACCAGTCTCTAGCAGTAACTATAAACATCGAGTGTTATCAGTCCTAGAAACACACACTGTCTGAGAAACTTGCTGTTAATTTCAGCAAGTGCAACTACTTAGCTAAAAGCAAAAGTACAAGACAGAAAATCACCTTTATCCTGGCCCAAACCAGGACATTACTAAAAAGATCCTCTATCCCTCCCAGCCCTCTCAGACGCAGGAGGCAGGCTTGTAGCTGTACTTCACCAGGCAAAGTGGGGAAGAGGGCAGTTCTGTAGCTAACCCTTCTTACAAGGCCACAGCAGTGCCAAGAAACTGAGTGCAGACCAGTGGCTGGTTTTACTGAACCTGTTAGATCACGTTGCTGGGAGTTGTGCAGTAGAGTTGAGATTCATAGGGAAAAGGAAAATGAGAAGTTAGTCTGTCCACAAGTGCTGAGAAAGAGTTAAATTAATGGGGGAAAATGAAAAAAAAAAACCCCCACTCCTTAATGTGGGAGAAAGATTATACTGGCTTACTTACAAGGTTCATGCTGAGCCCAGTTGTAATTGGAATGTACCCTTTGTAAAGTTTATTGGGTCCTGGGGCAGCTTGTTACTGAACCGGTCAATTAATCTATTTTTTTTTTTTAATGAGTTAGGGGATTTCCTTTTGTGGAAAATCACCAGGAAACCTGACCAAATGCCCACAGCTTGGGGAAAGCGTGGCCTTTACATATAGAAAACCCTTCCTCCACAATTAGGAGAGGAAATAGACACCTCCCCTTATGGGCAGCATATTTGACCAATCCAGGGACAAAATAGATGGGATTTCACCATTGACTTGCAGATTGTCGAGGGAGGATCTCCATGGAACAAGATTACTTGAATGCAGCTTGGTGTTGAAGGAAATAAAACTGTTGAGTCTCCCTGCTGAGAGACAAATGATTTCCATTTAAAAACCTGTTTGTTCCATGCTGTAACTCCCAATGTAGCAATAATTAATGATATCAGAAGGTTACGAAAGACATTCTGTTGTGCTTGCTCTGTTCTAGGCATGAAATTGGATTAACATGAAGATAAACTTAGACTTTACATCTGTTGAGGAAATCAGTAATTATATCAAAATTCACAAATATAAATCTGCTTAAGTGTGCCAGGATATTGTTCATCTATCAGCAAAACTTCCTGCCCTGTCAGAATTCAGTCGAAAGGTGAATTTCTTAAAATACTTGGATTTCCAATAACAGAATATAGTAAAGATGCAGGTTATTGAACAAACACAAACCAGCTCACCTCTGGAAACATGGTTATTTCTGTTTCAGTGGCATCCAGCCAGTACCTTCTCATGAGGAAGAATCAATTTGGAAGGTATTGAATAAACCCTTGGGCTCTGTTGTGGAGAGGTGACAACCCAGGGAAACAACTGACATGAATAAAATGCAAGGTATGACAGTGCATACTTATTAAAAGTGCATCCTTGCTGCACATGAGCATGGGGAAACACTACTGGCTTTATGGGCATCACTTGATGGGCAGATACTTTGTAGCTGCTGAATGTTTGGAAAACCTAAGGCTAGCAGGTATCTTCAGTATTTTGCTGATCAGATTTGGAGGAGATGAGATGCTGCAATTCCAAAAAATTAAAATTTTGTGTCCTTAGGGAAAAACAATAGAATAAGAGGATATTTTTGCAAATGATAATAATTAAAAAAATGTTTTCTCATTAATTAACCCCCTAAAAGTTTTTTCTATATATGCTATGTCCAACCTTTTCATAAAAGTCTGGAGTGAAAAAGAGTATAGGACCTTTGTAGCCATGAAGTGGTTTCTCAACACTTCAAAATCTTTTACTGCCTATAGAGCTAACTCCTTTTTTTTTTTCTAGTGGGGAACATCTGGTTGCTCTACTCTAAAACCCCTTCTGCTTTTTTTGAAAATTGTTATCCTACCTTCTGCTTTTTATCTTTTTTCTAGATGAGCTGTCCTCTTAGTGAACAGACATATGAGGGCAGAGAGTGGCTGTGGGTGTATTTCCAACACCAGTGCAGGGACAGGTACCTCCTGCTGGACAGGACTGATGTGGCATCTGGCTGACCCATGGACAGCAGAAGATTTTGACATTTCCCAGTTCAGCGTGGCAAACCAGCACAACTCTGTGCAGGGCCTTACTGGTAAGTTGGGGATTTCTGCAGAGTGCCCCATGTAGACATCTTGTAAGCATCTTGGCTAAGATTACACATGAGTGGATGGACAAGGAAGCTCAGGCTAAACCTCCAGTGGCAGCTACAAAACATTCCCTGCTTTCATTGAGTTTAGTGAGAACCACAGAGTATGTGTGGGGGGTAATTTTCAGTCTGTAATGTTTATAAAGTATCCAAAGAGATTGTCTCGTTATTTTTCATTTTATTAGGTACTACTTCCTTTTACCAATTTCTTTTTCATTTTTTCCTGTGTCCCTAACACTTGTCTTTGTCATAGGTTGCTTGCATGGGCTCAGCCATAAAATCATCTCTCTGTGAAAGAAACATCCTTCTATTTATTGTGTCTATTTTTTATGATGGCTTTTACTTTGAATTTATTTAACAATACTCCATTTCTTTCCTTTCACTACATTTTAACTGCTTCTTCCTGTGTCATTTGGAACTGGCCAAAGTTGGCAGATCTCAAATTTCTTTTTCCTCTTTGAAAGGTGCAGATTCTTTCTCCTTCAGTGATAATGGGCATTGTGTTTCCTTAGAAATATTCTTTTGGGCCTATTATTTCTCAGCCACTTCAGTTGGCAAACTGAAGGCTTGGAAACAAATTAGCTTGGATGGCAGCCCAAGCTGTCAAAATGAGCTGTCCATTCATTACTGAATGATCCACCTCCTGCATTTAGATCTTCAGCTCCACTTTTCCAGTAAACTTCTCAGTTGAGTTCTTGGATTTTTTTTTTTTCCTGTCACTTTTGAACTCACTGCTCCAGTCTACTTCACTTAGAACCACACAACAAAGCTATGTTCCCATTATCTGGAAGTAATGAACTAATAATGCCAGTATATAGGGCCTAGCTGGTCATCATTTTGGTAGAAGACATGAAAATTATATTCTTCTCACATATTATTTCTCTGTGAGTTACCTGAGGCTGAGGCCTTGATCACTTTGTCAAGCAAAAAATTCCATGTAGGAAAACTGATTCCTGCTTGGGTATCATTAAAATCATATTATTAGTCTTGCTCTGAAATGTTCTGGGGTTGGGGTAGGAAGGTGTTGTACCCTTTACATATTTATTTCCCTAAAGTATTCTGCCCCACTTCTTTCTGTGTATTGGTTTTGGGGGGGTTTTGTGTGTGTGTTTTTTCTGCTTTTTTTCCTCTTCTGACTTTGTTTCTCAGAGGAATAAATCTGCCAGATATATCAAATAGCATTTCTTTTTTTTAGTCTCTTCTTGCCTGGTGTCGGTGTGGACTTTGATAACAGAATTTTCAAATTGAAATGTTTTAAATTTCAGATGTTAATTTTTTTCCCCCACTATTTTAATAAACTTCTTTGTGATTTTCTACTTCAAACATTATTTTTAAAATACATATTATGTTTTAAATTAAAAAAAATCTGATTATTTGTAAAAATAACAAGTTAACAAGTTTAAAAGTGCCAAGACTCCCTGGAATAAGTTAAACTGTGTTGGGTAGTTTGTAGAGATGTCCTTAACACACTTTCTATGGGGTCATATTCTTAACACACTTTCTGTGGGGCACAAGGAGAGCTGGAGCAGAGTTTGCTACACCTTATCCCCTCAGGCTAAGATGGCAACTTTGAGTTACTATTTTGGGGTACCTCTAGAGTGTATTTCTGAGGAGAAATTCTGCAGGAAAACACTAGAAACCTTCAGATTATTACTGAAAATTTCTTACAAACCCTCTGAAATTACCCTTGATTCTACAGTGCAGTTCTAAATGCCAGATACCCAGGAGAAGGAAGGGAGTAGAAGCAAGTTTCTTGGCCAAAACCCGTGTTCTTAATATAAACAGCATGAATATTAGAGACTATGCAGAAATTTCCACTGGCAATGCAGGTGTGGGAATAAAGTGTACAGGAAGGAATATAAATATCAAATGTTGTAAAATTAAGAAGATAAAGTAAGGAAAAATGCATATACACAGCAAAAAGTGAGCTCTACTTTTTCATTACTAGGTTTGGGGCTGGGCCAGAAGAGTCTTAGATTTCTTAATGGGAAAGGTCACAGCTTTCCTTCTCATTTGTCTCTAGAACCATGCTTGCCCCTCCAGTCTAAATAAAGAACAGCATGAATTGGGACTTGGACCATGAAAATCTCTGCCAAAGATTACAAGGACTTCACCTGCAGACATGTGGAGAGAAGTGGGGAGTCTAAAGAAGGTACCTGTTCCCTTTGCTACTGCTCTTGTTCTGCTGTCAAGCAACATTCTGCTGCTTTGAAGCTGTATTTTTTATTCAGGCCCTTGCTGATTTTCCTAAGCCCAGACTGGGCCAGTAACTTCTGCTTTTGCTATGGCTGTCAACAAGGAAGTGAAGGATAAGGTGGAAAACAACTTTTAGGTTAATTGCTGCTGTACACAGACACACACAAAAAAAGCATGACTGAACTGAAATATGTCCAAACTTTAATATACCAATAACAGGCCTCTTTTCACATAGTAAAATCAGATTAGCTTTTTTAATTATATCTATCATGTGCATCTTCACCAATGGCATAGGAAGGAATTCAATCATGAGTAGGGGTGTCACCCTTTAACCAAAGGCTGAACCCATGAGGCCTCTTGCTGTCCATAGCAGCACAGTTAGTTGTAGATGTGGCCTGAAAGCAGGTACAACATCAAGGCAGCAACAGCTTGAAGCTTCTCTGATTCTACAGTCAGGTGGAAACAAATGTGTTAACCATCCAATTGATAGGGAGAAGAAAAGCACATCAGGGCACATTGTGGGTTTTCTGGGATGGGTTCTGTGAACCAGGATAATTTTTGAAGATATTTTCTATTGTGCCCACATAAAGACAAACACTCACAGAACTGCAAGTTGGCAAGGAAAATTTGATCAAAGAATCACAGAACCATAGAATATTAAATTGGAAGGGACCTCAAGGATCATCTGGTCCAACCTGTCTAATATTACTCTTTATGTGAGATGTCTCAGCACCCTGTTGATTGCTGTTGCACTTACTGTGATGCCTCTTTAACTCTTTTCTCCTTAGCCAGCTTCTCTGCAATTCTGACACAACTATAATTCTGTCATGAAGTAAAAATTCAACTGGAAAATTTTATAGGATTTTTCTTCAAAGCGAGGTATTGCTGTTTTCCTTTTTGGTATGCAAGAACATTGCCTCCCAAATTAAATAAGCATTTAGAATAAATGCACTGTGGTGATTATTGCAATTCAGGGACTAACGATTTCCTTTTTCTTTGGCTTTCCTGCTATGCAGTTGGTTGTATTTCCACACTTATGGTGGTGAATTAATTCCCTGTGGATAACGTTGCTTCCCTTGCAGCAGATGTCAAGACTCTTAATCAGAATTTAAGTAGCTTCAATTACGTTTACCTTAATTCACTTTGGAAGTGGAGTAAGTTAAATTGAATTAGGGCTACTTTGCTTCTGAGTATGTCCACACAAATATTCAATGCATTTTAGCTAATGTGTTCTAAAATTTATTCAGATTCTCTTTGCAAGTGCTCTCCAAAGCACAGATACAGACTGTGGATGCTAGAGATGAGACATAGCATAAGAAAACAGTGGTTGAGAACATTTGGGTGTAAATTCTCCCCTCTTTCAGTTGAAAATTGTTTCTCTTTGTCCTATTAGTACACACCCTTGTAAAGAGTCCCTCTCTAGCTTTCCTTTAGGCCCCCTCCAGGTACTGGAAGGCAGTACTAGCCCAGTTCAAATGACTTCACCTACTGTATTGTTTACAGAAGTGAGTATATTCTATCCTTACACGAACCCTGTCAGATCCCAAAGGGAAATACTGAGGAAAGAGAAGAAGGACTGAGATATAAGATGCAGGCTCTTTTACAGTGTTGGGGGGAAAAGTAGGAGGTATGTGTTGTGCACGTACAGGAATGCAGTACCTGTTAGATTAATTATAAAGGCAAAAAATGCATTATCTTTCCTGCCCTGGAAGAGAGTGCTTGGGGAAGGAGATGTAGGAAGAAAGTTTGGGTCTTGTGAGCACCGTGGCACATGAAGAGAGGAGGCAAGGATCTCACAGTGAGACTCAGAGTAGGCTACGAGTAAGAGTTTTTACTTCTGAAGCTCTGTTCTCAGCAGTTCAGCTGGTTTGCACACTGCAATAATACTAATTATTGTTTATTAGGAGCCTATCCATCAGCTGATGCCTGAGGTGCCTCTTGCCATTAAAATATAAACCAAGCTGGGCTGCTACACTCAATAAAAAGATTTTTAATCTGTTTCTTTCGGAGCAACTACGTGACACTAAAATCATTCTAAGGTTAAGTGGGAAGGAGTGAGTTCCTGGGAACTGAGGCTGTAGGAGAAGTATATATACAAACAGTGTCTTTCTCCTAATACAGCCAGTTGGAGGGTTGTGTCTGTGCTTATTAAGGCAGAAGAGTAGGAAAAGAGTTGGAAGACTGGAAGCATATCTTAGTGCCTGCCCATTAAATGCCTGAGAAGTGAGAACCAACTTTTTAAACTCTACTTTTATGATCATCAAGTCTGTGACAGGTCAGTGTGTAGTCTATTATCTTATCTGCTAGTGGCTACATATTCATTGGAGAGAGATGAGCTGTCCATTATACATATTTTGTACTTTTATGATGAAAGATAATTTGTGTAAAAGCATCCAGAGCGTAGGCATTTCGGGATGCTTTTAACATATCAAAAGGATCTGATCTGTATCTGTCTTTTTCCTCTAGCCAAATTATTCACCAGGAATACTGATTCTTTTATTTCCTCTCTATTCCCTTTTCACACAGTTTGTGTCAGACACTTAATTTTTTCATATTAGGGGAGCAGAACAGGGAGTGGAGGGTAAGACACAAAACAAAGAAGAAGTAGAAAAAAAAGGACCTCTTTGATTTTCTTTTAAAAATTTATTTCTCATTATTTCTTGAATAAAAATAAAACATTTTTCCTTCCCCCTATAAAATTTCCCCTAATGTTCCCTCATATTTGCCAATCAAATGAGCAAAACAAACAATCTGGAAGAGGACTTCTTTATAAACATCTTTGATATTGGGCTTATTTTGAATGAATTGATCTCAGTATGTGTCTCCAGTTATCCAACAGAGAAGATGCTTCTCCAGCTGCCAGATGGGAAGCTTGGAACCAGTTTTAAGTAGTCAAGTGGGGTAGGTCTTGGGGATGGAAATCTTATTTTTCAGAAGATGTTTTTTGTTAAGCAGGAGCATTTTGGAATGGTGTTCAGTTTTCTTAATTATGGAGGATATTTAAGATATGCCATAATACATTCCTTGACCAGAATGAGATATCTGACTGGGAAGCTGTCTTTCACCTTTCCTTCTTTCCCATGAGGGCACTGGTCACTGTAGATGAGCAGCAGGTTCATCTCCTCATTTTTGCAAACCTCTCAAAAACTTTCAGCCCATTTGAATTTGCCAGTCTTCTCCTCCCTCTTTTGTTCTTGGGCAGGAACTCCCGAGTTTAAAATTCAAGCATTCTGACAGCTCTTTCTGGTTTTGGTTTGGGTTTGTTTGGTTTGGTTTTCAAGTGAAGTTTCATAGACCAGTTTTAGAGGGAGCTGAGAACACCAATGGCCCTGAGCACCAGAGATCAAAACCACCATGTAAAATATCTAGAAAAGTACAGAGCATATTAGGCTGGTAGTGATTATTTTAATGGTTGTGACATTTATTTTCAGATGGTTTACAGAGCATATACTGTATGTATAGTGGGTTGTCTTGAAACAAACAAGTGACTTGATCCCATCAACTGTGGCAACAGCTGGTCTGTGGCTTTATGTAGCAAGAGAATTCATAGCTGTGAGCTTCAAGTGTTTGTGTTCAGGGTCATTTTTTTGTGTTTTAAGAAAAGGCTTCGTGCTCCTATAGCACCTTTCACTTGCAAGGGCTTGCTCCTTATCTATCAAGATGAGGAGTAACTCCTTGATTTAAGTCAGAGATTTATGGCAGTATAAATCTCAGGTGGGATCAGTGAGTGGCTCAAATAGCTGAGTTTCCCCAAAAAACTTTAAATTCAGTTTGCAGCAGTCAGGCAGGCAAAAGAAGTCATTTCAGTGGAAAAAGAAGAATAAGGAACCTCCTCTGCTCTGGGTCATTCCTCTCTCCTTTCCCTCGGGTATGAGTTGACAATCTAAGTATTCTTCCTCAATCCCATCTTCCCACTACATTGCTTCTCTTGATTTCTGATTTTCCCCACTCCTATTTCTGCATCCCTTAGCATTTGCCTTTACAACTGAGTTTGTCTGGTCCCTCTTCTCCCTTCACAAGTTTATTACCTCCCAAAGACAGAGTTGTGCCGCTCACTGCTACCTAGACAGTGATCAGCTTTGCACTCCCCCAGTGTGCATGCTGCCTAGGGCTGATTACATGGTTTGTTACAAGCTCCTTTTGACTCCTATAGCTCTTTTCTTGTAGAATTCAATCTCTCAGTTATTGGCCTTATGGGTTTATATAAAGTTTTGGACTGGCTTCTTCAATTACTACCTTCTTTCAAAGAGCCATCCACCCACCAGCACAATCACACCAGCACAATCACTTCCTGTTCCAGTCAGGAGGAAAGGTGTTCCTGTCATGCAATAGGTGCTTGCTTTACATGCAGAAGGGCACTTCTGCATTTTGTCTTCAGTAAATAGTGCTGCATTTTTAATGAACTTGTCCCTAAGTAACAGATTGTGCCACCAAATGCTTTTAATTTCTGTCCATTCAGACTCTAAAATTAAAGTTTTTGCTGACTTTTTGTTGGTAATGGCTGAAGGGGATGATTTTCAAAATATGCATGGCTGACACCAGCTGAAGATTGCTTTTATTTTACCCATGCTGAGTGTTCTGGCTCTTTTCTTGCATTTGTCTCAGGGAAGCTTGTTTCAATGTCCCTTGCATACTGTAATTGAATCTACTGTAGGAACTCAAGCTTGTAGCATCTTTCTCTGGGCCTCTGAAACTTCCTTCAGGGTGAAAATCTGTGTTTAATGATGAACTTTGGAGTCTGAAACCTTCTGCAAGAGGCTACCCAAGGAGTAAGACAGGAAATGTGTTGATATTCTCCATTTTAATTCAAGAGGTAAATGAGGGCACTGAGGATCATGGTGATAGGTGTCAGCTTCAGGCTGAAATGCTCAGCTCCTTGGCTCAGCAGTTTAAACAACCTAACCTGCCTATTGCTTGTTCTGAACTGAGAAATTAGTAAGGAGACAGATGTATTCTTCAGTTTCTCAGACAGATTTGGCAATGTAAAATCCCAAGGGTGTGATGATGCTTTTTGAAATGAACTTTGAATCAGTGACTTGGTTTTATTTGAAAGTTAGGTTGTGGGGCCAACTTTCCAGATGAGGCTGCTCAACACGCTTTATTAAAGCCAGTCCTGTTTCTGAGATGGCAGGAAAGCCATACTTGCTCATGATTTTAAGAATCTGGCCCCACACCTACTACAAATTTTTCATTATTAGTACTCTAATATGGAAAGACATTTTAAGAGTTGGGTTTGAATGGTTTGGGGTGAAATAGGAGAGGAAGGGGTTTTCAAGGTGACTGTGCAGAGCTGTTATTACATAGTGTCACGTATAAACCTAATGTTACAGCCAAAAAGATGTGAGGCTTGAGAAGAACAGCTTGTCACCTGAAGCCAGTGTGAGCACACGAGGCTGGGATATAAATTAACAAAGCAGAAAAGTGTAGCATTAATTTTATATTTCGTGGTGGTAATGGTTCTTTTAATGTTTCAAAGTGAGGAAGAATTAAACTTACTCATAGCCATATCAGACATGGGTACGGTCTGGTCAAGTACTGTAGCCTGATCAGGTTTCTGGCATATTAAAGAAATCCTGGTATGAGATTGGAGGAAAGTCATGAACAAATTGCCTCCTGGGAGAGCTGTGGAGGGCCAGGATGAAAGTGAAAACAGGGATAAGTGGAGAGAGGGGAAAAAAAAAAAAGCAGAAATTGTGCAAGGTGCTGAATGTGAAAACAATAAGCCTTGATGTGATGAGCATTGGCTGGGAAGCAGAAGGATCTGAGGATGGCAGAGAGGGGTAGGTGACTCTGGATAAATGGACTGGAGGGGACGAGGGCAGAAGCCTGGAGGGGAGAAAGCTTCAGTGAGATGAGGCGTGAGATGACTGAGTCTTGGCTGAAAGGCTTCAGCATTATAAATTGGGCAGGCAGATTTAATGGCAATTTTGACATCTGGGAGAGGAGGGAGGAAGAGCTAAAAATGCCCTTAAGAGTAGGAGTCTGTGAGAAGGACATTGCCACTGGCAATATGGGAAGGAAGGAGAAAATGCATTAATGCCCCCAAGGGCTAACAGTTCAGAGGCTGAAACTCTGTGGGCACTGAGGTAGGAGGGGGGAGCAAGCACTGACTGCCCCACAAAGCCCTTCTGGACCTTGGGCTTTGCATGGGTGGTGCCCAGCTTTCCCTTCAGTGGAAGGAAGGGGTCACACCACTGTCAGTTCAGTGTGCCAGCCATACAGCTTGCTGGAGAGGTCACCAGCAGGTATTTTAAGGCCGAAGTGAATTACTTCTAGAGCAAAAAGAGGTGTCAGGGAAATAACAGTGTGGCTCCCCAGGACACCAGTTTACTGTGCAGTATTCCTGAAGTATTGTATCCCATCCATTGCCCACATCTCATCCAAGGCTCTGCCCTGGAGCTCTTCTCAGCCTGGATGACTATCTAGCCTTCTGGGTACATGGGTACACCACAAACCTTTTTTTTTTTTTTTTTTTTTAAAGGGTTTTGTGCCTCTTTTTAGGGCACATGCAATGCACAGTATAGGATGGCACCTGTGAGGAGACCAGGGTTGACCTAAGGACTTTAAACTTTATGTGCTTTTTTTGGTATGGATTTCCCAGGCTGGGACTGTAATGAAGCTGCTCCTTCTCCAGATTTGGTGTGTTTGCTTTGGTTCACATGGGCCAGAGGCTACTCCTCTCCTTCTTTCAGAATGAACCAAGGCAAATGGTCCTACTCAACCTAGTACACCTCTGGAGGACACAAATTATCAGCACAGCCATTGCCAGTTTGGGTCTTTTAAGATTAAAAGTTTGATGCCCACAAACTGTCAGTGCTTTCAAAAATCTTGGCCAGATGGCTCTATAAATGCAAGGAAATAAAATGATAAATGTCAATATGGCTGTGGTGAAAATACGACTGCTAAGGGATATTAAAAGGATGGCATTTCACAGGGAGTCTCACACTCCTTTTTCCTTTCCTAAGAACACCCAATTTTTTTCAGCCAGCCACTTCCATATATGCAGACACTGAACGATCCTGGGTTAAATTTATCCTTTCCATAACTCCACGGACTTCAATAGAGTTGCACCAATGCTTGTCCTGTCTTTTGTGGCTGATTAATTTATGTTCATTTTACTTCTCTGGTGCCAGTGAAAGAATTTAATAGACCCTTATTGTTCCCTGCAGATACTCCCCCTCTGTGCAGAGAGGCATCCTGCTCTTCTCTGGGTTGGCATTGTTGTTCTTTCACTTTTTATTTCCTTCATGGAACAGAAAGGGATTGCACTGGGGGAGCTAACTGTGTTCTTGGCTCTCCAGGGAATTCAATACAGGCCTGCAATTAACCTGCATTTAACTGGCCATTGGATGTTGCTATTCCTCTACAATAAACACAGATGGTAGGCAGTTTTGACTGAGTATTTGTATACTGCAGGTTGGCACAGCTCAAGGCAAAATAAATACAATTTCCAGACGGCACAGATCTTTGCCTCTCCTCTCTGCTTTTTTTGAGAGGAGGGGAAAATCTGAAGAGTATCCAAAAAAAGCTTTTTCTTTGGCCCCCAAAATAAGTATTCTGCCTAAAAGCTGGAGCTGGTTTCAGATCTCAGCCCCATCAGTTTCTCAGGGAGACAGTAAAAGGGGAGAAAAATTTTAATCAGGATTTAGCAGGGAAAGTAATTCAGTGGGAGGGAAAGTACGTGTTGAATTGCACTTAATATCACAAGCTCTCATCTTACTAGTGCTTGGAAAGTTGCACAGCTTTACTCCTCTCATGTGTGGCTTGAGTTCTGTGGATTAAAATAAGATTTTGGAGATTTGTGGGTGAAAATACATCTTTATGTGTTTCTCAGTCTAGAAAGTGAAGAGAATATGTTCCAACTGGAAAGGCTTTTTCTGTACTTGTTTGAGGAGGGAAGGCTGTGGGCTGGATTGTGACCCTTATTAGCTGCTAATTATTTTCCTCAATCAGAAAACCAAGAGACTTTTCCCAGTGCCAAAAACGGGTTGTCTGCAGGAAAATCCAAGCTCGGGGGAGATTTAAAAAAATAAAACCCCCAAAATAAGCGTTAAGTTTAAAGAAATTGAACTAAGCATATAAAAAAATCTGCCACCAGGGTCAAACTTGATGCCATGTGGGTTGGTTGTTGTTTTGGTTTGGTTTTTTTTTTTTTTCATTAAAGGAGTGCAGATTTTGAGCCCGAGCTATTTTTTCCGGTGACTTGAGGCCCTCCGGGGGCAGCAGTGAAATGGAAAAGAGCACAGCAGTCTGCTCTTGGAACTGATGCTCACTGAATCTGAAAGGTCATGTCATGTTTTCTGGCAATTGACTCAATGGGTTTGGATTCTACAACATAAGGTCGGGCCGTTTTCACTCAGCACATGTTTACTGGGGAATGTGCCTTCCAGTTGTTTTCACATTGACCTTATTACCCTGCCACACTGATGAGCCTGGCACAAAAACTACTTTTTGTATTGCTGTGTGCATCACACTCCCTTTCCAGCTCCCCAGCGTGGTTACTTTGAGCTGATGGAGGACTTGGTGAATGCATCTTGCCCCACTCCTAACCCCCTGCTTTCCTTGCCTCTGGTAAAACACAGATATGCAGAAGCCCATTGACTACACACTTTGGAAGGACAAGAGGGGGCAATGGGACCTGGTTCCCAGGTTTTCTTACAGGAGGGCTGGAGAGGAGAGGAGGCACAGGGTCTGAGCTGTAAACTGGAGCAGGTTTACAGCATCTGATCTATCAGCCCTTCCCAGTGCTCCTGCAGTAGATTTGGCCACGACTTGGGGAGATGCTGGGAGGCTGGGATGTGCTTTGCTCTGGGCAGTGTTCAAAGGGCTGGAGGCAGTGGTTCTGGTTCCTTTTCCTCATGGTAAATCTGCTCCTTCAGTGCAAAATATACTGGCCAAGATTTACAGGGATAAATAAAAAACTGCTGCTATTTCTGCAATCACGTTGGCAGCTCACTCTCCTTGCAGCCACAGAAGTTCTTGTGCTGAGAACACAAAATGCATCTCTGCCACCTTTTCAGGCTTGAAAAAAAAGTGTTTTGGCCTTCTGTTAATTTTAGGAGTTATAAATTAAAGACAAGGAGTTTATTATTACTTGGAACACTCCCATGTTTTAAGCAGTTTGAAACAAAAATGAGCTTTTTTTGTGAAAAAAGTCGTTGATAGAGACAAGGAAATAAAGCAATGAGTGCTTTCTTCTATGAATGCATTGCTTGACCTTGTCCTGCCACCCGTTTGACAACCCTGGCTGCCCCAGTGAGGAAAAAAAAGTTGCACTGCTTTGTCATGGTTTGAATATTGCTCTTTCAATAAGGTCAGAGCAGACTGCAGCAAATCCAGTAGTCAGAGAGCGAGGCACACAGGGATGTTACATGGGAATGTCAGGACCTCAGGAGATGAGAATTTGGATTCTGGCTTGGACTCTGCTGTCTGAGCATGGCACTGGCAGGTAATTTTTGGAGTCAGCATCACAAACTGCTGAACAGAAGCACTGTGTAAGACCCAGGGATCAGTTATTACCTTGGTACCAACAAGTTCTGAAGTGGCTCAGGTGCAGGAGCTGGAGACAGGGCTTGGGGCATGTTTCTGTCATTAAAATGAGAGCCTGCCTCAGAGACTTCAAGGAATGCTTGCTACATTCACCAGGATGAGGGCAATGTCAGTGCTCTTTGCCACTGACCAGTTTGATTGTTTTTTAAAAAAAAGTGTTGTAGTCAGTCATTATTTCCCATCAGGATAGCTTTTTTCTGTGAGTTCTACTTCAGGAAGAAACTTGGTGGAGAACTCAGAATGAGCCTTTTTTTATGCTATGAACAATATGCAATAATTCACTTCTTAACACAGGTATCTGCACCACCTTGATGCTGGTGGTCTGAATATCTTCCCAGGATATAAAGCACTGTGCAGAGGAACCCATCCAGAAATCCATCTGGAACAGGAACGTGCAGCCATTTGGCCTTTTGCTGTGTCCAAGTCCCACACACAGGCTATAAGGGTGGGAACTGCTGAGGAGGAGGAGGGTTCACACATTAACATAGCTCAGGAGGTGCTGATCATTCTGTGTAGACACACCAGAACTGGCTTCACTACCACAGAACCAGTGGGCAGTGCAGAAAAGCTTGTTGGGGCAGATTGTTCCCAAAGTCTCACCCAAAACATGGCTGCTCGTGTCACTATTGGAAGCTTAATTTTTTCAAGACTCATCTGATTTTACAAGTCCATCTTGGGTAGACTGCTGCCTGACCAAAACCCTCAAGTGAAGCTTTCTTGAACAAAATCCTGGCTTTTGTATTCACAAAGTGAACACTGTGTACTGAAAAACATGGACTGTGTAAGCACAGTAGAAAATACTTGCAAAATTGTATTTGTTCAAGTCTGAAAGGACCTAGAGGACTTGAGAAGCTTGAGAAACTCACGTCCATTTTAAGCTGAAATAGAGTCTGTGATATGTTGGTACTGTGTAAAATTCCTGTGGTTTACAATCATACCCATCTCTTGCTTTGATTCATCCAGTTTGAATCCATTTTCCCAACAATTTTGTTGTGCTGCATATGTATTCCCTTTGACTAGAAGCTATTTTAATGTCTCAGACTGCTGATTTCACAAGAGCCTGAAAGGTAAAACTCCCTGGAAGAGTATTTAAAACTCAAGTAGTTTGTCTTAGAAGGAAAAATCCAGTTCAGACTGTGTGATACCCTTGCTTAACGAAGACTGCCAGTCCCCTATAGCTGGCTGTTCTGTTCTCACTTTAGGTGACAGCTATGGATTAAGAGCCTGAGGCTTTAGCTAACATCTATAGGCAAGGTGATGCATCCCTGGGGTCTAATTCAAGGCAAGTTGTGCAGGTGTCATAATTAGCAGTTTCCTGTAAAAGCTTGACAAATAAGCTGTAATCCTCAAGGCACTAGTCTCCAAAACCCCTTGCAGATTTGTTTTTAGACCAAATAATATTAATCTGTAATTTTTTATTATTTTTTTTAATTGCACAAGCTGCACATTTAACTACCCTGGACCCTCTGGTTTAGATTTTACTGAAAATCAGATGTGAAGAGGGATTAATGGTTGCAGTTGCTCACACTACCAAGCCACCACGCCACATGGAACTCACCCTTAAATGAGGCTGAGGTGCACAATAGTTGAGTCAGAGCTGACTTTGGTTTCCCATGGTCCCCCTCCTCAGCCTTCAAGGCCAATAAACATGTCATAAAGGGAGGAAAAAAAAAAAAAAGGGAGAAGTTAGGGAGCAAAACACAGCCCTTAATGGGCTCTACGTGTGCTGCAGCCACCTTTTTAGCACTTGGACAAAGAATGCCTCCTCCTCCCAACTGCAATGGCACGTGGCCTCCCAACATGAGTGTCCTTGGACTAAATCCTGTTGGCAGTGTCTGTGCACCCATGTGTGGATATGTCTGCAGCCAGGGCAAAAAGAAAGAGAGGGAGGAGTGTGTTAATTGTAGTGTGAGTACGTGTCAGGCAGATAGAGGGAAGTTTCTTAGATCCCATGGTCAGTAGGGCGTCTGAGGACTAAAATGTCTCTCCCAGTACAATAAAACTACCAGTGCCAGCTGGAGTCTTCAGCCAAACTGTATGCCTTAGAGCTTAGATGTTGCACATCACTGGAGGCTACATAATACTTTCAGCTGGCAGAGCATTCCATTTGATATGTCTGGGGATGGAGATAGTTAGTTAAATAAACACATGGGCTGATGTGTGGGGAGCTCAGACAATGGCTCCTTCTCCCTCCTCCAAATGCATTTTGGGAGTATTAGTTTGGGAAGAGGGGCACAAAATTTTTTCATCTCTGTTTTTTTGATCTGTTTCCTTGTTTAGCCTCTAAGTGTTGTCAGGTTGTGTTGATGTTACTTCTTTTGGCGTGAATCTTTGTGAGACAAAAAGAAGGACCTGGTCAGGTTTTTCAAACAGATCAGAGATAAATCAGAGAGAAATGAAAGCTTCAAGGCTTGTTTTTTCTGAAGAGGAGAATTTAGCCTTGGTAGTGGGTAGATAGTTTGAGTTGGGGGAGTTGAATAGGAAACTATTTTAGGAAACTATTTAAAACAAGCTCAGTCTAGGCTGTCTCTTCAAGTTGCAAGTAAAAAACCCAGATGTTGTATATACACAAAGAACCTGGGCACAGAATCATAATTTTACTATTTAAATGTAAAAAACGTCTACTTTGGCCAGCTAGGAAAAATCCTTGGTCTTCAAAAGCCCCTTCAAACCATGAAAGCAGCACCTGGGGTCCAGGGATACTGATCTGGAAATACCTACCTGTTGGTGTGAGTCTGTGCCAGGTTTGCCAATGGTCATGCCATGGGCCAGTTGATCATAAGCTAAACAAGAGTGGAGAGAGACCTGCTGCAGGGGCAAAGGCTTATGATCACAAAATGTTCTGTAGCATTTTCTTTGCTAAAGCCTCTGTTGAAGTTTAAGATGTGTTTTTTAGTGATTCAGATGTTCAAAATAGAAATTTAGAAACTAGTTGGAGATATTGGTCTCTGGTTGTATGGATCAAGAGGTTATGAATAGCATGGGGAAGGGAAAAATAACAGATAAAACTTTGGACAGTTCATTTTGGAAGGGAAGTTTGTATTAGCAACCAGATTTTAGTGATATTTCTGGATTAGGGTTTGTTTGGAAGTTGATCTTGCACAGCAAAGATTTCTAGATCTGACAGATGCTCTGAAGGGATGTTTGCCAGGTAGTATTAAATGATGCTGCTGGTAGAGAAGTCCAAGGCTCAAAGGAAGTCATAGAAGAGATGGGCAAGAAGGTCTGGATACCACAAAACCTGCAGGCATCTGTGTGCCCTGGTGACAGACAGTGAGGCACCTGAATTATTCTAAACCACAGGTTTTCAGTAAATGCAGAGAACAGCCATCACACAAAACATTTATTAACAGAGACAAAAACTGTTCTGAGCAATCCACCATGCAAGAACTGTAAAGCAAGAGCAAATTGGACTGTTGTAAGTGATCTCTAGGAATAAAAAAGAGGAATGCTGTTGGAATGTAATGAATCCCACTCTTGAGTTTCCAGATGCAAAACTGTTTTGCTTCCACTTCTTGTAGTGATTACTGTGCTTGCCTGCATAGGTTCCTAAAAGCCTTTCACTCCAGGTGATCTCTACCATCATTCTTTACTGTGAAGAAACCAAGCAGGCAGTCCCTGATCTTGTAACCTTATGTGTCACATACAGCAAAAAATCTGGGCAGATGCACAGGAACAGATTCCAGCTCAGCTGGGCACCTGCAGGGCAAATGTAACACCTTGTGTTCATTTCCTCTTTTCACACCTTGGGAAGGAGCAGCAGCAATGCTTGAGCGGTGGGGAAGTTTTGTGTATGGAGGTAAAAGAGTGAGGATGAAGGACAAGTTTCCTAGTTTCATTCTTGTAATGTGTGTTATAAATGAGTAGGAAAGAGATCAGGTTCCCTTTTGTTGCTGAAATGATAAAATTGTGGGGTTTTGTCTGGTTTAATTCCAGGACCAGAAACCACGAGGAGGGCAGAGGGTTTGCTCTGTATGTAGTAATAAGGGGAGGATAAGACATGAAACAGAGTGGTCCCTCTACCCTCCTGCTTACCTTGAGTTGGAAAAGAAGTTTCACATAATGGATTTCATCTTCCAACATGATGCTTGGCTTTCAGAAGTATTGAAGTACTTTAATTCTGTGTCAGTAGGATTGTCTACCTGTGTCCTTTCTTCTAAAGTTTTCATATGAGGATCTTCTAGGAACCTTGACAATCTACACAGATGACAATCATAAGCTATCTAACTTGGTGCATTCTTGCATTTGCTTTCTGTTTCTTTCTTTCACATCTCCAGCCTAAAGTGTTGTTAAAATCTAAGTTTTAAGTGTGTACTTTTCTCTGATACGGAGAATTTTTTTGCAGACTTTTGGTAGGGTGGTAAAACCCGTGTTACTTTGCCCTCAATTGTCCTACAGTGCTGTGTGAGTGCATGTAACCAGTGATAATCCATTGCAATCTCTAGACCTGTATTATGCAAACACTTCTACATCCTCCTCTTTCTTTTCTGTGCAGGAAATCACTTGTACAAACAAACACAAATTGCTACTATAATATTGTGAAATGTTGACACTGTCTACAGTGCCTGTAAAACTGTTAGAAGGCCAGTTCATCTTTGTGTTCTGCATAATCAGAGGAGAAAACCGAACTCCCTCTTAATATCAGATTTTGGGTCACTCTTTAGAGGTGCATTTCTCTTCCCACTGTTGTGTAATGAATACAATCCCCCATGTGAGGCACCTACAATCCTGCTAAATTCGAGCAGTGGGCATGGCCCCAGTTTTTTCATGGCCCTCCACATCTGTCTGAAGATACTGAAACATTCATCTAATTATGAAAAGGATCCTGTGAAGAGAATTAGGGGGTTCAGTGAAGAGTGTTGGGCTTTTTTAGGTTGGTGACCTCTCCCAGGAGCACAGCCCAGCATCATGCTCCTGCATGTCTGCATTGCTGAGTACATAGTGTCAAATAATGAAGCCACCTTTGTGGATGCATTCACAAGCTCTGTTGGGTTGCAATGCATGACATGATATTTAAGGAAAGCATTAGGAGTTATGCACGACAGAAGGGATCCTTCTGATTTCCTGGAGGCCCTTTAAATCTTGACCTGGTTCCAGGAAGAAAGCAACCTGTGAAACATCAGCTCCTGTCAGCAATTGCAACTCAGAGAGAGCAGCACATGCTCCATATGCTGGAGGAGTTGTGAAAATCCATGGAGCATCATATGCTTGTGTTTAAAAAGCAGCTGCCCTTATACCTCCACTCTGGTATAAAAATAAGTGTTTACTTAATAAATTTTTCCAGTTCCCCAGTGTAGGCACTGTGAATGCCACGGGCGGCAGCTGGGTGTAAGCACTGGGGTGTTGTAGGTTCCTCACCAGAGTTTCAGCAGGAGTGGGTCCCATCAAAAAGGCAAATTTTAAAGTCATAAATTCCCTCATTCACCTGACATCTGAAAGAGACTGATACTGAAGGACAGAAGTAGGAGGTGATGCTGCATCACAGAGGACCTGAGACTGTCTCAGTTCACCCTTGGAATCTGCCTGGACCTGGAAATATCTTCTCCTTCAGATTTCAGCAGCCTGTCACATTAGGCTACATTATGTCATGTTAGGTCACTCTGGAGCCCTATCAGATGCACTTTGTATTTTTGCACTTGACTGATTTAAAGGGGGTCAATCAATGAAATCAATGGCAATGAATATGGGGCAGAAAAAAAGAAAAGCTTTCTCACGCAGCACAGGAACTTTCTGTAACGGGAGGTTACAGAAGCAGATGCTGTGGAGGGATATCAAGACCTGAATGATTTAGTAAGATCTCTAATCTTTGGAAAATTTAGGCATACAGGAATACCTCTGTATCTTCTACTCTGCTGTTGCTTCTTGGTTCTGCCTCCTTTCTTAACACGTTTCCTGTATTGTGTAGCACAATATATGTTAGGAGCAATTAATTTTGTTCTGAAACTTGAGGCAAGGGCTGCTCTGAGAGGCAGGTCAGCAGGTTTATAACCCCCAGAGCACAAAGTCTGGGGGAGATGTGATGTGCTCATCTAAAACCTACTGGTGTTTCTTTAGTGAAAGAACATTTTTCCCCCTCCATCTTCCTAAATTTCCCCTCTCTGTCTCTGCATTACTGAGAACTTTTGTGCAACAAAAGGTACCTTTCAATAATCAGTGCACAATGTTCCTATTGCAGCTACTAGAATAGATGAACAGCGAGTCATTTTCTCTGAGCCCCATAATGAAGATGGCCTTGTGAATTCCTAAACACTTGAAAATAAATGCTGTGTTGAAGGATTGTTGACAACTTTGAGTTATTCAGTACCTCTCTGCATCTAGTTCAGCTTTTCCAAAGTTCACAAAGCTATTGTGATAGACTGGAAGTTATCCTGCCATGACCTAGACGCTGTTTTGCTCCAGGCTTAGTATGCTCCCTGTTATTAATCTTATCATAGAAAGCCTTGAATAACCTGACTTGAGTCTCCCAGTGATGAACAGTACTGGGTTATGCACCATTTTGATCATGAACTCTTGTACATGAAAATACCCTGGGAGTGTCTGCTTTGAGTGTGTGTATGTGCAGAATTACAAGGCTCACAGTCTCTGCCTTCTGGACCTGCAGGGATAAATCTTAACTTTAGCAGAGAATTCTACCAATTTGTTATAAGAACTGAGTTATCTTCTAGCTAGTAAGCAAGGGCTTTTATTAGAAGTGGGCAATAATTTATGAGACTTTAGAATTTCTTCTCCCTAATTTGTGTTTCTATATAAACATGCTACCCCAATGCACTTCTGTCTTGTGGCATTTCTGTAGGATTTGTTTCTAGCTGCCCTTCAATGACCTCTTCATTTCAGAGAAGAATTATGTCATTTCCCTGGTCATTTTTGTTTTGCTTAAGCCTTCTTCTCACACTTGAACAATAGCAATCTACTGAACATTGCTGAAAACTGCATTGAAGTCCTTAATTATTATTTCGGTATTTGAATTCTGTGTACATTGCAAGCATGGGGGCTTCTGTAAGAGTCCAAAGTGAGAAAAAGAGGGATCTTTATCTGATTCTTCCCCTTGACAACCACAGGCTCTGGCATTTTGGGCAGTCAGGAGACAGGTAGCACTTAAAGCTGAGAACAAGGAAAGCTTTTTGGAATCAGATGCTATTCTACATACTGGAAAAAATGTACAGACAGGCATAGATCTCAAGAGTCATAGAAGAACTAGGATGAATTCAGGAAATCTGGACTTGGATTCCCCTTCCCAATCCTGGCCCAGCCTCCCTTTGAAGTGATGTAAATTCTTTGCTTGCCTCAATCCTTTGGCAGAGTTTCACCCATCCGTTTTCTGTTACATGAAAGACAAGCCCTTTGCTTGTTTGAACAAAGCTTTCACATGGTCTTGTTCATATATTTGAAGAGGTGGTGAACAGTCCACTCCTGTCCAACCCCTCCAGGCCACCCATGATTTTGTAGACCACTGAAATAATTCACTCAGCACATCTTTTCAAATTTGAAGTCCAGAGAGTTTGTATGAGCCTTCCTCACATGAAAGTTTTCTACACTGTCTCCTTGAAGCTTTTCCAATTCTAACAGATCCCCTTCTGACATCAATTGTACTCATCAGGGAAAAGTAGCATTAAAATCTGGATCTTCTTGTTGTGGGTTTTAATTCTAAGGATCTCAGCATTTGGCTATCTGCATCTCAGCTTTTGGCTTCTCAAGAGTGAACTGTGCTGGTGGTGTGGGGTTGAGCTGCCCCTTTCCAACATTAGGTTATTCTTTAGCAGTATTTTAACAACCAGAGGAAACCCAAAAGAAGATGAAGGCAAAAGCTCAAATTATGATCACAAATTCTTAAAAATTAGTCGGGACTGCTGCTGCTTTTTAACGTGGGACGTACTAATGATGTTAGCAGGTTTCAAGCTGGTTTTACAAGCAATCCTTTCTGAATTGTTTCAGCAGGACCTGCTAACCAAGCAGACATCTGTGGTGTAGATACCCAATGCACTAGGTAAACTCAGTTTGTTTTCTGAAGTTTGGTTTCAACCATCTGCAGCCATTTATCTTGGTTCCACCGCTTTGCATGCAAAACATTGTAAAAATGCAAAAGCCTACAACTGGCAGAATGTTATTTTTTAGCTGCCAGTACATCCCCAGAATGTGAACTCAATGCCCTTGGTTGTTTTTTTTTTCTCCTGTGGGAGACTTCATTCTATAGCAACCAAAACACAATTGGATCCCAAACAACATCCTAAATATTAAAAGCCTCTGACTTGTGTGCTACTAATGGAACCCCCAGCTCCTATGCTACTTGTTAAAACCCTTAGGCTAATAAGACACTCATCCAAACTCTGACCTTGTGCTGGCAAGTACAAAATAATCATCCAAACCCAATCAAAATCAGTTTAAAACCTGAATTGTGGAACAATTATAACTACAAGTAAATAGATGAAGCTTAAAAATAGAGACATTGCCTAAAGTAGTGCTCAATGCTTAAAACTGATTTGAAACCTTCTAGGTTTTCATGGCAAAGTCAGTTTTTTAGCTTTACTACTAGCACTGGAAGTTAGTCTCACTGTCACTTGGCTGAGTAAGGTGACTTGCATGCTGGAGCCTCTTGAATAATTTTAAGCAGCAACCTCAGCATTAAGGACCAACATGAGGTTGTTTCTATTATTAGTCTTCTCTGTTTAAATGACAGAGATAAGGAATACAGGGATTCAGAAACAGAGGTCATTGTATATAGACTGCTCAGATTGTCTTTTCTCTACTTCTGAATCTTCTTTGAGGGTATGAAATGTTAGTACAGTTTCCAGATTTACAGACAAAACCTGAAAAAACAGTGACTGAAAACACTGCCTGCAATTCCAATCAGCCACATGCCACTGGGCTGACACAAGGAATCTCTGACTCTTTTCTCACAGGTTTGGGAACAATCCACAAACTGGTGATTTAGGCTGCTCTGCGAGCCACCTAATCTGAATCTGACTCTCCTGAATTCTTTCCAGTGCTGGATGGATAATACTTGCACTGAATTATAGCAGCCACTTGTAACCCTCTTTCCACTTGACCAGGCATGGAGGTGTTTCAGTTCCCTCAAAAGAGTTTCAATCTCAGCATAAGAGAGGAAAGTTCATCAGCTGTCACATTTGTTCTAAATGCTCCAAAGACTGTGCTAAAATGATTGCCTATTATTAGAAGCTCTGTAAGGCATAAGTCCCCAAAACCTGCATTCAACTGTCCTTTCAGTCTGTGCCTGCTCACAAGTGTCTCCTTCTTCAGTGCCCACTACTCCATCACCTCCCAGGACCACCTCCAAGGTCCTCAGTTGTTCCCTCCATGTGCTTTTTGCAGTTTTTCCAGTGCCTCAGTTCACTGATTTGCCCAGCAATCCTTGCTGGGACATCTGCACCATATGTTCATTTCTGACCCAAAAAGACTGGGGAAGTTTGAACTGCTCCATGACCATGCTGGTGCAAGCCTATTCCTGTAGAAATAATAATAATGTGAGAGTAATGTGTTCCCTGCAGAGGCTTTGCCAAATGGGATGTTGTGACTGGCTCTTTATCAGAGAGAGAGATTATTTATTTGTGATGTTATTCACACCCTCCTTTTTTCCAGATAAAAGGCTTTCTTTTATTAAAACCCCAGTCTCCACAGAGTGATTCCAGACAACGTAGGAAATTTTTACCCAGTCCTGTTTTATCTATTTCTGTAGATGTTATTTACCTGCTAATACTTGTGTGCCATGTGTGATGTTTTAGTCCTACTTCAACTTATATACAAGGCATCTGGAAGATTTGGACTCAACTCCTACCTTTGCCACAAATTTTGAGTGTTCTCAGTTCATGACCTCAAAACTGGGGGACAGAAACATTTCTTGGGTGATCTTGTGAGATGAGAGCACAATTTCTCAAGGCTTTTCGACTCCCATATCTCATTTTACGTGTGTGTGGTGCCAAACTTAACAGGATCTCTGCTGTCCTACTGTAACCTGAGCAATGCACACATAAGGTAGGAGGGATATGGTGTAGAGGGTGAAAGTGAAGATGGCTCTAAGCTTTCCTAGAGACTGTTCCACTGATTAATGCTGATGAGCATTCCACAGTTAGGATTCTCCCAATTGTTATTCAGGGGTGGTAGAAATTAGGTACAAAAGAGATCAATGGAGTGCATAGCCCCCTAGTAGGATGCTGGCAAGAAGTTCAGCATTCCAGTTTAGTTTCTAGTATTTGTTTCACATCAAGTAGTTTCTTCCTGTCAAAGGCACTTTCCATTCACTTCATAAATTACTGTGAGGTTTGACAAGTCCTTCGAATTTGGTTTCCCCTTTCCTTGCCCCAGTCTGTTACAAAAAGGGCTTGATGGATATTTTGGAAGTTGACAGGCCAGTAGATCTTTCTGCACTACAATACATTTTGGTTGAGCAGCATCACAGAAGCCAAGAGGAAGAAAAGGGAATAACATGAAATTGTATTCAAGGGTGGTTTATTTCCTACTGTAACAGAGCTTGCAAAAAAGTTTTGCATATCAGAAGCTTTGAAGAGAGGGGAAATCTGGGTTTAAAAAGAGCTCTTCCAATAACATCAGTGAAGTTCTGGTGAAAATGTAAATTGTTCTGGCTTTTTTGTGTATTTTTATTTTACAACACTGTTTAATTTCATATGTATTTTGTATATTTAAAGCAGAGGGATTCTTATTCATTGTTTTTTAACTGTTATTTCCCCCGTTGCCTTGGAATCCTTTCCAGTAGGTGTGTGCTCACTTACCCTGACCATTTAAAACTAGTGAGATCAGGCTGTGTTTTTCATTCTCTGTTCTCTGTCCTCCTCTCTGTACTTTTCAGTTTTCTTTTTCAAATGTATAATTTACATGGTTCATTATTTTACATCAGGAAGATGCCTGAACTCTTGGGTTTGTTGTTTTTTTTTTTTCATCAAGCAAGAACACACAAGCAAAGAATTTTATATGAGAGCAACGGTTAATTATTTTTACTGTAATTTTTAGTCCTGCACATAGAGTCTTCTGGAACTCAGTTGAAAAGAGGAGTCAGGAGTTATGATCCAGCAATATCAAAACTTTGTTTCCAGGTTTCTTTTTTTAGGTGCTTTCAAAAAATTTCTCATATGTAGAAATGTGAAAATTAAACATTACTAAGGCAAGAGAAGAAACTTCTCCTAAAGTTAGTGCCTGCTGATAATCCAGCTCGTTTTGTCCTTTGCTACTCTTTTGCTCCATAAATCTAAATTGAGGCTTTTCTTATTTAGCCTTTCTTGATTTCATTTTTTGGCATGGCAGATCATATGAGTGGAAGTCTTTCATGAAGCACCTTGAGATGTCTCAGCATGATAAGGTGCTAATTAAATGGAAATTGCTGTGGAAGTGGGAGAGGGAGTAAGAGTTCAGGGCTACCTACTTTATGCACTAGTTTTGTTGATGGCTTAAGTGAAACTTCAGACAATTATGAAATAACAAAACTTAGGCTAACTCCTTTTAGATAGCTCCCAAAACTTTACTGATTCATTTTGGATGCATACTCAGATGTCAGGGATGGATCTTAGGTGAAAAATCTTGACTCTCTAAGGGTGTGTTAAAAAAACAAAAGCAGTTCCAAGGTCTTGTGAATCTAGCTAGTGCTTCCTGCACAGTGCCAAATTTCACCCAAACTGTCCTCATCTTAATTCTTCTCTTTTGTAGCTGAATCACATGTTTTATACTGCTGTTAGGACTCTTCATAATAAAAGGGATTTTGTGACTGACTGTTACTGAGATCCAGCTGAAATTCTAAGGTCCAAAGAAGTTATTCATTCAACAGGTTTATTTAGTTTATCTCCTAACAATTCTTGGAATCCTATTTCACATTTGGCTTGTACATCTTATTTTACATAACAATTTAAGGTCATCTAAAATGCATCACGAAATGTCATACTTCTCAAATTGTAATTGTAATAAAAAATGTGTTATTTGTTCTGAGAGCTGTAAGGAGGAGACAAAGCCACTTGTATTTACCTAGTGCTTTGTAAACAAAACTTTATCCTTGAGATAGTAAGAACAATGGCCTTAGAGCAAGATGGAGATCACAACTTACTAGGGAGTAAGAGGATCAGGTAAATACCCTAAACTCTGAAAGTTTTATGTAATTAAAAAAAAAATATTATCAGTGGGTTTACTAAATTTGGGTGTATAACTAATGCAAAAGTAGGTGGAGAAAAAACTTTGTAATTGCTTGAGAGGCATGAATTCATCTTTCACTGAGGAGAAAAAGAAAGAAAGAAGGAAAATGGCAAGCACATTACTTCAGATGTTTGTTTTGGATTTGCTTTCAACTTTGGAGGGATTTTGTCAATTGCTGTATTTGATTTTGCCATGCTAGATATAAATGAATCCAAGTTTAGTTTTGGTTCTGTATCTCAGTAGTATTGGGAGAACTGATTCTGTAATAACCCCTGTGGCCTCTTAGCTGGAGAGAATGGTTTGACCACTTGTAAATGTATCTTCAGTGATGCTGGCTGAGAAGAACCTCTTTGCTTCATATGTCTCATCTAAGAACTAAGAATTTTTATTCTCTCATGTAAGAAAGATCATGGGAAGTGACAGGTTGAAACGACACAGTCACAGCATGTCATGTCAAAAGCCAAGAAATAAAATCAAATGGAAATTTGGGAGTTCACTATGGATCTACAACTGTTATCAGAGCTCAGGTCTCACCTTATACTTCTCCTTCTCTCTACAGAACCTGCACTTTCCCATCACCTTGTCTTCTTAATGATGGATATTGCGTTTGCAAAAATTAAAAAGAAAAGCACATTATAGTGAGAGAAGGAGGCTCAGTATAGTTTTTTCCTCATCACTGTTCTCAGGACCTGAAATCTCATAGATACAGGGGCCCAGAGCTGTTACATGAGGACAGGATCGATTCAGTCAATCAGAGGGAGAACCTACTGTCAGACTCCCAGACCTTTAACCTGCTCCTCAGAATTATTAGAACTCCCAAATCTCTTTGCAGGCTTTTTCTATTAGACAGATATTCCCATGTTTTGATTTTTTTGCTCCAGAAGTAATTTTTTTTTATAATTACCTTCATTGAACTGCACTTACCATCTGTGAAGTGAGAGGCACTTAAATGATTTATTAGCCTGGATTCTTAAAAAGTGCTGAACAGCATGGGATTGATCTGGCTAGTGACAAACACAGGATACGTGACAATGGATAGGTGGGCAGTGTTTGATGGAGCATCCTGCTGCTCTGGTGGGGGCTTGCTCTGCTGCTGAGGATGTTGGCTCTCTTCCAGTTGCATAGTCAATCAATACAAGGCAGGTGTGCCTTGGCTCAGAAATACAAAGACATATCTTGAAGCACAGCTCTCCTCTTGAAAAAAAAAGCATGGGGCACTGTACCTCTTGTTTCTGAAATAAGTCCCCATAAAAGGCCCTAAAAACCTTTCCAGAGTCCAAACGTTGATTCAGATTCTTTCTTGTCTGTGCACTGCTCGAAATCCTGAAGGCCAATTTTGGTCCTGGCTTTTTTTTTTTTTCTCTTGCAAGCAGTATCCCTGATATGGAAGATGCTTTCCCCAGTCTTTCCTCACCATGGTTAATGTTCAGTGGGGTTCAGCACAGACGGAGCAGAAAGCTGAGCTGTGCAGATCTAGCTATGAACATAATGAGAAGGCAGTGCAAGGCTGTAGGCATCAGCACTGTGTAAAGAGGAAGATGGTTTCTAGCTAAGCAGGAGATGGGAAGGAAGAGTATCTGCCTTTCATGCTAGCAAAATCCTGCCTCTGGTAATAGGCAGGGACTCCTGATTTAGAACTCCAGCTGCATTCTCATGTGAGCAGAGGCTGTGAGACCCTGCTACTCAGAGCAGCATTTGCCTTCCCCCTGTAGCAGACACTCACAACTTGTGCTGACCTCAGAACTCAGCAGGAGCCGAGCTGAAGTGGCTCCAGCCCTTCAGAGGGATGGGATGCCACCAAGAAGCTAATCTCACAGATGCAAGTGACTGCAGGTGAGCCAGAGCCTGCTCCATGCAGATTGCCTGGAGGATCTTCACAGGAACATTGGCAAGGAGGTTGCAAAGCTAACTTCAGTGGTGTGCTCCTGCTGGGGGTTAAGCATCTGCCTTCCCCCTTCTCTCATCACAAACTGAGAGAGTGAAAAAAAACCCAGTGCAGACACTGTATTAATCTTTTTCTTCATACCCCACACACCCCCCAGTTTAATGTATGCAGAGAAGCACAGGGCTGAGCTTAGAAAGAATAACAAAAGGGATGTGCATGTGTTGGTTTAGTCTAAGCCATGGAATAGCTTGGACCAAAGCTGTGATTTAAGAAGCTGGGTTCCTGATCTGGCTGGATGCTGCAATAGTAAACAGAAAGTGTGCTGTGGCTGGCAGTGAAGATGAAGTGCAGGGCTCTCCAAGGACAGTTTGCAGTAGCAGATAATTTGGTGGCTGAAATGACTGAGAGTTGACAGTGATCAGCTACAAACCCACTCCATGGCTTTTCTGTGCCCTCAGCACCCTCCTGCAGCCTTGGGCCATACAGACCAGATGCAAGGGGTCCTGCCTGGGAGGGGAGGCAGTGGCATAAGGTGAACAGGGAGCAAAATCAGGCAGCAAATAAGTCAAAGAGGAACTGAGAGGGAAAGGAGGTGTGAGTAGGTGTTGCAAAGGATGGGGTAGGTAGGGAGTTCTCCATGTGTCTTGGGCTCAGCTTTTAATTTGCAAGATGTTTAATAGCCCTGAGGCAAGTAGGAGGAAAGCCCCACTGGAGGGAAGTTATGCAGTATGTAGGGTCTGATCTGAGCTCCTGGAATTTCTGGAATTCAACAGACATTCAAAGCTAAAGGAACATAGCTGTTACTGTATTTCTATTCTGTGCTTAGATGACCTTGAGCTGAATTTTGGAATCTGAACATTTATGCCTATCTAGATACTCCTCTGCCTTCTAGCTGTGATCATGCTCAGCAGCCCAGTTGCACCACTTTACTTGATTCAATATCCACTTCACCTCCCAGACCACGAATGGTGATGTTGTTCCTCAGCTTTTTCATAGTTACCTCTCAGAAAATAAAGGTTCTCTTGCCTCACACTGCACTGTAGCTGTTTCTCCTCTACCTGTTCTTTTTTTATCCCATGCTCAGTATTCAAGGCACCCATAAGGAAGCACCATTGAAATCAAATCAGAGCTACACACTGAACCACCCTGAGCTTGGAGTTTGTTTAAACTGAGCACCATGTTTATGAGTTAAGATGTGGTTACCCTCAGGAAGCACAAAGAGAGTTCTGGGAAAAGAAAACATCAGGTAATCTTCCTCTTTACTGGCTGATTCATCAGTATGCCCTACAGAGTGGCATGTGGCCAAATGGAGTTGGTGAGGAGCAGAGACAGATGGCAACATGTGATCTGGAAGGAACACAAGGCTTTACACCCAGTCAGAGATGCAAAACCAGAGCCTTGAATACTCACAATTCTTTTGGTGTAGATGACATCATCAGATTCATTATCCAAACAGCCTCAATTCCAGGATTTAGTTTTGTTTTCCTCTTTATTTTCAATCAGGCTTTCTTCCATAAAACAGTTTTCCTTCTGACCTCCAAAAGGAGTGAGCAGGTCCATTCCTGGTGGACACACAGCCCAGAGGACCTGGGTGGGGAGAAGAGGACAGATCTGTGCAGCCCATGGCATAGGACAGCAACATTATGCTGCACTGAAAACTCTAAAGGGCCTTTCAGCCCAAACTTAGGTTGTGTCCTTTTCATTTCACAGATCCTTCCCTGGCTCCTTCTGAGCCTATGGCTTGGGCTGCAGGAGCCAATGTAGCAGTGTAGATATATTTGCTGGAATAATTGTTATTGAGCAATAGTTTCCTGAGTGAGATAATACATCCCCATCCCTGGAAGACTGATGGGCACATGCTGCAGCCAGGCTCTTCCTGCAGCTGAGCTGTATCAGCACCAGCATCAGAAGCAAGGTGCAGGGGGCTCAACAAACCCTTCCCCTGTGAGCACCCAAGCTTGGCAGGACTGACTTGGCAGGGTGAGTGGTGAGGCAGGAGAGCTGCCAGCTTTGTTCAAGAGTTCACTCCTGACGGTTGCTGTCCTGGGGTTCAGAGGACCTGGGAGTTCAAGGGAGGAAAAAAAGGTAAACAAAGGAGTGAGAAAGAGCTGGAGAAAGAGTACAAAATATTTTTAAAGCTCTGCAGCGTCTGCGTCATCAAATCCGTGGGGCACAATCCAGTTTAAAATGGCTTTGGGAAACTGAGAATAGCTCACTTATGCTTAATAATTAAAGGAATGATATGCTTTCCTACTTGCTGTACTACAGATGAGTGAGATTTTGTCTCTGCACTGCTAACAGTGCCAGTGACATGTTCATAATGCTGTAACACATTTCTCTGCACATACAGCAGAGGAGGATGGTGGCAATGGGCCAGAACCACTTAGATCGTTTTACCAGGGGCACACAAGAGACCAGGGAACCCTATCAAGAAGCCACTTTTTCCAGTCTGTAGCACCCCATGTTGTGACATTCCTCGCAATGTTGTCCCCCTGCATTACTTCTGACTACACAAAAAGTGATTGTTGTCTTTAGATATAAAAATCGGTTTAACTCAAACCAGGGTCAAAGTGTTGTCAGTGTATTCAGATGTATGTTTCACTTAGTTTTGTCACCCTGTGAGTTGGAAAATTGCAGCTCTAGGTGAGGTCAGATCAGGGTTATAAACTTTCTTTGTGACCAATTGAGTATGAAACAAAATTTGATCTGCTCACATCCAGGTAATGTTGACTGGCTTTTTTCTTTCTCTCCTCTTTAAAGTGCAATCCTGTTTCTCCATGTTGGTTTTAAATAATTCAGTTTTGTGAAGAAGGAGGGCTGGAGAAATTTCAGAAATAACGCATGCAAAATGCTGGCTTTTGTACTCCTGATGTCTATGGGATTCTGCAGCATCCTGGTGTGATGTGTGGGTGTATGTGTACATGTGGGGTTTTTCTGTACTGGCTCACACACCACCTCTCTCTGTATGAATTGATTATGTTACCCAAAGATCTCCCAGGGATCTCTCTCTTTTTCTGAGGCAATTTGGTCTTGAAATTACTCTAGGAATTGTACAGTCCTGTGTTAAACACTCCCACACTGGTACAGATTGAAAGCTGATAGGTATTAAAATGAAGAGGTGTTTAAGTTATTGCTTTCCTGCTCTCAGAATATTTTCTGCTTATAATTCCTTTCTCAGGATTGAGGTGGGTCCTGTCTTGGAGTCAAAGGCAGAACTAGGTGACCACATGAGGTCCCTTAAAGCCTGTGAATCTAATTTTAAAGACAGAAAAAAATGAGATGTCCAGACAGAGGCCAAGGCTATCTCACTCCTCAGTCCCACACCTCTGGGTACAAACCAGTCCCAGCTCATGGTGGAGGTTCCATGGCCAATTCTCATTGTGGTTAATGCAGAATTTGCAACATCTCATCCCAGAGAAACCAAACCATGGCGTTGCTGGACAGAAGAGAACACAGAAACCAGGGAATTAGAGTGAAGAAGCTCCTCAGGAGACAACATTTTGTCTTGTCAACATGAGGACAGATGAAAGCCTCTTGCCTGAGACAAGCCTGTGCAGAGGTGTGAAGTTGTAGACTCAGTTCCCTGTGTCAGGCACCATTTCATATATTGCATCCTCACCTCCTGGGGCATGATGCCTGCTGACTGGTTGAACCTTACTGCCCACCTTGTGTATTATTTCTGGTTGATGGAATTGATATCTTTCCAAAACTGTCAGTCTCTTCTCCAGCTCAGAACACTATTGTATTTAGACTTTGTTCTCCCAATAACATAGAAAGTGTGTTGTAATCAGCAGGGAGAAACTGTGCAGGCTGAACACAGCCCAAATGGTAGCTAAAGGCAGCAGAATCTCCCAAAAGAGGTACTGAGTGCACCCAGGCACAAACTTTGTTTTTATGCCTTAACACTGCTGCCAGAACACTGCTGATGTATCTAGCATAGAATAAATATTAGATATTGGGCATTTCTCCCCAAATGTCTCCTCTTGTACACAGTGGAAATCACCCTATATTTATCTGTTTTGTGCACAAATGGAGTGGGGTTTTTATGGGGAGAATTTCGCAGGTTTCCTTCTATCCTCCAAGTTTCTGAAATGTGTTTAGTTGATGTTCCCATCTATTGAAAACATTCCAGTTTCCTCAGTTATTACATTTCTGGCATTTTTTGTCATTGTTCTGGTTCTCATAGTACTTTACTGTTTTCTCTTTATCTGTCTAACTTGTTCTATCCCCTGCTGTGTCCTCTAGGTGAGGATACACAATTTCCATGGCTTTGTCCTTAAAGAAGCATTGGCCAAAGCTGCTTGTGCCTCTGCACTTGTTTGCTTTCCTTTGCTTTCCAGTCTAAAACCCTGCTCACAACCTTCCTGATTTTAAGTGCCTGTCAGACTATTGTGCAGGGAGTAAGAGACATCTGTCCCTATGGCATGGTCTCTCTATCTTCCAGAAGTGTCCCCAGTTCCTGGGCAATCTGCTTTTTCAACCATCTTCTCAGCCAGGTATTAAACTTTGATTTTTCATCCTCTCTTTCCAGTGGCATTGCTGGAAGTGTTTTCAGAGAATATTCATTGTCTGCAGTCTCCTTCCCCAGAGCCTAAATTTTGCTTCCAGAATCTCTTTCCTACCTTTCTGTAGATAATTTGTGCCAAAAAGGATTAAGCTTTTCCCCAATACTTCCTGAAGGCCAATTCAGACTCCTGTGAGGTCTGTTGCCTCAGTCTTGGCACCATGTAAACCTCTCTGGAGTCCCTGCCCCACCTGCCTATTTGCTGGTGGTAGGAATCAGCTTCAAGCCTGAATTATGGTTATACAGAGGTGCCTTTCTATTGGCAGGAGACTGATGTCTGAGTGTGTGAAGAGGCCAAGTTTCAGATGTGTGCTTTTGCTTGGTGTTCCCTATTGTGCTGGCTCTTGTGTCTCCCCAAGTCTTTGCCAACTGACATTGGACCTCACTCCATATTCTGCAATATTTTAGTCTTGAGCCTGGATACTCCAGTGCCAAAGTCCCTTTCTTGAGTGCTGGCATGGCTGATTTGGAACCAGAATCAAGATTTGGAAAGACTTCTTTACTGCTTTTGGCAGAAGCCCTTGGGTTTAATGGGCTGTCCACTATATATTCTGACTTCTGACAGCACTCCTGGAGCTGCTGCTCTTACCAGGTTGCTCTAACAGCAGAAGCCTTCAGCAGATGGACACAAGGACCTCATGGACAAATTCCACCTTGCATACTCTTGGGAGATGTCACAACTTCACACCATCAGCTTTGTGTAGTTGATGCCTGATACCTCCCCTGTAGCACACTTTGCAGCTGAGCTGTGAACTGGGCATGTGGGCATGTCCAAGGCAGCTCATGCATTCTAGGAAGTCACTGGTTTGCTGCATGATGCAGTTGTCCTGCATGTGTCCTGTAGGCTGGGTGTAGTACATGGGCTCTAATCTGCTTTAGAATTTCAGACAATATCCCATTGGGATGCATGAACTGTTCAGTTTTATAATGAGCTGATCTGTAGTCAAATATATCTCAATTAGAAGATACTCTTAATCTCCACTCCACTGTGTAATTTATGGTCTTCTCTAGTTGGCAGTTGCATCAAGGTCTGCAAGACCCACTATTTTCTGTGTCAAATCTGTGTCAGTGTGCAACTGCAGATTTTTTTTTTTTGCCTTCTTTTTTTAGCTCTATTCTGTTCCCTTCCTCCAAGCAGGAGGTCAGAAGTACCTGGTACAATCCCACCAGCTGTGAAGACTCATTTGAATTCAGCACACCCCATTGTCCTGCTGAGTGTTCTATCAAGGTGCCAACTTTGCTGTATTAACCCAGGAGCAAGGGAAACTGCAAGTCGCTCAATCCTTGGGCTACAACAGGTTTATTTTATTTAATGAAGTTTGAGTCATTTTTCTGTCAGCACTGGGCTGCAGTTCCAGCTGAGCCCTTTTGAGTCCGCATATTCCTCTTTACTGCACACCTCTGGGGTGTGCAGCCAAAAATGTAAATTAATGAAGACAAAGAGGAGAGATGTTCCTGACACAGTTATTCATCTCTCTTGGTAGGGCACTGATGTTCAGACAACACTGGGAGAAGCTGCAGTGTTATCACTTCAGCCATCAAACTAAAGTTAGTCTTTTTCTTGGGGAGAACTGTTTCAACTAGCTGTGGACCACCTTAAAATTTTCTAGAATTTCTGTCTCAACAAAATCACCCTTTCCTGCAGTATTTCAGTACGCAATATTGTAAATTATGTCATGAGATTTATTTTTTTTTTCTTTCTAGACATATCTTAAACATCAAAGCTATTTTGCTGTAAAAATAAGTCAGGAAACCATGGGTCAAAATTGGAGAGATGCACAACTGGCATCTGCCTGTGATGACTGTGGCCCAGGCACATTTCTTTTTTAACTTAGCCATCCTTCTCTGTCTCTTGTAATCATAAATAAGTGCTTTGCAATCTGTGGAATGTGTTTTTTTCACATGACCACCATCTGGGCTGCTATTTCTCTGGCCTTTTGTACCTCTCTTTGTTGTTTGGGTTACTGATAGTTGTCTGTCTGGTGGTGTTTGATTTTAGCTTTCTCCCTTGTCCTCCTCAAAAAGTTACACCTACAAACTTCCATTAGTTTTATCTTTGAGGTTTACACTTCCCTTAGCCCTAACAAATGTATCTGAATTCTACAGTTTATTCCTGTCATTACACTGTGCTTCACTTTTAACAAATGAGTGTTTGTCTACAGGAAGAGATAACAGTGAGGGATAACTCTGGATTATCACTCTGTGGAAACTGACATTTAGGGTCCATTGCCCTCTGGGAATGGATGCAGATTATTTGCACTGCTGTTCCAGGATCCATGTCTTGTCAGGGAGTTTCCTAGCACTCTTTTTTCTCCCTCCTATTTGAACTCAGTGTCCTGTACAGAACAAGCCTTAATTTCAGCCTTCATCAGACCTGCTTTCTCTTTCAGCTGAGACTTCTTCCTAATTCAATGGTACCTGAGGTATGATGGAGACAGTTCTTCAGACTGGTTTTGTGTTAAATGCTTGCTAAAGCTGATGAAAAGCACTCCAGTGACTCCAATGACTATTGGGCCAGTACCTGAGAACACTGAACCAAAAAGTAACTCCATCTATTCCAGGCTGCCACTTCATTTTTTTACTGTATTCCCCATCCCTGTGTGTTACCAGAGTATTTTTTTTTCCGAGCAAGATTCCTTTCCTGGCTTTATGATTCTGAGATGAGAACAGGTAAAGTCAACACAGAGTCACTCTCTCATGCCTAAGTTGCAACATTTCTGTCCCCTCAGCTGAGGGCTGAGTTCTGAAGCTTCCTGCAGGCCTTGGTTTGGTGTGTGTCAGTGTGATGTGCTGCTCACTTGGCTTGTTCTTCTCATGGGTAATTTGATAAGTGATAATCATGGCCTGCAAGGAATGTCAACACTGCCGTTCATGCCGTACCAGTTTATGTCTTCATTTCATCTGGAAAAGCCACTGTGTCAGCTACTAGTGGACTTGCTGCCCTTTCCTGCTTAAAGCAGGTGCCGTTTTGATTTTGATTTGAGTATTAAGAAGACACGGGAAGGACTGAGGTCAAATCACCAGGCTTTGGGTACTTCTCTCTTGCTGTGGCATGAAGTGCAGCACAGCTACAAAAGCCTTTAGGGGCTATGCCATCATCTGGCTTAAATAACCAGTGATCCAGTAAAATCAGTGGGAAGATACCAACTGGCAACATGGTTGTAACCCTTGGGCTCTGCACATAACCTCACGAGCCTCTCTGCACAGCACCAGGGATTTTCTTTCCAAACTGTGCGAGCAACACACGGTGCAAATCCCCTCAGAGCCGTGGTGCACTAGAGCTGGGGAGAGGCTTCCTCTCAGCTTCCAGGGCTCCAACAAGTGCTCTGTGGGCGCTTGTCAGTACCTCAGTGAAAAAGGCCGAAAGCTCTGACAGCAGGGAGGGACCCGGTGCCTCCATGGAGGGCCTGTGCCCCCTGTGCCCTCCTCAGGGCCGCCGTGCCCCCCTCAGGGCTGCCGCCTGTGGTCGGAGCTGCCGTGGGGGTGAGGACCGTGGCCTGTGGCTCCCGGTGAGGCTCTGTGACCCTGGTGGGGGCCTGTGTCTCCCAGAGAGAGCCGGTGACCCCTGAAGAGGGCCGGTACAGGCAGTCTCTGCCCGTGGTGGGCTGTCAGTAACACTAGAGGTCACTCTGTGACCAAGGATGGAGATGGCGTTCGGGGGGGGGGGGAGGTCAGCGGCTGCTAATCCGTATAAAATTGCTGAACTCCAAGCAAAATTTGTAGCTCATTATGAACCGCTTTGATGCGGCGTTGCTTCTCTCCCAACTTCAGAGCAATGATTTCCTCGGAGAGGGGAAAAGCCTCCACTCTGGAGTGGGTAAGAGCCCCCAGAACAAGGCAGAGACTGGGGAGATGTTGGGGGGGCTGGTCCGGGCAGGGTTCCCCGTGGCTCCTTTCTGGGCTGGATCTACCTCTTCTTAACACAACTGTCAGTGCCTTATCAGCATGGTCAGGAATTCATTTAGCTGCTGCTGCCTAGCAAGCCTGGGGGTAAAGATGGATTTAAGGCAGTGACGAGACATCTGCGTGCTAAACTCCCTGGCTGCAGAACCTATATTGAAAGGATTTAGTTTTATTCCCTCTATTAATCCCTTTTCTCTCAAACAGGTCAGACTAGAGGCTGCTGCTACTGCTGCATTTTTAAGCCTCACTGGTGGTGATGTTTAGGGTTTCAGGGCTGGTCGGTCATGCGAGACATCTGTCTCATCTTGGTGAAAAGTTTTGCTTCTGATTTTATTTTATAGAACCTGTTTACTCTGGACACTCAAAAAAGAAGGTGTCTCTGCTTTTCAGGACCCAGAAATACCTTTGTAGAAGTTGTTTTGAGTGAAAGGTTTCAGTGATTTCTACTCAGGCAGGACACAGATAATTTTGGGCCAGCTGAACCTACTTGGAAGTTGGCTGCATAGTTAAAAATCAGTACTGATTGAAAAACAATAAGAAAAATAGTCTTAAAAAATAATTTTAACATTTTCCATAGCAAAATATGCCACATGCTGACCTATAAATAAAGCATGTTCTTACCCTTCCTCCAGTCTCCCAAAGGAACAGAGGTGAAGCACCTGATGTGAGACTGAACAAAACACTTTGTTTGACTTAAAGCTTTTTTGCTGAGTTTATTTTTTCACTTTGGCCATAAAAGGCAATGCTGGTAATATGCACAGTTTTATTTGTAAGACTTCTCTTAGCTCCTGTGGAAGCCAGGTGTCTACTGGTAGGAGAGGGAATATTCCTCACATCCCTTTTTCTCTGTGGAACATGCCATTAATCACCCACTTTTGCTGGAGGTTTCCAATGCTTTCACAAGGAGTTTGTGGTATGAGGAGGCTTTGCACAGGCCCCATTTGGGCAGGTACTTGTTTGTGGCTGGATTCCAGGGCAGTGCAAACATCTCACACATCTAGTCAGAAATAATTGGGATAACAGGGACTCCTTAGTCGTCCTTCACTCGAGGGTCACAGGACATCAGATTTGCCTTTCCCATTGAAGTCAGCTAATGTACTGGAAATGCCTTCATTTTCTCCCTTTGGAGGCACAGGTTCAAATCTGCCATAAATTCTAAGTGACACAGGTTCAGTGCTCTTAATTAAACCCCACGAGGTTATTTTTGTGTGTCAACACTCACCTTCTCCTCCCTTCTACACTCCTTGGAGCACTCAAAGGGCAAGGAGGACTTGAGGTGGAAGTTCTCAGTGCAGCAGTTTCAGTGAGCTGGGGATATGCCCAGGCTCTTATCTGGCCTGGTATCAATCTTCCATTGAACTTGTGATGTAGTGTATATTCTTTGTACATTTAAAGCATTCAGTTGTGTGCAAGATCGTTGTTCCTTGTAGGGAGATAACTGCCTAGAGAGGATTTGTGTTATCTACAGCATCTCTCCAGCCTGGAATTCATTGATTTCCAATCTACTCTCTAAAGGTGCAGAATAAGGGTGATCAATGCTACAGTGCTGATGTGAATAAAGTGTGTCCCCTAATCTGCATTATCAACAGCCCACTTCCTGATATCCTGAGCTGACCTGGTCGTGACTGTCTCTTACACAGACAAATGTGCTGCCTGTTGCTAACCTGGCTTGAAAGCCTTTAAAATAGGGACGAATCAGATTCAGTGTTGCTCTTCCAGGGAGTGGCTAGGCTGATTCAAACCCCTTTTAAGCTAATACTTCTGCAAAGGCACTGCATGTTGCTAGCATTTCTCTTAGATTGGGTTTAAATGAAAACTTTTAATTGGTCTGCTGATTTTCCTCCCAGCATGTTAAAAAAACCAACCAACCAACCAAACAAAGCTAGGAAGAAAAACAACCGAAGCCCCCAAAACTTGCCACTTAAAGAACTGTTCAGAGAGCAGGTTTTTATTTAATAAACAGTGATCAATTGAATTGGTTAACCGTGAACACGTTACAGCAGAGTTTGTTGCTGTTGCTGCTGCTAATTGCAGTTCATGTGCACGAGAATATTAAATGGCTGTTTGCAGGATCATTTTCGTGCTCTTTTCATTTAACAGAATGGAGAAAACAACAACTGTTGACAGTGATTTTGGTTAGGACTCAAGCACTGCAGACTGTGCCCTCAGGATGCCTGTGCAATAACTCCATCAATTGTGGCCATTTACTCTGCACTTCCAGACATTTCTGCAAACCTTGCAGCTGTTTTTTCACTAATTTGCTCAGTAATTAGATCTTATCATGCTGGCTCTATGGCTTTATATAAACTGTAAGCATTGGGAGCTGCCTTATAAGACATTTTAGAGTTGTCTGTGTTGGTTTGTGCTGCTTTGCAAGGACCAAGGTGCTCTCAAAAAGCAATAGAAATAAGGAAACAGTTTTAACAAATGGGTTCCTGCTGATTTAAGGTTTCCTTAGAGAAAAGGAGTTCCTTCACTTTAATCACTGGAAGTCAAGCAGCATTGGTGGGTTTCATCCTGCTGGATGCTGAGCACAAACTGGGACCTCTGCTTTTGCCCTCCCCTTTATTCTCTTATACACATCTTTCACTTCACTAGGGGCTGAGGACTTCAGTAAAAGTATTTTATCATTTTAGATATTTCATTGATGTTAAGGAGAGGAATACCATGGTCCTGTGAGCTCAGGGTCAAGAGCTGGTATCAGTCATGCACTTGTGCCAAAAATGACACTATGGGCCCTTTGTTGAATGCATTGACTTTACTCTGGAAAATGTATTAATTTCAGAAACAGACAAATTTGGAACAAGTAAATGTGTTCTGCATACATTTGTGTTACAGACCTTGGTGTTTACCAGCAGCCAATCCAAGAAGCCATGTCTTAGAAACCCCAGTGTGCCCAGTACATAAACATTTTATATGACATAAAAACCTTCATGCTCAGTGCAGTAGAAATGTAAATGCTTTTGCCAGGCTATGTAAATGCAACAACTGGAAATCTGAGTGTATGTAGATAGATCAATTGATCAGTCAGTTAATCTAGGTATGTCAGGTACTTGAAACTTTTTTTATTAAAAAATCTTTGGAAGAAGTTGAGCTTTGATTCAAATATATAACAATTTTTAGAAAAGCTTAGTTTGAAATCTTTAAATTAGCACTGCCATACCTCACAGATAAATCCTTCAACCCATTAATGGCTGATGTGCTGATAAGCAGCAGTGGTAGTGGTGACACAGGCAGGAGGATGGAGCTCAGGACAATGGAACTGTGACAGCAGCATATGCCATAGGGATTTTAGTAATAGTAGCAATAACAACAACAGTGATATCTTTTAAAACTGTTCTTTAAATTTAATAAGTGGGTTCAAACATCTGTATCTCTGTTTTGCAGAATATAGAGACAGCTGTCCTGGCTCTGGAAAAATGAGGTTGAAAGCTGGATGCAGTATGGTCAGACCTGCATGACAAATTAATTACCCAAGGAAGCAAGTGCTTTAATTTGAAGGTAATGCTTTGCTACTACAGGATATGTAGATATGTCTGTGTCATGTACCTATCTTGGGTCATTTGAAGTGGCCTGTGACATGTGTATGTGGAAGGGCACATTCCTGTGGGTATGGTTCTTGAGTCCAAGCCTGGTACTTTAATCAGCTGGGCACACATCTCCCCTGGGCTGCACAGAACAGGCTGTGGTGAGGGGGGTGCTCTCTTTTCCCATTATGTGGAAGCCTGTAGAGAAAGAATTTACTCCTCAGGTTCTGCAGTCTCTGTGTGAACTTCAATATGACAGTGCCAATTTTAATCAAAGAAATGTACTGTGGATGTCCCCTGCATTTTTATCCACTTCTCTTTGACAGAAATAGAATTTAGAGTTCTGCTAGAGACAGAAAAGGTAGAAAAATCCCAGACTGATTTTGCTTGCTGTTATTCTGCTGCCATAATTACCTCTAAACAGAATTAGGGGCAAGACAAATGACATTTTTAGCTTTGGTCTTTTAAGACAAGAGTTTCAGGCTTTGACCAGATCTGTGTTAATTAGTCTCTACTCACTCTCTTTGTATGGAAGTACATCAGCCAGGACTTAGCACAGGTTGCCTTTCCTGTATCTTTGAGTAATGAAAGGACACGGCATGGCAACCAAATCAAGGGCTGCTGCATTAACAAGGCCACTTTTCTGCCCATTTATCATCTATTAAAGGTGCACTAGTTTGTAAAGTAACACCACCTTCAGCAGGGCCGCCAAGAATGGCTCCTCATTTATTTTCTGCATGGTTTAAGTTGGAGTTAGACCCACCTTGTAGCTCAGAGGTGACAGCCAGTAAGAAAAAGTACACTAATTGAGACATCTCAAGGGAGAAATAGAAGAAAACTGAAAAGGTAATTAGAATGAGAGGGTTTCAAGCTGGGTAAGTAAAATCGAATGGAGGTGCATATTAGGGGCTGTTACAGATGGGAAAGAAAGTACTTGGAGAATAAAAAAAAAAAAAAAAAGAAAAAAAAAAGAAAAAATGAATATTAGAGAACAGAGCACCCTTTTCACACTTGAAGAATAGAGAAGAGAGATAAAAAATAATGTAACAGTGGAGATACAGGCTGAGAAAAAAAAAGCTCCAGAGATATGAAGGACATATTTAAATGTAAGAGAGAAAGAATGGGGAAAAATAATAGAGCAGATCAATTACTAGAGCTGTAGCCAGGGAAGGAAAAACTGTCAAATGAATATTTCTGGAGCTGTGGAAGGTCTCCTTCCTTTGTGGGGGATGTGGAGTGTATTTGGGCTGTGTAGGACGGGTTTTTTTTTGGGGGGGCATAACTCAATTTTTTAATTTGCTGCAGTGTCAGAAGCCCAAGTGGAGCACTGCAGTGAATGCCTACCCGGGCAGAAGTGGATTAATTAGATGTCATTTGTCAGAGCTTATAGCTGATAACAAACCTCTATCTGGTGGTTGAAGTTTTATCCCCTCAATAATACTGCCACTTGCTGTAACGTTGATAGTGAGGGACATGTTAAAGTCCAGTCCCAATTTTTCCCATTTTAAACCTTCCTTACCTGCTGGAAAACAACCACCTGAGTTACCCCCAGGCCATTTCCTCCTCACACACAGGGAAGCTGAAGTCACACTACATTCCCTCAGGCAGATATAAACCCAAAGCAGAGCAGTCAGTCTCATGAAGAAAAACTTAAAAAGCAGAAGGTGGCCATTCTTCCCATTGTGGTTACAGCTGATTAGGCAGGATTTCCCCTTTTGGCCTTTCTGGAGGCAGGAGGCTGGAGGTGAAGATCATCTTCCTTGGTAAGTGGAGGAGATGGAGCATGGCTTCCTCTGGCTTTGAGGCAGGAAGGTGGGACCCCAGAGCCAGGCACATGGTGGGGATGTTATTAACCCTTAAACACCCATGATCTTAATAGCCAGTGGGCTGGAAGGACCAAAGTGTTGTAAGAAAGTGCTGAACAGAGGTGTCTGAGCTCTAAACAAGAAGTTTGTGCACCCTCAAATAAATGATTCAGGGAAAATCCATAGAAGCTGTATGTCTGGCTGTCTTTTAGTTATTAAATTATATTCTTGAAATTAATATTCACCTACTCTGGAAATGGAATTTTCTGATCCAAGTACAGTATTCATGGTTTTAATTGATAGTCTTGCTAGAGCACTTTCCCTACCTGAGTGTCACAGATAAAATAGTCAGAAAAGGGCTCGTTGTTTCTTAAAAGTTGTACTGGCTTCTGCTGAAAATGTTGAACACTTGGAAGCTGTTAATAACACACTGGTATTTTTTAGGAGCTGAAAAATTTTGAGCTCTTCATCAAAGCCTGTTAACCTAGGAATTGGAAACTGAAAAATTTTAATTGCATTTCAGAGTCTAATTCTGTTCTTCCTAAAAAATAACGAAAAACAATTAAAAATTTACTAAAAATAAGAGACTTACTTCAAAATGGTAAAAATTCCCTGACACTTCAGAGAGAAAATATATCATCAAATTAAAGCAAAGCAGAAAATGAGTTCCTGAAAGTAGACATAGCTTGTTTATTCCCCTTATTCTAAAAGCTATTTGTACAGCTGGAATGTTTTTGAACATTCAGGACTGCAGCATTTGGTACTGTCCAAATCAAGAAAAGAAAATGCACATCTTCACCCCAAGTTAATTCTCTTAGTTATGTAAATGTTCTGACCATAAACTTCCAGGATAACAAATTAATCCATATTTTTCTTTTGCAAGATATAGTCAGACCTCTGCATAAGGAAACAGTGGCAAGTTCAGTGGGAAATGACAGTGCTCTTGCTACCAGAGTTTCAAAGATCACAAGTGTTTTGTAAGGACTTGAAACACAAAAAAAAAAGCCTGTGACAGAGAATATTCTTAATACATCATTTGAAACCCTGCCCTGAAAGTGCTAAGAACAAATTCTCAATATGACTTAGCACCAGGGGATTTGATAAAAGGGTTTTCTTTTCCAAATGGTTTATAAAACGTGGTCTGCAGAAGACCTCAGTGACTTGGATGGCAGTTCTGAGACTCATTCAGACTTAGCAAACTTTTCTGGTCCAAGGAAACAAAAAAACAAAGATGTGTCACAGGCCTGAAGGAATATGGAAATTGGGTAAACAGTGCTCTCTACTCTCTCGCCAGCCTTTATGCCTGGAAATCTCCCAGGGAAAGGTGGAAAGCAAATTAATATCTCATCTACAAGCTCCTGTAGGCTCTCTAGTGCTCAACTGTTCCAGGTTAGGAAAGCAGCTTTCATAGTTGGATGAGGTCTGTCTTGCTTCCACTCCAGATAGGGTTACACAGATGGTTTTCTTGAGAAGAGAGCTAGTGAGGAGCTACAGTCTTTTTTTCTTATATGGGCCCTATTTTACCAGCACCAAATAAACCTTTACCAGAGCTGCCTTCTGAAGTTGGTGTTAAAGATTATGGATTTACAAAGCTGGCTTCCCTTCCTTGGAAAGAGATGCAAATTCTCTTGGCACCTTCCTTAAAAAATGTCCAATTCTATTCCTTGTGGACATTTCCTCTTGACACCAGTTGGTGATCCACTGGCAAGCCAGAAGACTGATGATAGCTCTGAGGAAAGGCAGCAACCAGCAAGGCCACGAGTGGCTGGTTTGTTTTCAAGTGAATGAGCCCTGAATGTTTTCTCTTGTGTCAACAATTTTGTTACTTGCTTGCTTGTGCTTCACTAGTGTTGCCCCTAAGACTATGTGGGCAGTCAATGCATGGGATTCACCTGAATATACTTCAATTTCCTCTGGTATTGGTCCATGCAGTTAAATCAGTAATATCACTGCAGATGGCCATGTGTATATATAGATATTTTCAAATTAGCTGTGCTACCAATGATGATCAATTAATGTGATTCCATCTTCAATAATCTTTGCTTGGTTGCTCTCATAAGAAGTCTGAATTGGAGAAACATGTGTCAGAATAAATCCAAAATATTTTGAGGTTCACTTGTGGTCCAATTTATATTTAATAATCAGGGAGTTGCTAAATGAAATTCACTGTTCTTGGAGTAGACATCTGCCTGGCAGGGATTGCAGCCCTGTCACCAGACTGTCCCTGTTAACATTCATTTTGTGTGGAAGCTCTGAGCCACATTCCTTGAAAGTACCTCATTTTTCCAGCTGCTTCTTGTTATCTGTTGTTTCTGGTAAGATATTTCATCAATTATTTCCTGATAGTTGAGTTCTGCTTTGTATTTGGGCTTAATTTCTTCTGTATGGTCGTATACAGTACAAGTATAAAATGTGTCTGTGTGTTTATGTTTTCACTTCTCTGTGCTGTTGTCTCTGTCAGTGTCCACATCTAGAGTGACAAATGAGATGAATAAATGAAAACTCGTGGCATTAGATATCCCCAAAAGCTTCACCCAAATGTTCTGAACAGGTGTAGAGAGCAGATAACACATGCCCTCCCTGACTTCACTGCTGGGGGCATACATCCAATAGGAGTTTGATGCCCTTCAGTAGATAATCTTGTGATATCTCATCACCTGTCTTTTTATCAGAATTCTCCTCTCCCTTTTGAAAAGTTTCACTGAAACATCATCATTAATTTGTTTTTACAGTCCAACAATAATTACTAATACTGGGCACTGCTGCCTGTCAGCCTGTTTATTCCTAGGTGCCTGGCTGCCTTAGCTTTCCTATCTCTTTTTTCTTCCTAAGCAATGGGAAAAACACCTGAATAATTCAGCAAGGACCTTTTACATTATGAACAATATAATCAGCTGGCAAGGGTGAGATATCTTATTCTACAGGATGCTAACTCAGGTATTACAAGTGACTGCAAGATTAATGCCAAAAGGCAGTAGGTGTGGATACACATTTTCCTCTTTGTTCAAGGCAGTCTCACCTTGCACAGAGGGCTAAGAGGAGAGAGTGTATCCCTCCCCATGCCTACCTAATGCCACTTAATAATTTAAATCCATTAATAGCTTAAGATGAAGACTTAGTGTTGCTTGACTCACCACTGCCAAGTGGAGTGGGAGTGTTTTTCCAGGCTAAATAAAAGATCTTAGAATTTTGTCTTCTTGCAAGGGAACTGAGAGTACCTGAGAGTGGCTTTCTTCTTAAGAGGCTTCAGGTTTTGCTGGGGTGTGAGGGTGTTGCTGTGCCAAATGTGCTTAAGTAAACAAAATATCTGTACATCCTAAGTAGATGTCTGAGAATTTTAGCTGTTTATTTCACTGACATACTCTGAAGAGTCTATGGGGGGCTCTTTCAAGAGTCAGGACCTCAATGTAATATACAAGCTTTGATTCTGATATTTCCCTAGATAACTGTGCTCTACCATATTGGGGTCAGAAGTCAGGAAAGGTTCATTGGCTGTTGTAATGCTCACTGTCACCAGTAATAAGTACAAAAGACTTGCTTTAAAAGCTGGCTTATAAAACTTTAAGGAAACTTGGATTGCTTAAGTGAACTTCCAAGGCTCTTCAGGGGCCAAGTGCACTTTGGTTGTCTACTTATATTAATTTCACAGAGTTTAAAGGGTCAAGCAATGCAGTTGGTGATGCTTATTAATTTATGAAACACAGAATCTTGCACTATCTCTCTTTGACCACTTTTGCTCTCCTTTTATAAAACTTAATATACATTAAAGCTCGCTAGACAAGGGCGCCCTAAAGGATTAAGCCCAAAGTTCACAGCTGGACTAAAAGGTTCAGAGACGTCGCATCCGCAACACTGATTTGATTCCAAGTGACGTTCACACAATGGAACCAAATTGTAGATGATTGAATGTGTAAGGAAACAGCAATTAGAGGAATACCACAGAACAGCAAAGGATTAGGATTTATTTTCCTTCAAATGGTAAAACTGATTACGGTCTTATTCTTCCTTTCATGAGGGGATGTGTTTGATCGCATCAGCTTTTGGGGTCAGTGGTTGTCAAGAACATATTTTGGTGTTACAATACAGCTTGCCAAGCTCTACGTGTTCATGCAATCCTAGTAACTTTACAAAATATATTTGATTGCTGTGGTGATGCTGAACTGAGTTCTGGGTAGGAAAATATTAGCCAGAAGGCAAGAAGGAAAAGAGAAATGGATAGCTGCTGTAGTAACAGGATTAGGATTTAGAAACCTTACTTAATCCTATTCAGGGGTATTTCTGCATTCTGTTTACTTGCTTGTGAATTGCTTTGGTGTCTTGTCCAAGGGAGATAATTCCAGAAGTCATTCACACCCAGGCAGCAAATTCGATCCTGCATTCAGGTGACAAATGGAGTGTGATTGCAAAG